>NW_027184061.1:1517500-1817500 GCF_041296385.1 Aphelocoma coerulescens | reverse complement strand
CCCAGAGACCCTTGTGACATCACAGAGCCCTGGCCGAGGGTATCTAAGGGGCACAGAACCTTGGAATGCCCAGTCCAGTGAGAGCCACTCTCGCAGAAGGAAGCAGCTCCCGTGATCCTTCTGTGCTACAGGACCTCAGAGATGGAAGAGGACAAGGCAAACCCCAACTCCTCCCAGCCAGCCACCCCTGTGCCCAGTGGGCTGCAAGACCAGACCCTCAGCTGGCACTTGGTGGGGGCAGAGAGTGCCTCAGTCAGGCCCCAGAGAGACACTGAAGAGGAGCAGGGGCCCTTTGTCATCAAGGAGGCGGAGAGGAAACCTGGCATGGATGAGGAGCCTTGCCAGGGGAGAGACACTCGGCCCCAAGAGCTTCGCCTGTGGGAAGAGGCGACAGGCCGTGAGTTGTCCCAGTGGGTACCAGCAGGGCCAGTGCAGGACGTGTCCCTGTGCGGAGTGTGGAGTCGCCAAGGGCTGAACCCGTGGAAGATGGGTGTGAGCGTGCAGTGGGGAGATGGGGCACAGCAAATGCTCTACCAGTGGGAACAGAGAGTGAAAGTCCAGGAGCTGCCCCAAGGGGAAGAAGAGGGGAATGACCCAAAATTGTCCCAGCAGGGCGAAGGAAGGGTGAGGGGCCAGGAGGCAGACAGGGGGTCACTCCTGGCAGAGAAAGGGAGCGAGGAGCGGACCTCAGCTGGAGACAATGAAGACTGCCGATACCACACCCAGCTTGAGCTGTCCCAAGAGTGCCAAGGTGCGGCAAAGCCAGAGCTGTCCCAAGGAGAGGTCAGCAGCTCCCAAGACCCCTCTGACGGGGATGACGGCATCGAGCCAGAGCCGTGCCACGCAGAGCTCAATGAGTGGGAAG
This sequence comes from Aphelocoma coerulescens, assembly GCF_041296385.1. NCBI lineage: Eukaryota > Metazoa > Chordata > Aves > Passeriformes > Corvidae > Aphelocoma > Aphelocoma coerulescens. The sequence goes on along the minus strand of NW_027184061.1, from coordinate 1,816,635 downwards.
AGTACATCTACCGAGAGGTTTCCATAGAGGAAGATGGCAGCGACAGAGACCTCACACAGAGCACCTGGCAATACACGTGCATCTTCAGCTTCGGGGTCCCGCCCTCGCTGCCGAAGGCCGCCGCCTGGGACGGACTCGGCGTCCTCGAGCTGCGCGAAGAAGGCGGGCGCCGAAGCCTGGCAGCTCTTGCGGCAGACGGGCTCCCGGCGCCCGTCCCTCGGGAGGCCTGGGCCGAGCGCCGGGCACGGCAGCCGCTCTGTGCCTCGCTTTTTGCCCTGCGAGGCCGAGCCGCCACGGGACCCGCAGCTTGTCCTGTGCTGGCCTGGCAGGAGCCGGGGCCTGCCCCGCGCAGCCCCCGCGGCCCCTCGGCTGCCCAGCCGGCTGCCCCCAGCAAGCGGCCCGGCCGCCTCAGGCGGGCGCTGCGGGCGCTGCGGGCGCTGTTCCGCTGCCGCTGCCTGGCGCCGCGGACGCGGGAGTAGCGCCCGCCCGGCCCGGGGCGGCCTCGGCCTGGACGGGCCCCGCAGCCTGAGCTGCCCCGGCTGCTTTGGGCCGTGCCGGGGGCGTCTCCCCGGTGCCCAAAGTCACCGGCGTGGCCGGCCCCAAGCAGCGCCCGAGGAGCGCGCTCGGTGCCGGCGCGCTCGGCGGGGAAGCCCAGAGAGTCACCAAGAGACCCTGCCGGGCACCCGCTGCCACTGGCACCCTGGCAGAGCCAGCGTCGCCCCGAAACCGCGTCCCCGAGGGCCACATCTGCACAGCTCCTGAACACTGCAGAGACAAGGACTCCACCACCGCCCTGGAAAACTTCTTCCAGTGCCTCACGCCTCTGCCAAGGAAAAACTGCTTCAGATATTGAATCTGAACCTCCCCTGGTGGCACCAAAGGCAACGGACATGGCTGCAGGACATTGACTCAACAAATGTAAGTTGACTTTAAGAAATAGTAATGGGTTAAAAAAAAAAAAAAAACAAACAAAAATTAAGAAAAACTCCTCATACAGGAAAAAAGAATAGGAATAGGAATATTGTGATGACGAAGAAATAGCAGTAGTAAATAGGAGGAAGAAGAAAAAGGAATAGAATATTAATAAAAATAGTAAGTTGAATAAGAATAATAAGAGCATAGGAAGAAGAAGAAGAAGAGGAAGAAGAAATAGTAGTAAGCAATAAGAATATGAAAAAGAAAAGAATAAGCATAACAAGTGAATAAGATTAATTAGAATAAGAAGAATATGATAAAGAAGAAGAAATAGTAGTAGTAAATAAGAAGAAAAATTAAAATAGTAATAAGAAGAATAAGAGTAAGACAAAGAAGAAGAAGCAAGAGTAGTAGAACTAATTAAAAAGAAGGAAAAGAAGAAGACTTAGATGAAGAAGAGGAAATAGGAAATAGTAATAAGAAGAATATCAAATTAAAATACACATCCACACATCCTCTAAAATCCCATCCCTCCCATTCGTTGTTCAATAAAATGCATGTCCAATAAAATCCGTTTGTTGCCCTCATATGGTCTCACTTGCACCTTCCCTGGGAAGGTGCACCTTGCACAGGTGTCTCTCCCTCTTGGCATCCTAACCCATGGGCAGGGTCCCTTCCAGCCACAAGCATGCCGGGATTCTGTCCGGGACTCCCTTCCCTTCTTCCCTCTGCTTCCAGCTGGAGAATGTGCAGCAAAGCAGCCTTTGCTGTCTACTCTGGGAGCCCTCCCAGCTACTGGACCTTGTCCCCTGGCCCTGCACAGCTCCCTTGGGAGGCACGGCAGGACCAGCAGCCTGGGAGCCTCGGGAATGCCCCTCTGGGATCCATGGCACACACTGCAATGGGCTGGAATTCCAGTTCCCAGCGAGGAAAAGATGTCCCTGCCCTTGAAGGCAAAGCTCTGAAGGGACTGAAACCCAAATGGAGCAAGATCTTACAGTGACATTTCACTTCCAGCCTCCACAACTTCATCCAGGGCTGCTTTAGCCCCTGGATTGGGGAAAAAAAAACATCAGGGGAGGGTCTATGGCTGGGAGCTGCACTGGGCAAAGGGAAACACTGGGAGGGAAAAAGAGCAGGCAAAGGAAGGCAGGAGAGAAAGGAGGAGCTGGCAAAGAGCATCACTCCGTATCTCTGAGGGAAGGGGAAGCCTTTTGTTGTATGGAAACCAACAAAAACTCGGAGTATCTCTGCCAGGCCACTGAAGGCCTCTCCTGCCCCACTCTCCCCAAGCAAAGTGCCCCTCCTTGCCCATCCTCGCAGCACTGTCCTCATGCCCTTCTGCTCGTTGTGGATGGTGGGGCAGAGGGTTTGTTCCAGGGCATCCTGCAAGCACCAGGCAGGACAGTTCCACCAGGATGGGAACCCAGCTCAGGGCTGAGGGACTCAGAAAATCTAAACACCAACACAACACCAACAGGGCACATTTGTCATTTTTGCTACAAAAGGCAGCACTGAAAATGATGGGTAATGAGAGCCTCCTAATCACCCCAATCCCTTCTCCATTTTAAACTTCCTCTGAAATAACCAGAACAGCTCTTCAAATTCCTTCATCTTTGTCAGTCCCAGATCTTTTGAGAGCAGACTGGGGAAGAGAGCACAACATCAGCATGTTGGTAATCAGACATGGCTTGTTGTCCATTTCTCCTTACTCAATTACAGCGGTAGATATTGGGAATAACCAGCTGTCCTGAGGAATTTTTCCTGCAGCAAGTTATTTTCCTATCATGTCCATCTGTAATTTTATTACTTTATTACTTATTAAATGACTTACTACTTATTAAAGCACCAATATAAATACAGTACAGCAAATTGCAATTACTCCCCCTTATATTTATAAACCTCAAAGTCTTCCAGGTCTTAACAACAGGAAAAACCCTGTGTCACCCTTTTGCAGACGAACATATTTAGGGTTTGGACACATCCTCGGCAGGACTAAGTAGGAAAACAGCTGAAGCTCCAGCAGATCCTTAAAAAACTTTTGCCTGCTGGGTATCGGGAATAAAACTGTGTTATTTCAGTGTCTTGATTTTTTATGAATCTAGTTATTATCTATTAATTACTTTTCTCTTTTTGACTTTTCAAAAGCTGATGTTGCACAAAAAAGTGAGCTCTGGAGACCTGAAGCAAGCTGGGCACTTAGGGCTGAACTGCTGCATCTGCATCACAGAGAATTTTTATTTGACCCCAGGAATGCTGGTTGCTCAGTCAGACTAAACAGCTTTGATTCATTTCAGTGTGGGAGGATTGGGGTGTGCAGCTCCAGGCCAGGCTGGCAGGGTTGAACAGGAATTCCCAAACAGCCTTGGAGTCCTGGCCCCCTCAGCATTCCCTGCTCCACCCAGCCCCAGCCTGCCGGGAATCAGGCTCAGCAGCAAAAGCACAAATTCTGAATATCTCAGGAGTGCTGTACAAGACACAATGATCACAGGCTGCGATCCCAAAGCCCCATCTCAGGTTCTCATCTGGGCTAAATGCTGTATTTTGGGTTAGGAACAGGCTGCCTGACCCGACCCCAGCTCTCTTTGATAGTTATCAGCACCCGGCTGCTCTCGGGCTCCGCGGGAGCGCAGAGCCGCAGATAAACCCTGCACCGAGCTGTTCGCCCAGAGACAAAACTTATTTTCTTCTGCACACCGAAGTTCCTTTCATGCCACCTGGCTTAGATGAGCTGCTCAGGTTTGGCCTGCTTGGATTTGAACAGCTGCTCCCCCAAGATGAAGGGACAAGGCCAGGAACAGTTAATAACTTTCTTCACTGGAAACACTGTTGAATCATTCCTTTCCCTCCCCACAGACTGTGTAAAGCCTCCTCAGTGTTTGAGTCTAACCAACCTTTCAACTGGAAATAGCAGCCCTTGGTGGGATTTTCCTGTCCTGGCACCAGTTTCCCTCACAAGTGTCCACCTGGCTTCTAGCCAGAGGTAAAAACGGCATTTCTTAAAGCCAAATTTTGACATAGGGGAAGATCTGGGTGGAAAACTCAAAACAACCAAAATTAGTGTAGGCTTATACCTACAGAGGAGACCAGGGCCATCTCTTTTCCCTAATTCACATTATTTCCTATCCTGCCTTTGACTTTAACACTCATTCTCTGTACCACAAGAACTGTTCTCTGTTGGCTTTTATAGCTGCAACTGTTCTGGCTGTCTTTGCAGCTCTCCAAAGCCTTCAGTCTCAGACAGGACACCTGATTTCTGAAATTCCACCCCTGGACTCATACACACTCCTGCCCCAGCACCCCAGCCCTTCTCCACAGAGCTGCTTCCCACGGGTCGCCCCAGCCTGTGCTGCTGCCTGGGGTTGTTCTCCCCAGGTGCAGGATGTGCCTTTGCCTCTGTGGGATTTCCAAAGGTTCCTCTCTGCCCATCTCTCCCACCTGTCCAGGTCCCTCTGAGGCTGCACAGCCCTCAGGGGATCAGCCACTCCTCCAAACGTTTTATCACCAATGAACTCCCTGAGGAGGCATCAACCCCACGGGCTCTGCCTGTCCTGCTCCAGCTCCCTGCTCCCACCTCCCATCACCTCTCTCGTGTTTATCACCATTCCAGTTGCTCTGTCTTTTCTTATGGAGCAAGAAAATAAGAAAAAATCCAGGTGGATTAACACCAAATTATGCTGGCATTTTACAGAGAGCATGAAAGACAACGACACAGACAATTTTCTAAAGCAAAAGCACTGTTGCAGTCACACCACCACCTATCAAGGAAAAATCTGTTCCCTACAGTAAGGAATCAATTTTAATACAAAGTCCCATCAGCTCAAGGTGGTACCAATTAATCAAAACAATTCACTTGCAGATTCTTTACAGTCACTGTTTTATAAAGGGTAATTCTTTTCTTACTTGCTATTCCAGTGTTGGCACAAAGGAGGTTTAAGCTGACTTTCATCCAATCTTAAAAAACAAATCATAGCTGTAGTTTAAAATAGTTGGGATTGTTTATTCCTCTTGGTTCTAGGTGCCAATTCAAATACTGAAAAAATGATCAAAACCCAGCACTACTGCCAAAATGAACAGCTCAGAAATGCCAAAGTCACGATGCACAGTACAGAGCAATACTAAAATCTCTGGGGTTTAACACAGTATGAGGAGCACACAATTAGCAAAGTCCAAGTATGTCCTGGATTCACATGCCCACACACACCCCAGGTGTGCACCTTCATAAAATTAAATACTCACTCACTGTGAACAGTCCTGGGTGTTCTTACGAAGATGGTGAGTTGCTAATTGAATTTGAAGCACAACAGATGCTTAGTGCTCCAACCAAACACTGCTTTTCCTATATCTATTAAGTGTATGTATTTGTGTGGATATGTACACACACTCTTCAGCTACCAAAGTAACTAAAAAAGATCAGCCAAAGGCCTTCTGCTTTCCCAAACTGAAGAACTCAAGCCATGAGCTAAAAACCTCAGCAATTCCAGAGAGGAAACACTGCAGTGATGCCACAGTAAACACCAGTTCTGATTAAAACTGAATTTATAATGAATGCCTTTTTAAAAGTTGAAAAATATTTTTGGGCATGGCTTCTGCACAAAAATCCTCTCCCACAAGAATCTGCCAACTACTACAGAGCTCCTCAGGGTTTAAAGTGTTACTCCAGGTTGTGCCTGGGCCAGCAGGGCAGGGCTCGGAGCTCTGCAGTAAATTCCTGCCATCAGGCAGCCGGGAGATAAGGGCTGGGAAAAGAAAAAAGAACACAAACACAACAAACCCCAGAGCCCCACTGGCCACATCTCCTGAGAGTCAGAGACCTTGTAAAATGTCACCTTTGTCTTCCCTGATGCCAAACTCCTGATGGGAGGTTCAGAACAAGGCACAGGGGTGTGGAAAGAAGAATTTAACAAACCTCAACCACTAAACTTGTCTCGCACTTTGTTTTTCAAGCATTTTGTAGTTCTGCTCTCAGAAAGCCATGCAAGTTTCATGAAACTTCCATGGAGTTTAAATCAAGGATTTAAGCTGTAATTTTTAGCCCTCTCCCTGAACACTGACTGGTACCTGCACTTATGTGCACACACTAAAATAGATCATTTCAAACTCTGCTCCACAACACCAGGAACGGGAACAAAGCACATCCACGTGCATTTGGCAATGACAGAATGCACAGACCCACCTGGGGATTCTGCTGGCAGCCCTTACGCTCTGCAAAAACCCTTCTGCCCTTTTCAGGCTTCAGTATTAAACATTGAGCAAAAGAAACTGTTGCAGATACTGCAAAGGCCATCTCTTGCAATTTCTGTTTGGCAGAAGTTTGTGCAGGTCCTTCATCCTGGTGCAGGGGAGGCTGCTGCTGGGTAATCTTCCTCCTGAAGCCCTCGAGTGACAGGAATTCCATTTCGGATCACAGCTATGCACAGCCACCAAATCAGCTGCCACAGACCTGGCAAGGTATTAGGGCAGGACACAGCAAGTTTTACACAAAAGGCATTAAAATCTCACAACAGAAGAAGCCCCAGATGGACAAGGAGACAGGTTTGCTTTATGGCATTTGCAAAGAAAATTCAGATTTAAGCACTGTAAAGTCAGCTTTAAAATCACAAGGATGCAACAGATGCTCATTTAATGAAATAACAGCAAACGGAACCCCTTTCGCATCTTCAAGTGTCTGTTTGATCATAACACAGGTTCATCCTCACCATCATCCCCCCACATGACCACAGACATACTGCAGCTCCCTGGAAATGGCATCGAATCACTTCCTCTGCAATTCCCGTTAATTTCCCGCAGCACAGCCCCGGCTGGGCACGAGGAAGCTGTGGCTGCTGCTTTGTTTCCTGAACTTCAAGTGAACCCAGCTCTGCCCACAGCTACAGGTGCTGTTGATCACTCAATTACAGAATCATGCACTGGGCTGGGGGGACCTTAAAGCCCATCCAGTGCCACCCCTGCCCTGGGCAGGGACACCTCCCACTACCCCAGGCTGCTCCCAGCCCCACCCAGCCTGGCCATGGACACTGCCAGGGATCCGGGGGCAGCCCCAGCTTCTCTGGACAAAGCATAAGGAAAGTGCTTGTGCTCCTCCACAGATCTGAGTCAGCCACAGTGGCAATAAAACCCTGGGCTTAAGGATGTACTTAAAAACATCAGAGATGGTCCCTGTGATGTTATAGGTAAAAGAGATCAAATGTTACATGGAAACAGTCAGGACTTCAATGCGCTCAGAAAGGCCCTTCATGAATATCAGGCAAGAGGACAGAAATTAGAAAACACCTTCAGCCAAGTAAAACTGGCTTCATTTACTGAAACTACAGTAACCACCTGCTTTTGTTGCCTCTGTGCTCTTACAATACTGTCCAGAATTACCATGTTCAGAGAAAGTGACCACAGAGGGGGGGAAAGGATTATTTACAGCAGTTCTACAGCCCTCCTTTTACTTCGGTGCTCTATTTAAATATTCTGGCTATTTCAAGGGCTTGGTAAAACTGGCTTTTGTAGACTGAACACAGAAAACAAACAGCAGAAAAATGCAGCATTTCCCCCCTCAGCCAGAACACAGCGAGAGCGCAGTGGTTAAGCAAAGGCAGAGTAAGCTGATTACCAAGTACACAGCTGCTCCTACCTGGCAGAAAGCAAAGGGAAAAAAACCCCTATGAGTCATCAAATGTATGGGAACCTAGAATGCAGGGAATATTTCTCTGCCTGTTTTGAAAGGTTTTACCCTTCTGGACAGTACAGGCTTTGACCTTTGTCCACGGGAAAATTTGCCTAGCCTCTGGGAAGAACTTGAATCTGCAATGGTGTGAATTAGGTGACAGAATACTGCGTGATATTAGCACAGGGTGAAAAATTTAGTTTTTAGGTCTATTTGCATAGCAAAGAGATAGAAGTAGAAAACCTCAAAATGCAGAATAAGTTGTAGTTAAAAGCTTCTTTCTCCTTCTTCACTAACGCCATATTTTGCAGCAATAGTGGTTTGGGATGATTGGATACAGAATTCCGCAGTTCCTGTCTACGTGATTTAGGAACTTGTTGGACATGGGTAAAAAAGTGAAAATACCTTGTGTTTTAAGCTTTCATTGGGTAATTTACCTGTAAAAAGGCTGTGAAATCTTGATAAGTTGTCTTCTTGCTGGATTGTCTGCTCTGTGCTATGTCTAAGCCATGCCAGGGGCTTCTACTCCTTAGATAACAATTAATAAACACGTACCAGGAGGCTGAGAAGCATGAAGTCACATTCGACTTGTTTTTTCTCCTAGAAAAAATCTGAACGTCTCCCTCATCAGGGAAGAACACAATTAATGATGAGGACAGTGTTAGAGCACCAGCAGGGGCACAACAGAGCCAGCCTGGGCACAGGGAGGGAATTTATTACCAACCAAATCCCAGCAGCACAAGGAGAAGGCAAAGAAATCTCTCCAACACCTTCCCCCCACCCAGCAGGGATCACCCGGAACGGGGGTCACCAGGGCTCTGCCCCACGGGGGTCACTGGGGATCATCCAACGCCGATCCTCCCACGGGGGATGGAGCTGGAGCAGCGCACGAAGCTCTTCCCGCACTCGGGGCACTCGCAGGGCTTCCCTTAGTGGTGCCTCCATTGGTGTTGGGTCAAGGTGGAGCTGTGTGAGAAGCTCTTCCCACACTGGGGACACTCGTAGGGCCTCTCCCCGGTGTGGATGCGCCGGTGGGTGATGAGGGTGGAGTTGCGTTGGAAGCCCTTCCCACAGTCAGGGCAGCGGAAGGGCCTCTCATCCGTGTGAATGCGCTGATGTAGGAGGAGGTGGGAGCTGGTATGAAACCTCTTCCCACACTCAGAACACTCATACAGCCTCTCCCCGGTGTGGGTGCGCTGGTGGATGATGAGGTGGGAGTTTTGATTGAAGCCCTTCCTGCAGTCGGGGCAGCGGAAGGGCCTCTCATCCGTGTGAATGGGCTCATGTCTGAGGAGATCGGAGCTCCTCCGAAACCTCTTCCCACACTCAGAACACTCGTAGGGCCTCTCCCCGGTGTGGATGCGCTGGTGTGCCCTCAGGCTGGAGCTCTGCCCAAAGCTCTCCCCACACTGGGGACACTTGTAGGGCCTTTCCCCAGTGTGGATGCGCTGGTGCCTGATGAGGGTGAAGTTGTATTTGAAGCCCTTCCCGCAGTCGGGGCAGCGGAAGGGCCTCTCATCCGTGTGAATGCGCTGATGTTTGCGGAGATCGGAGCTGGTCTGAAACCTCTTCCCACACTCAGAACACTCGTAGGGCCTCTCCCCAGTGTGGGTGCGCTGGTGTGCCCTCAGGGTGGAGCTCCACCCGAAGCTCTTCCCACATTTGAAGCACTGATAGGGCCTCTCCCCCGTGTGGATCCTCTGGTGTATCCTCAGATGGGATTTGTAGCTGAAGCCCTTCCCACATTCCAGGCACTTGTGGGGCTTCTCCCCACCCTGAGGCTTTTCCCCCAGCTCCGAGCTCCCCCTGGATCTCCGGCTGCCTTCCCGGAACAGGGGGGCTCTTTCCTCCTTGGATCTCTCTGGGCTGCGTTTGCAGCCCCTCCTCGTGCACCATCTCTGGGCCTTTTCCTCCTCCTCCATACGGCCACGCCTTGGGAATGACAAATCCTGGTTTGGGGGGAAAAAACAAGGGGTGAGCGCCTTGGGCTGGGGGTTCCACCTGCCCTTGTCCATCGCCACGCATCTTGTGTCTGTAAAAACCTCCAAAACACCAAGATTCAGACCAAAAGTCCCCCAGACGTCAACACACAGAAAAAAAACTCCCACAAACGTCAAGATTCAGACAAAACCACCTCCAAAATATAAATATTCAGCCCCCACAAAAATACCAAAGCACCAACATGGAGCCCAAGAAACCTCAGAAACACCAAGATTCACCCACGGGGAAAATCGTGGATCCCCCTCCCTGATCACCTGCTGGATGGGGGGAGGCAACGCTCCTGGGGCTGGGGGGAGGCTGCAGATACAGCGAGTGCTGGAACCTTGCGGTGCCTCCTCTTCCTGCTCCTCCTCCTCCTCTTGTGTCCCTACTCTTCCTCACACTCCTCTACCTCACACTACTCCTTCTCCTGCAGAATCCCACCTGCTGCTCCCACGTCCATCGTTTCACCATTCTGGTCTCCAGCCCTGCTCCTCCAGCCTTTCTCCTGCTCCCCCCAGGCCCAGCACCCAGCCCTGGCTCGCTCTGCCCCCCAGAGCTCTCGGATCGCACAGCACGAGCAGCGATGCAGCTGCGGCAGCTCGGGCTGGGGCAGCGCTGGGCTCTCGGCCGCTCCTGCCCGCACTCGGCCCCCGCCGCAGCCACTTCTGCCAGCACAGCACGGCCCGGCCCGGCCTTGGCGCTCCCCCCCTCCCACCTCCCCAAATTCCCCTGGCGGGGGGCGCCAAGGCCGGGCCACACGTGGGCTCCAGCTGGGGAGCGCCGGGCGCTGCGGCTCTGCCTGGCAACTGCTGAGTCACCAGCGCCGCGCCTTCTGATTGGCTGAGCGCTGCCTGAGGGCCGCGCCTGCACCAAGGGGGGACACCCTGCTCCAGGGGGGATGTCCCGAAAACCGGGCACCCCCAGCGAACCAACAACACCAACGCCTCCTTACAAACACATGCTCTGAATCTGCTCGGACACAGCCACACGCACTTGCACACAAGCAAGTGACAGCACAAACCAGCAGCTCCACAAAATGGCACTGACTGACACACACTGCTGCTCAGCCAAGCTCCTGCTCAATTCCTCAACTTCCAGAACAACAACAAAGCCTGAACAGAACCATGGACATCGTGTCCTATACAAAAGGGGACAATGTTGAGGCAGTTTGCACATTCTCCCAGAGCTAATTAAGGACATGGACAGCCAGCAGGGGGAAAAAGGGAAGTCGAGAAGGGGTCTCAGCAACAGGGGACGGATGGTGTTGGTGTGCTGGGAAGGGATTGGCTGAAGGGAGTGTGCAGGAACATGGTTAGGGCAAACAGCAGCAGGAGGAATCTATGGGGTAAGAAAGGAAAAGGAAGATGGAAAAGAGGAGGAAGAGAAAAATACTGAGAATTTGAATGTTTTCCAGTACCTTCCCTTATCTTATCCTCCAAAAGGGCCAAAACCCTCTTATCCTCACAGCCAGCTCCAGCTCCTTTATATACCCTGCTTTCCAGGACAGGAAAGAAAAAGGAGCTCAGTATTTCAGGTGTTTCTCTGTGGTGGGGAGCTGCAGGACAGGGCAGCACGGGCTGGGGGCCTGTGGGGAGCTGTGGGGCCGGGCTGGGGCTGTGGGGCAGCCGGGGCTCAGCGCCGGGCACTGCCTGACCCCAACACCCCCCGGGCAGGGCCGGCAGTGGCCCCCGGCCCCCAGGAGGCTGTGGGATGTGGAAGGATCAGGATTTTCTTTCATTGATCTTGTTTGGGTCACTGGAGAAACGAATGATTTTGCAGAAAGCTCAGCAGCTGTCAGAGGATGAGCACCCACAGGCACTGAGGGGGCTGCAGGAGAGGCACAAGAAGCCCCTGCAGCACTTGGCCAGAAAGGCTCAGCAGGGCAATGCAAGAAGGGATGAGCAAAAGGCCAAGGTGAAGGCAAAGGCCATGGCAGAGTTTCTACAGCCCCCCAGGGATGAACCGCAGGGCCCAAGGGGGCCCCAGCACCCAGGGGACGGCGGCGGCCACAAGCACCTGGCACAGGCATTGCCCTCCTCGGCACGGCAGAGCCCACCCAAACAGCCCCTGGCAAGGAATCAGGGGTCCATCTGCAGGCCAGAAGGACACTGCAAGCACAGACAGCAGCACCCTCAGCACCAGCAAGTCCACCCCACATGGACATGGATTGTCAGGGCTGGCAGAGCTCCCAGCAGACCAGGGACCCACCGCACCAGAGCCCTTGAGAACATTCAGGGCGCGTCCGGATCGAGACGAGGCCGCTCCTGATGGACACAGGGGCCTCTCGATCCACTCGGAATCTGACACCTAAGGGGGGAAATGGTCAAGAAGTTCTTCCATTATTCAGGCAATAAGTGGGAAAGATAAGCAGGTGTGTTTTATTCAACCACTATCAGTAGATGTGGGGGATGGGTTTGAAGCGCATCAATTTCTGTTTGTTCCTAATTGTGATTATAATTTACTGGGAAGGCATTTGGTGGCTGAAGTGGGAATGCAAATTCATATTGTAAAAGGAGATACAGAGGCTAATGCTGCTGGACCTTGGTGTCAAATGTCTGCAAAGGCCTCTGCTGAAGGGAACCCAGAAGTGTGGGCAGCCCCAGGGAAATAGGGAAAATCAGATATGGAGCCTCTCCAAATTCCTCTGAAGCATCCAGGACAAGTGGTGTCTAAAAGCAATACCCTGTTCCAAGGGAGGCAAGGAAGGGGTTACAGCCTCTTACTGAGTCCCTGCTAAAGGCAGCGCTTCTGGAGCCAGGCATCTCTCCCTACAACTCTCCTCTCCTGCCAGGCAAGAAACCCCATCATGGACACCAGAAGGAAAGCACAATTTTCAAGGCTTCAAAAGCAGATTAACTGAGCCTCCTGCCCTGGCCCTCCCACACAGGGAAAAACCATTTGAATTGCATGTGGATGTTAATCAGGGCCATGCCAAAGGAATTCCTGGGCTCAAATGTTCAACCCAGTGGCCAGAGAGTGGCCTCATTGTCTGCAGAATTGTGCAGCCCCGGCTTTAATGGGAACTGAGGCCTGAAAACTGACAGCAGCAGAATCTCTCATTGTTTAAGCCTGGCATCAAGGTAAAGCTTTGTTAACCAAAGGAGCCTCTAAATGGATGAGCAGCGCTGGGTTCTTACAGAATGAAACTTGTTGGATGGAACAGGAGGATTCAGAGTTGAGGACAGGGCAAGGGTTGAACCCAGCCTCCTGTTTGAACGGCCCTGGACACGGGGCTGGCAAGAAACCCATGGCTGCAGTCAAGTGACAGAGCTCCAGAGCCGGCCTAGGAGAGATTGACCAGACATTCCCTGGCCTGAGGGAGAAAAGGTGTTTAGGGATGGGTCTGCAAGGGCAGCAGAAGGGAAAAGAGTGACAAGACACGCTGCTCTTAAGGAAAGGGAAGGAGACAAAGCGCAGCTCAGCGCCCGCATGCTCAGCTCAAAGGGCCCAGCTTGGGGTGCCTGGAAGAGCCTGGCACTGAAATGCCCTGAGCAGGAAGGCTTCAATATCTTCTGCTAACAGCATGGCAGCTCACAGCGGGGCAGAAGCATTTCCAACTGCTTCAGCAATCCCTGCCTCAGTTCTTAAGGCATGTTTGGAACAAACAATTCCAAGAGATGGGATTGTGGAAGCAATAGACTCAGACAGAGGAACTCATTTTACAGGAAAGATCCTTCAGGCTGTTCTGGCTGCTTTAGGAACACAGTGGGACCTCCAAACGCCCTGGCACCCCCAGAGTTCGTGTCGGGTGGAAAGAATGAATGGGGAAATAAAGAAACACCTTCTGAAGCTGCTGAGAGAAACCAAGATGCCACGGGTACGGCTGCTGCCATTGGCTTTGGCAAGAAGAAGAGCCAGACCCAGGGCAGATATTCAATTATCTCCCCTGGAATCCATGTTTGGAATTCGTTACCCTGGTGTGATAAATGAGTGAATTCCTTACCCTGGTGTGATAAATGAGTGAATGATAAATGTTGTCTTTCACAGATATGATTTTAACACTTACAAGTGATGATGGATTATGTAGAAATAGTGTTAAAGTAAAATGTAGTTAAGTACAAACGAGATTAAGGTAAATTGTAACTTCGAAATAGTTGTAGTATGTTAAGAAATGTCTTAATAAACACACCGTAATAAATGTCTTTTGAGCTGAGAAACTACAGAGCCAGGAACCAAGACATCTTAGAGAAACAAAGAAGATAAACCTCATGCATCCCAGGAAGATTGTTACCTCATCAGAGCTCACACCGCCCAAGGGAACTGGCAGCTGCAAATGAGGCTGGAGACTGCGGAGGCACCGGAGAGAGGGGGCCTGTCTGCAGTTCTGAAGCGATCCAGAGGACTGAGGCGGTGTCCTGCTGGGGGAAGGGGCAGAAACGGGACAGGGGGAAAGGGGAGGGAAGTGTAAATTCCTTTCTGGGTTAATGAATATGTAACAGTTCAGGAGAGTACTTAAGCCCACAGTAAAATGAATGGAGGGCGCCTCTGGCAACATTGCCAAGCGCCCCAGGCTGTGATTTGCCTTTGTTCTACCAATAAATGTTCAATGTTATATTGCTAAAAACTTAGCTTTTGTATTCATTTTCTTCAGCCTTGATCCTCATACACTAAAAAGGTTGTTGGAGAGTTTTTGTTCTTCCCACAGTTTTGGTGACAAGATTACATCATTAGAAGGCTTTTTCTTAATAATCCTACTTTGATATTGTCAGCTGGGTTTGGGCCAGGGGTGTGAGAGCCAATTTTCAGTCTTAGGACAAGAAGCAGCAAAAATCTTTATTGCTTTGGGGCTTTTTTGTGTATGTGTGTGCGTGGCTGTTAGTGATGACAGAATTTTGGAATGGGTTTTTCGATGTTCACCTGTAGGTTACATTTTGCAAAACTGGAAGATCTTTAAAGGAGACCCTTTAACTCATAAACAGTTAAAAAAAAACATGGAAAAAAAAAAGGGAAAGGAGCAGCTTATGGGGGTTGGGGGGGCGCGGGGGAAGGCCCATAGGTGAGTCACCTGATGGCTGCCCCGGAGGAGAAGTTTCCTTCCAGGCAGCCAGCAGAGGAGATTTAGAATGAAAATTAACTCTGCTGCGGGAAGTGTGCACAATGTCCCAGGCTCTCCTTGCCTGCCAGAGGAATTGGGCTGATTCCCTCTGCCCCTCACCCCAAGCTCTGCCTCCCTGCACAGACGGAATTTGCATCGCTAAAGGCAGAGCCCACACTGAGCATCTCGGACTCTGCAACAGAAATCCCTGAAGCTGCAAAGGAAAACAGCAAACGGAGAATGTTGGGAGAACTTCACTCACAAAAGCGGGGGGGAATCATCCCTCTCCCCACTCCAACATCTGCTGACACTGTCTGGGTTATACAGGGTGGGTTTGACCACTGGGCTGCTTTTGCTGCCACAAGGTCACTTGGGAATCACTTGGGAATCCAAGGATGTGATGATTTAATCAGAGAAAAGAGGTCAATTGATGCATCCCTGGCATTTCTGGGAGCGCCCAAAAATGGGGAAAAGATGAACGGCCACCAGAACAAATCCTGTAACACCATGGAGCAGCCCCTGGGAACCCGAACAAATTCATACCAGGTGCCAGAGAACCCATTAATCATTTCAATGCATCATTAGATTACAAGCTGTCCTCCAAATCATAACCAAGCACACAGCTCCAGCTCCTGACCTTCTCACCCACCAATCCACTCCCATGAGCAACGCCACATTTCACCCTGGGATGGCATCAGATTCTCTTTCAGCAGAAGGACCAGGAGGTTGTGGAAAATTAAATGACTCAAAGTGTTCTTGGCAAAGAGATGGCCAAGGAAAAGTGGGGAAACAGAGAACAAAGGAAATAAAACTTAACAGAGCCATGAATATCGGATGTTCTACAAAGTGGGGGTGCACATTAAGGGGCACATGCAGCAGGCGCATCGGGAAGTCTGTACCTTCCAAGGACCTCAGCCACGGGGGAAAGGGACACGGAGATGCGGCCAGCGAAATCGGCATAAAAAGGAGGCTGCGTCCTCCAACACTTGGACAGACCCCACGGGAAATGCCCCGTGGCCTCTCCCTTGCTCCAGGAATAAAGTTCCTTTTACAGGACTCCTCCGGCTCCTCTGGGGACACAAACCTCTGGCCACGGGAACTTTCCCGCACACTCCCGCCGACGGGGCAGCCACCTCTGTCCTACCCACAGCAGCCGGGACGAGCCAGCGCTGCTCCGGCACCGGCTCCTGCCGAGGCATCAGCGGCAAGGAGAGCGCGGGCAGCCGCTCCCGCAGCGCCCTCACGCCAGGGCGAACACGGCGCCCACACGGCACAACGAACCCGCCCCAGCCCCCTGCCGCCCCCTCCGCCCGCAGCCAGCGCCGAGCCCCGCCAGAACCGAGCGCGGCTCCCACCTGCGCTGGGGCCGCCTCCGAGCTCCGCCGCCGCCTCACCGGGCTCCGGCCGCCGCCGCCGCTCCCGGGCCCGCACAGACGCTCCGCCAATGGCGCCTCTGCTGCGCCACGGCCGCCCTGCCGGCGGCTCCGGGCCCGGGCTGCTCCCCGCTCCGACCAATCAGCGCGCCAGAACCACGACTGACGGCAGCACCGCCCAATCGCAGCGAGGGGCGGGCTCTGCACACGGCCCAGCCTCGCCCCGCGCTCCCAGCGCCCCCCGGGCTGCGTGAGGGGAAAGCCGCAGCTGAGGAACAGCCCTGGAACGGGCCCGGCCCGAGCCGCCATTCAGCTGGGAAGGGAAACAAAGCTCTCCGCTGCTCCCGGCCCGACTTGCCCAGCCCTGCGTGTTGGCTGCCTCCGGCTCCTTGGGAAGCCCTGCGGCCTCCCGACTCCCGCCCCTAATTCGGAGCATCAGTGCATGGCTTTGATTTCGTTGTTCAGGCTTGGCTATGGGCTGTCCTGGTCTGCTGCATTTTCTGGGTTCCTCTTGGATCCTTTGAGCAACAGGCTGTGCCCCGGGAGGATCCTTTGTGCTCCTTTGTGACAGAGGCGAACCTTCCAGGCGGTTCTTGCGGGAGCTGCTGCTGTGATGTCACGGGAACGCTGCCGCGTCCTCGCCGTGTTCCCGTTGCTGTGGGCACGGAGCCCTCAGTGTCCAGAGCGGCTCTGGGCGCCCGCTGGTTGCCGGAGGATCCTCCTGCCCGAGGCATTCTCAGCAGCCAGCCCAGCCCCTGCCGGGTGTCCTTCTGTGCTTGCAGGGGTACAGTCTGCCACGTGTGCAGCACGGCCAAAATGATCCAGCAAGCGGTTGCTGCAGTTTGCACTCTGTACTCTGTGGCTTATTCGGGGTATTTTTTAGCCCACTTGGCACGTAAGTCGAGGTTTTCCCTGGCTGCAGCGTCGGTGCCTTCGGGCTCGCTGTGTGCTTTCTGTTCTCCCACTGGCACTGAGCTGCCTTTGTAACCAAATTGCCATTAAGACACCGCTGGTTTGGGAGAGCTCCTGCCAGCAGCTGCAGCTGAAAAAGGGGGTGTCTGCAGCCAGCGGGGCGTGCACAGCATTTGCAATGGAGCCGGGGGGGTTCTGTTCCCTCAAGCGCAGAGTCTGTGCCAGCGGAGCCTGGAACTCCCTGCGTTGGCTGCTCCAGCCAAGGGCTGACACAGGCCAGGATTCTGTGCTGTTCTCTTGCTTGCTGTGCGAAGGGACTGTGGCTCCTGGAGGGATGTTGTGGAAGCAAAATGCTCTCTCGGGGTTGCCTTGCTCCGTGGGAGTTCCCACCACGGGCAGGTTTTTCCTAACAGCATCTGGTTCGTGTTGCCTGTCCCGTTGCAGGGCACCTCACGCGTGGATCCCGAGCAGCTCCTCCTTCGGTGAGTGGGAAAGGAACCTTTGGTGGTGGGAATTGTGCAGAGAGTTGTGAGCTTGGCGTGTGGCAGTCGAGTGCCAGCCTGGGAGGCTGAAGGAAAGTTCCTGCCAGTGTCTTTGCAGCAGCAGCAGTAGCAGCAAAGGGATCCCTGGCACTTTTCTCCTTCTCTGCTGAAGAGCTTTTGAAGAGCTGCAGGTCTGGTTTTGCAGGCAGAAGATTGCTTGCTGGCCTTAGCCACGGTGGAATATGGAATGCCCAGCAATAAGTGGCAATGTCGACTTTAGCCCATTCCTAGTTTGAACCGCTCTGAATCCCATTTCTGCTTAGTGCAGCTGGATGTGTAGCTGAGGATAAATAAGGCGATAACTGAGAGAGAACTTCCTGTCCCTCACGCTACCATCTGTCCACAGGGCACAAAAGCAGCATCAGCTCCTCCTCTGGCTCCCTGTGCTTCCAAAGAGGAGGCCAAAGAGGAGGAAGACAGCAGTGAACTTCCCGCTGTTCTGGCGGATGATGGTGAACTTCCCTCCGTCCCGGGAGATGAGGGCAAACATCCCACGGTTTGGGAATACAACAGTGAAGCTCCTGTGGTGTGGGGCGAGGATGGTGGACATCACCCGGTGTGGGACGAGGACAGCGAGGCTCCAGTGCCATGGGACAAGGACGACGGACATCTCCCAGCGTGGGACGAGGACAGAGGACATCCTGGGACTTGGGAAGAGGAGGCTGCAATTCTCCCAGCATGGGAAGAGGACAGGAAACGTCCCGTGGCTTGGAAAGAAGACCAGGAACCTGCTGCATTTTGGGAAGAGGATGGGGAACCTCCCTCTGCTTGGGAAGAGGACACGGAACCTCCCTCTGCTGCGGGATCCTGGGCTGAACATTCTGACAGCAGCACAGCCCTGCAGCCAGAGGGCAGAGAGGAGTGGTGCCTGATGCAGCTGAGTACGTCTGCTGTGCTGCTGTGTGCCAGAGCAGGGTGCTGCGTGTGTGTCTCAGCATCAGCTGCACCCAGGCTTGCTGTGCAGCTGAATGTCACAGAGTCATTTATTGTCCTTGCCCAGCTGAGAGCAAGGGGCTCCCGGCCCCAGGGAGTGGGGCTGCATTTTGGCCCTGCTGCAAGGCGGGGTCTCCATCTGGGAGGGAGCGTCTTCCATGTGGTTTCTTTCAGGGAGCACCGTGAGCGTGGGGGAGCCTGCCGAGAAATACCTGGAACTGGAGCAGGTTGGCCAAGGGTAAGTGCACGGCTGTTACTTCTGCACAAGCAGGGGCCAGGTATTTGCTGGTGCAGGATCAAGTGAGAAGCCAGGCAAGCTGCAAACAGCCTCAGACACTGGGCCATGATCCTGCTGTCTCTCAGTCCTGATCAGAATTGGTAACTGTGGTCAGAAGGCACCGTCAGAGGCCCCTGAGGCCGGCAGTGTCCTGCCTGCAGCAAGGAGCAGGACCTGGAAGATCTTCTGTCCCTGGAATTTGATTGCCTGAAAGAGCAGCTCACCATCTGGTGACTGTCAGAAAACAGTTCTCAAGAAGATTCCTTTCAAATAGTTTGCTTCCTAAAATATCCACCGGTCAGGATTATCAACATAACAGTTTAGAAACAGAAACCAGAGATGAACTAATAAGTGCTCTTTTCAGCACAGGTAGTAAGCCCCGTACATTCAGTAATAGACACAGAGCTGCTGCACTGGGGGGGAAAATGCATCAGCTGCCTGCTGGCAGGGCCCTTGTGGATCCTGCAGCTCACAGGCAGGAAATGGAAAAGGATGAAATACATTCTTCTCCAGTTCTTTAGACACCTGCTCCCACCCTAGGTTTTGGACTAAAGTAATTCAGTGTGGACATTTGGGATTTGCTCCAGCCCTTTTCCTTCGTGTTGGGCCTCAGTTTTCTCTCGCACACCTTGCGAGGCACAGGGCTGGTGGCTGCTGCGCTGCTGTTTGAAGGGTCGATGCACCCAGGTGTTTTGTAAATGCTGCAGGCAGCAGAGATCTCCTGTCTGGGCTGGCTTTCACTCCCAGGGCCTAAAGCACTGCTTCTTTCTTCTCTGCTGTTCTGTCTCCAGGGCTTTCGGAACCGTTTATAAAGGACTCGACAGGGCCACTGGAGGAGAGGTCAGTGTCACCACGCCCAGCGCGTCGGGCAGCTCTCGAGGGCTTTCCCCTCTGCTGGGAGCTGTGGCTGCAGCTTTGGGGGGCCAGCAGAGCTTTCCTGCACAGGCTGTTCCTCTGAAGGCACAGCAGTGTCAGCCTGCGGAGCACGGCTGGGACAGACTTGAGCCTTCTGAAGTGCCCAAAGGAATGCAAGGAGGGCAGCGGTGTCTGTCAGAGCAGGACACGCTGGCTTGGTCTTCATATCTGAAAACATCAGGGCATCAGCTGGTGGAGGCTGAGGCCTAATTTATCTTCATCCCAGCCTTGGACAGGAACACTGTTTAGCAGTTTTTCCATCCTGCGTTTCATCTTCAAAGAGTACCTCAAGACCTAATGAGGGAGTGCTCCTTCTTGGGATCAGTTTGGGGTTTTAGTCCTACTGCAGCTGTTCCCAGAGAGAGGGAGAGGAATGAGAAGATGGATGTGCAGAGCAAAGCTCTCTCCTAAAGCCTGCAGCTGTGTTTGGGTCTGGTGTCAGTGACAGCCCGTGACAGGGATCATCTGAGCAATGTTTGTGCGTGTTTGCTCTGTTGTGCAATCCCAAACAGAGCAGTTGCGTTTGAAATCATGACCAAATCCCCCAGGATTGCTAAAGGGTTCCTGGCTGTTTTGCTCTGTTTTCACAGAAGCAGAATTACTTCCT
The DNA here is from genome assembly GCF_041296385.1 of Aphelocoma coerulescens. Lineage (NCBI taxonomy): Eukaryota > Metazoa > Chordata > Aves > Passeriformes > Corvidae > Aphelocoma > Aphelocoma coerulescens. Next base: position 1,796,488 of record NW_027184061.1, on the reverse strand, counting down.
GCTTGCAAAATGTGTTTGAATGATAATGAGAGTGGTGGTAAACTAAGGCGGTTTGAGAAGACTGCAGGTGCAGAGAATGCTGTGAGAGCTTTGAGGCTGAGAGCTGAGGGCCCATTTCTGCAGAGCTTCCAAGGCCAAATGTCTCTGGCCCTGTGTCCTGTAAGCGGCCCCGCAGCGAGCAGAGAAATGGGCTGTGTGGGAATGTCACTTGCTGAGCCCGGGTGTCCCATCCCAAGGCAGTTTGGCACAGCCCGGCTCCGTCGCTCCACAAAGACTCGCTCCGTGTTTGCTGCGGCCTCCTGCCCCAGACTCCTGCAGTTCAAGGGCTGCAATGTCCTTTCAGGTGGCCATAAAGAAAATGAGTCTCAGAGGGCTGAATGGGGAACGAGCTGTGAATGAGATCCTGGTCCTGAAGGACAAGAAGAACCCCAACATTGTCAGCTCTTTGGACAGGTGAGTGCTTCAGCTCTTATCCCGTGCACGGGCCCTGCGTTAATCTCTCCTGGCATCCGCAGTCTGGAGCCTGTTTTGAAAAAGCCTCACCCGGCCGTAGCTTCCCAAAACAACAGCCTGTGAGTTCACTCCCTCCGTGTGCTTTTGTTGCTTTGGTTTGGTTTTTCCTTCAAGCTGACCCAGTTTTCTGGGTCTTATGACAAGTGCTGATAAACCCTGTCAGAAATTATTTCCCTTGGCTTCTCCTTCCCAACTCTTTTCCATTGCTGCAGATGCCAGGAAGACCAGGTTCTTGTTTCCAGAAATGCCTCATGTGCCCCTTTTGCAATGGCCTTGCCTGTTTCTGAAGGGACTTTCTGCAAGGTTTTCCAAACACTTGACCACTTTTGTCCTACGTGCGGCACGGCCTCCTGCCCTGGATAACTCTGGAAGTTGTGTTGCCTTGTTCTGGAGGGAACGGTGGAACTGCTGAGTTCAGATGCTGAACCAGCTGGGGGCAAGTGTTGTGGTTCCACATTGATCTGGGCTGTTGCTAAACTGCATTTTTCACCTGCTTGCCATCTAAGGCCTCTCCTTTTCCACAGGCGTCTCCTTCTCCTTTAGACTGTGCAGATCCCAAGGACAGTGCAGCCTGGCAGGAATGTCTCTGCATTGGATTCTGTCCTCATTTACAAGTGACCTGGAAACAAAACTCCACTCGAGGCTTTTCCATCAGGGAATTGAGCAGTGCACGTTCATCTCCACGCCATTGTTTGCCTCTTCCAGCTTCCTTGTTGATGAAGATCTCTGGCTGGTGATGGAATACATGGATGGAGGAACTTTGCAGGACATTGTCAGACAGACACGCATGGCTGAAGGAGAGATGGCAGCTGTCAGTCGGGAGGTGAGGGATCCTGCTCGTGCTTCCCATGGACACAATGCTCCTTCCAAGCAGGGCCTGAGAACAGGAGTGGCTCCATGCTCAGAGCTTTGTTTCTGTGTTATTTTTATGAGCTGGAGAAGAAAGAGCCTCTGAAGTGAATGGCCTGCCAGTGTCACTGCACTTCCACTCTGCTCTTGTCCTCTTTCCTGCTGTTGTGGGACTCTGTCTTTTTTGATTTGATTTGCTGTTGTCAGCTTTGCCTTGAACCATTTGCCCGGAGCTTGTCTGCACTGCACTCCTGGCCTGGCACAGCAAAGCTGCTGCTGGCAGAATTCTAAACTGTCCTTTCTTGTGTGCTGTATTCCGGCCATGGATTTCCACCCTCGTGTTTCTTGCTCTCTCTCAGTGTCTGCAGGGCCTGGATTTCCTCCACTCAAACCGGGTGATCCACAGAGATCTGAAGAGCTCCAACATCCTTCTGGCAACGGACGGCTCTGTCAAGCTGGGTGGGTGTTCCTGGTCAGGCACGGCGCTCCCGGGCTGCGGGTGTGGGGCTGCTTCCCAGTGACGGCCAGAGCCCCACAAGTGCTGCTGGTGGCGGTGCCCGGCCCCTGCTGCCAGCTGAGAGCGGCTGCCCCATGCAGAGAGCTCAGGAGAGGAGCAGGGTGTCAGCAGTGGCTTTGCTCTGGGTGTGGCCCTTGCAGAGGGGCGGGAGTTGGAATCTGAAGCTTCAAGGGAATCACTAAAAGCCACTGCATGAAAGCTGAGGGTTCCTTTAAGGGTCCACTTCCATCTTGCCTTGGCTACAGCCCTGAGGACTTTTCCAGCTGGATTCAGCAGTGCATTCTCAGACTGAGAGTGGGCAATCTTTGTGCTTGGTTTCCTCATTCCAGCTGCCTTTGACAGTGTTTGTTTCTGTCCTCAGCTGATTTTGGCCTCTGCGCTCAGCTGAGCCCTGAGCAGGAGCAGCGCAGCTCCATGGTGGGCACTGCTCACTGGATGGCCCCAGAGGTTGTGACCAGTTCTCCTTATGGCCCCAAGGTGGACATCTGGTCCTTGGGCATTGTGACCATTGAGATGGTGGAAGGAGAACCTCCTTACTTCGAGCACACAGCGGCCATGGTAAGAGGCAAATTTCCCAGAGTTTGCAGAGGCCTGTGAGCACAGAGGGACCCGCCCTGGGAGGAGCAGCCAGAGGGCTCTGCCCATCAGGAAGGGAATTCCCAGAGGATTCGAGCCTGAGCACAGACGAATATTCTGCAGTCTCCAGAATTTGCTTTGGGTTTTAAGTTGTTGCAGCTCTTCTGTCTGCAAGGATGACCTGAAAACATGAAGCCAGAGCATCAGCTCTAACCTTATCTTGCAGAAAACCCCAGACCAACCCCAAAACCCACACCCAAACCCAACAAGTTTTCTGAAGGAGTTTCTGAAAGAGGTTCTGCGAGATGAACTCCCCCTGACTCTTCTCACTGGGAAACTTGTCTAAAACATGCAGATGATTGTTTAACATCCCCATAGTCTAACATATTTCTTTCCTCGCCCAAGCTACTTTCTCCATGGCACCAAGGCTGAGCTTTCAGCAACCCAAACCTCGGGTTCCTTGCCTGGCAGTTTCTGGGATGGAACATCTTGAATGCATTTACTTGAGTGTCAGTGGCACTGCAGGGATGCATTTGACGTAAGAATCCTTGGAAATACCACAGGCAGACTCTTGCAAATGGCCTGTAAAGCTGGTGTCCATATTTGGAAAAGCAAAATGGGCTATTTCTGATGGAGGTTCCAACTAACAAAGTCAGCCAATGACATTGGCTCTCAAGGCAACATCATCTGGATGTTGGAATGGCTGTGGCTGCAGCAGTGTTTGGCTTTTTTGGTTGGCATAGAAAAATGAGCTCTGAGCAGCATCTCTGCCAGGGAGGAAAGTGTCCCTGGAGACTGGGGCTGAGAAACCGGGGTCGCTGTGAGCACTCGTGGGTGTGAAGGAAGCTGGCAGAGCTTTTTCAGAAGTGTTTGCTTTTTGCGCAGGCTCGCTGTCTGATCCGGCAGAACGGGACCCCGCAGCTGCAGGAGCCCAGGCGCCTGTCGGCTCTGCTGCGGGACTTCCTGGAGTGCAGCCTGGAGCCGGACGAGGAGCGGCGCTGGTCTGCCCAGGAGCTGCTGCAGGTGGATGCGAAGCGGCTGCAGGGGAAAGAGCAGCGCGAGGGAGGGGTTTTCTCGTGGGGCCCCCTCCAATAGTCTCCAGTCTCGCTGCTTTTCACATGCAAAGCCAGCAGAATCCTCGCCTGGTTTGGCTTGGCAGGGTGCTTTCCTGGTCATCTGGACCAGGTGCCCCGCAAGGAGCAGGGACATCTTCAAGCAGATCAGGTGGCTCCGAGCCCTGCCTGACCTGAGCCTGGATGTTTCCAGGGAGGAGGCACCTCCCACATCTCTGGGCACCCTCTGCCAGTGTTTCCCCACTCTTCTGATAAAAAAATTCTGCCTCAGATCTAATCTGAGCCTGCTTCCCTCTCCTGAGTTTCAAACCATTCCCCTTTGTCCTGTTGCAACAGAGCCTGTGAGGAACTTGACTTGGGAAAGTAACAGTTGATTTCTTTCTTTTTCATCCTTTGGGCAGCACCCATTTTTATCATCAGCCAAGCCTCTCTCCAGCCTGAGCCCTCTGATCGCTGCAGCAAAGCAATGGAAGGAGCAGCGGAGGACCTGAAGCACCTGGGGACAGCTTTTCGTTATAGTAGTTAGGACAAGTGGATAGTTACGGTAGTTAGCACTGCTAGTTAGTTATGGTGGTTAGGACAGCCTGGTAGTTATGGCAGTTTTTTGAATAAAAACTCTGTTAAACCTCAAGTCCCTTGACGTGTCCCTTCCTTGTTCCCCCGTGACTCAGCTGCCCGGAGCAATGCGAGGGGAGAGCGGGCCCAGCCTTGCCCAGAGCTGAGCCCCAGCAGAGCCCCGGCAGAGCCCAGAGCAGCCTCAGCATCGGCAGAGTCAGCCTGGAAGGAGGCGCCTGGAGCCTTCTCGACTGCAGCCGACTCTTGTTTACAAACCGCGTGGGGTGGGAAATGCCACTGGTTCCGCAAGAGGGCAGAGGGGGCCCGGGGAAGGCCCAAGTGCTCCAGGCGAGGCAAAAACCCGCCCAATGCTGGAGAAAAACCACGCCTTTTTCCCCTCCTATGTCGGCCAAAATATTGAATCCTAAACGAAGTCAAACGGGGCAGGGGAGGAGCCCAGGCCCTTCTGTCCCTGCAAACCAAAGCGTCCCTTGCACGGCTCTGAGCCCCGGTGGCCCCGCGGGCGTTGGTTTCTGTCGGGCTCGCTGCCGCCAGCCCAGGGCCAGCCCGGGACTGAAGCCGACTAGCAAAAGCTCGTATACAATTAATCACCTTACAGTACCACAAAATTCAAATAATCCTGTTATTCTGAATCATTTTCTCTCACTGCAGTCTTCAGGCGAGACACAACTGCCCTGGGCAAAAGTCTGGGTGCGGAATTTACTCACTAACCAGTGGGAAGGCTGCATGAGCTTATCGTTTGGAGTCGTGGGTATGCTTGCGTTTCCACAGATACTGGGGTACGGTGGCTACCTGCAAAATGCGTTCGCCCTGACCTACGGCACCAGAGGCAGAACAGGCAACCTCCAAATGATGACCAGAACGCCAACCATCCAAATGGCCACCAGAATGTAGATCATCAGCCTAATGACTCTTCTGATGATGACCAGGATGTCAACCATCAGGCAGATGGTCCTTCTACAAGCAGAGACTGGGATGGTCCTCCCACAAGCAGAGACTGAACTTTAAATTTCTTGTTATGGAGTCAGATCGTTAAAGCCTTAAGGACATATTTAGAATTAATAACTAATGTAAATTTCTATTTAGGATTAATAGTAGAGTTGTTCTCTTATCAAACAAAAAGGGGGAATTGTAGATACAAAAATGCTGCTAGCAAGGATTTTCTTGCTATTTTCTAAGTCCGTGAGAGACTTTTCGCTCTCACAGAAGAGGTGGCAGGGAATGCAAACAACCAAACTACCTGCAACCTTGAAAAGTCTTGTTTATGGTACAGTAGAAAAATATTTTGACAATGGATGTTTTAGGATTTTAGCCAATCCCCAAGGGGAGGCTGATCCTTTGTCCAATTAGACTCTGAAGAAAAAAGTCTATAAAAGAGTTTGTAAAATAATTAAATAAATCAATCTTGCTGCACAATTCCTGCCTGCTGGACCTTCTCTCCTCCTCTTCCCTATGGCTGCGGGACACGGTGATACACCCTAGGGCCTAGGCCTGTGGTAATAGCTTTCTGTTCAAGTTACAAAGCATTTTAAACCTTTCTTTGCAGAGTATCTTAATACATATCAACCAATAAGCACCATACACAATACTTTTACATTTGGCTATAGCCAAATAGCTACTACCATTACCATATTATAGTCATTATTATCCAATCACAAGAGTAAGCAAGTTACAATTAAAGCTTACAATGGAAAGTTCTCAGACCTTTCTTCCACCTGCCACATCGACATTTGTTTGCCGGTGATAGCTCTCTCTTTTTGGTAAAAACATGTTTTCTATTTACTTATGCTCTTCTTGAGACTTATTTACTTGATGAAAAACACGTCTTTGTTTGTTGTCACATACCTTTGTTCTAATCATAAAAATCTCCTTCCAGCTCATCTCCAACCTTTGCCTTCTCAGTTATTCAATGATCACTGGTTCAGCAAAACACCTTTTCTCTACATCAAAACTTGCTTTCATTTCTATCTCACCCTCAGTTTCTACATTCAGAGATCTTTCTGCCAAGCCTACATATCTGTGAAACTTTCTTACCAAACTTTCATCCTCTCCAACAGGGGACTGAATGCCACGGACAGCGATTGCTGAGAGTTGGAGATTCCAAACGCTCCAAGGGGCCGGAGGGAACCGCGCTGCGGCCTCGGGGCCTCCCTGGGGCACCACGGGGACCCCCTGAGCAGAGCGACTCTTCCCGCCCCCCAAAATCCGCAGCTTTGGGTCAGCTGAGGAAAAGAGCTGGCAAAAGGGGCTGGAAAGGGGCTGGAGCCCGAGGGGACCCCTCAGCCATGGCCCGGAGCAGCCGCAGGAAAATGCCCCGGAAACCAAGGAAATCGATGGAAGTAATGAGGAATTTTGGAACTCTTCCCGCTGCTGTTTCCAGAAGGTCCCGGCCGGGTCCTGCCAGGAGGAGCCGGGGACGGGGAGGGGCCTCAGGGCTTAATTGGGGAGAAAAGTTGAATTGGGGCAAGGAAACTTTAATGGTGGGGAGAAAATGTGAACGGAGGGGATTTGAATGGGAGGGGATGGTTTGAATTGGGCAGAGAAAATGAATTGGGGAAGGAGCCCCCAGCCCTCGGCTGTGCCCCGAAGGTGCTGCCAGCGGTTCCCCTGCTCCCACCCCCCGGGCTGGGGGCGCGGAGCTGCCGCTGCTCCCCAGGAATGCCACGGGATAAAAACTCCACTCAAGCTTTTATGTTCCCAGTCATTCCCAATAAGATCCCAGCTGCCCCCAACATGGTCCCAGTTGTTCCCAGTCATGCCCTGTATGGTTCCTTTCACTCTCAGTCCCACCCAGTAGAGTAAGGTAGGGCCCCAGTCACTTCCAGTATGAACCCAGCCACTCCCAGTCAGTCCCTGTGATGCCTTTTGCCCCCATCATGGTCCCAGTTGCTCTAAGCATGATCCCAGTATGAGTCCAGTCACCCCCAGGATGATTCCAGGTAACTTCCCAGTATGAGTCTGGTTTGATTCCTGTCACCCCCAGTATGATTCCAGTCACTCCCAGATACTCCCAGAACTATGCCAGTCACTCCAATATGACCCTGTCACTCCCGGTATGATCCCAGTATGACCCCAGTATGGGCCAGCTGCTCCGAGGATGATCCCAGTTGCCCCCTGCATTTTTCCAACTGCACCCTTTCACCACCACTGTGGTTCCAGTCACTCCCAGAATGATTCCAGTCAGTCTCAGTATGGTGCAAATCACTCCCAGTATATCCCAGCAGCACCCATTGGGCCTCAGCATGTTCCCAGTAGCCCTCAGTGTGGTCCCAATATATCCCAGTATAATCCCTGGTGCTCCAAATCTGCTCCTGCCCAGTCCCGGTCCTGGTCCCAGTGTATCCTGGTGTCCCATTCTGTCCCAGTTCATCCCAGCCTGTCCCAGTCCATTCTGGTTCCTTTCCGGCAGCCGCTGCCATTTCCTGACTTCGTCTTCCCCTTCCCCCCCCCATCAAAGCTGCCCCCCCGCCCCCCAAGATGCTGATGGGGATCGGGGGCTTCGTGTTGGGCTTTGTCTTCCTGGCGCTGGGGTTCGGCTTCTACCTGCGTAAGCAGATGATGGGAGGGGTCCGGAGGTCGTGTCCCCCCTCCCCCGGAGCTCTGTGCTCCCGCGGGGCCCCCCAGCCCGGTGTCACCCCCTTTGCTCTGCCCACAGAGCTCCTGAGCCGCCGGTGGCCGCAGCCCCTCCCCGTGGCCTCGGGCCCGACCGGGACCCCCCGCTCCGTCCCCGCGCTGATTTTGGGGGGTCGTGTGTCCCCCCAGCCCCGCTGTCACTCTGTCCCCGCCCGCCTGCTCCCAGTGTTCCAAATAAAGCTTCCCAGTTTGGGCTGGTCCCGTTTATTGAGGGGCACTGGGGAGAGACTTGGAGGAAACTGAGGGGGAGCCGAGAGTGGAGGGGGCAGAACCGACCCTGGGATGGATCGGGAATGGGGACCCCCCTGTGTCCCCACCGTGTCACCCCGCTCTGGGGGGCCCTTGGGAAGCACCTGAACGCCAACACAGCACCCAGAGAACAGCAAAACGTGCCGGGACGCCCCTAAATTCCACAGCCTCCAACGACCCCCAAATCCCACAGAAAAAGTCCCCCCAAAAGAGCCCCGAAGAAAGGCGCCAATCAGAGACAGCGCATGACAAGCTTCAGCCAATCAGAGCGCGCGGCGCTGGTGACTCACCAGTTGCCAGGCAGACCCGCAGCGCTCAGCGCTCCCCACCCGGACCCCACCTGCGCCCCCCCCTCGCCCCCAGCGCCCCCCGCCAGGGGAATTTGAGGAGGGGGCGTGGGGGGAGCCCAGGCCGGGCCCAGAGCCCAGCGCTGCCCCAGCCCGACCTGTCCCGGCTCCGTCTCGGCTCCTCCCGCGGGATGCGGCCGCGTTGGGAAAACGGGGGGCCAAGGGTGGGCGCTGGGCCCGGGGGGAGCAGGAGAAGGGATGGGAGAGGAGGAGAAGGAGAAGGAGGCATCTTTTAATGATATTTTATTGAGTCTCATGTTTTAGAGACCAGGATCAATACTCCCCGGCCGTCCGGGCGAGTCCCTCAGGGCTGCGGGGCCCTGCTGCCGGCTCACCCCGTGCCAGCCCAGCGCCAGCGCTCAGCGGGGCTTTGGCTTCCCGTGCCCTTTCCCGTGCCCCCAGCCCAGCGTCACCAACCCCGTGTCCCCAGGTCGTGCCCCACCCCTGCCTCCCTCCCGCATTGTCGAGACACGGAGGTTGAAAATTTCCCCACCCTCCACCCCAAAGGTTCCCCCGAGGCCATTTCCTCTCGTGCTTTCCCTTGGCAGCAGAGCCCCACCCCTCCTGGCTGCCCCCTCCTGTCAGGGACTTGGGGAGAGCCAGGTCCCCCCTGAGCCTCCTTTCCTCCAGGCTCAGCGCCCTCAGATCCCTCAGCTGCCCCTCAGAAGTCCTCCAGACCCTTCCCCAGCTCCATTCCCATCTCTGGACGTGCTCCAGCCCCTCCATTCCATTCTTGAAGTTTGAAGCCCAATCGCTGCCCTGTCGCTGCAGGTGCCAAAACCGCAGGGAGACTCCTTGGAAATGGGGGTAGAGAGGAGCCCTTCAAAGGGAAACGTGTGCAAAACTGCTGCCAATGGCCGAGCGGGTTTGGTGTGGCTGCGGGAGCAAGAGATGCTCCGGGACTCCGCCTCGGCCCCGGAGCGGAGCGGCCCGTGCTGCCCCGGGGCGCGCGGGGCTCGGCCGTGGGGCGCGCGGGGGGGAACGGACACACGGGCACCGGACACACGGACACGCGGACAAACGCTCCCAGCGCTTCAGCGGCAGCAGCGGCAGCAGCGCAAAAGCAGCGAGTCTACGAACCCTCTGCGTCCCTTCTCCTGCTCCTCCTCTCCCTCTCCCAGTGTCTCGCACCCTCTCCCGCTCTCCCTTTGGTTCCCCAACCCCCCCTCCCGCGGCCTCCCTCTGCCCAGGCCCGGCCGGGCCATGCCCCCGGCCCGCCCCCGGCCCCGGGCGGGGCTGCCCCCTCCCCGCCCCCGGGCGTCCCGCCGCGGTCCCGCCTCCGCCCGGCTCTCGCCGTCCTGGCTGTGGCGCTGCTGGGCGGGCATCAGTGCCTGGCTCCTGGGCACCATCGCCAGCCCCTGGCTCCGGCTGGCCCGACCCCGGCCCCGACCCCGGCCTCGGCTCCTCCCGGGGCCCGCCGGGGACACAGGCGGCGCGGCCGCTCTCGCCGCCTCCGCAGCGTCTTCCCCGCTCCGAGCTCCGCCGCTCTTGAGCGCGGCCGCCGGCCCCGAGCCGCCGGTGGCCCCTCCAAAAGAGCCCCCATGTGGGGATGGCCGGCCCGGGGCGGTTGAGCGGCGCTCGGGGGCCGTTCCTGGCCCCGGGCCGAGCGCTGACGGCCGCGTCTCGCGGGCACGGAAGGCGCAGCAGGGCCTGAAGGAGCGCTACCGGCTGGGTTCGCTGCTGGGGCGCGGCGGCTTCGGCAGCGTTTTCGCGGCCACGCGGCTCTCGGACGGCGCCCCGGTGAGTGGCGGGGCCGGCGGCGGGCGCAGGAGGCGGGGGGCAAAGGAGGAGGAGAAGGAGCAGGGGGCTGGGCACGGCGGGCGGCGAGCTCAGCCCGCTGCTCCCCTTGCCTTGCAGGTGGCCATCAAACGGGTGCCGCGGAACCGCATCGGCCATTGGGGCGAGCTGGTGAGTGAGCGAGGGGCAGCGGGAGAAGCCGGGGCGCGACGGGCGGGGATGAGCCGAGGCCCGGCAGGGTGGAAGCCGCCAGAACGCCTCGAGGGAGAGCGGCCGTGGGGCCAGCGGAGCGCGCAGAGCGTCCCCGGCTGGCTGAGGGCTTCCCGAGCCCCGGCACGGCATCAGCCCCGCTGACGGCACCGTGCTCCTCCCGCAGCCCGACGGCACCCGAGCACCACTGGAGATCGTGCTGCTGGACAAGGTGTCCGCTGGCTTCCCTGGCATCGCCCAGCTCCACGAGTGGCTGGAGCTCCCCAACAACGTGCTGATGGTGCTGGAGCGCCCGGAGCGGTGTCAGGACCTCCTTCGCTTCATTCGGGCACGGGGCTTCCTGTGCGAGGAGGTGGCGCGGCACCTGTTCCGCCAGGTGCTGGAGGCCGTGCGGCACTGCACCAGCTGCGGGGTCCTGCACCGGGACATCAAACCGGAGAACATCCTGGTCGACCTGGCCACCGGGCAGGCCAAACTCATCGACTTTGGCTGTGGCACCTACCTGCAAGCTGCAGCCTACACCAGCTTTGCAGGTGAGCCCACGCATGGGGAGGCTCCTGGTAGCGGCATCTCACAGCCCAACATCTCACAGCCCAGCATCTCACGGCCCAACATCTCACAGCCCAACATCTCACAGCCCAAGCTGGCTGTGGCATGGGGGATTCTCCCTTTTGCTGCCAGTCATGGCAGCCGGAGTGTTCAGCTGAGCTGCTTTTGAGCGGCGCTGGCTGAGGGGCCATCTTCCAGCCCTGCTGGCAGCCTTCGCCAGCCACTCTGCCCAGGACTGGCGCTGGGGCTGGGGCAGCCAGCGCCACAGAAACACGCGTGGGTGGGGGTAGCAGAGAGGGGGGTCCAGAACCTGTGCTCCAGCCCGTTTGGTGTGCAGGTGAAACAGGGCTCGGACTGCTCTGCTGCCCGTGGTTGCCTTGGCTTAAGAATGGTTTCTGGGGCAGTGCAGGCAGGGAGGATGAAAGCGTGGTTTTTCCCCAGCACCAAGTGGGTTTTTCCTTTGCATGGCATGCTCGGGCCTTGCCAGGGCTTCCGCTGCCCTCTTGCAACACCAGCGGCTTCTTTTCCAACCCCCAGTTTGTACACAAGTCCCAGGTGCTGGCCAGAGGGCTGCGGGTCACGCCGCGTGCCGCTGCTGCGGCCCCCGCATGCCCAGGGATGCTGGGGCGAGGCTCTGGGAGCAGGCAGCGTCCCCCTGAAGAACTCCATCTCTATTCCATAGGAACACCGTCCTACAGCCCTCCGGAATGGACCCAGTTCGGCTGGTACTACGGCGAGGCAGCGACCGTCTGGTCCCTGGGCATCGTGCTGCACCAGATGGTCTGCGGGGAGCACCCTTTCAGGAGGGGCTGGAACAGCACCTGGGGCCGGCTCGCGCTCCCACGACGGCTCTCTCCAGGTGGATCCTCATCTCTGCAGCACGGGGGGAATAGCAGTGCTGGGAGACAGCAGCGGGCTCAGGAGCATCCCACACTGGCAGCTGCTGAGGAGGTGGCAATGTCCTGCTCTCCTGCTCTCCTCCAAAAGAAAGAATTGATGGCAAAGTTTAGGCACAGCCCTGAGCACACGCAGCACGGCCTGGCCATGGCAAGAGTGGGGCAAAGGGGACAGGAGCCTTCTGCAACTGACTGGTGCTTTCTGCTTTCACTCCACAGAGTGCCAGAATCTCATCCGACGGTGTTTATCTGTGCTCTCCTCGGAAAGGCCCTCATTAGAAGACCTGTCCTGTGATCCCTGGATGCAGGATATTCGCGTGCCATAGGAGAAGGGAGAGAGCCACACGCACGCTTTGACCCAGGGAGCCGGTAAGTTCCAGCTGCACACGCGCCTTGGCAGGAAGCAGCAAAGAAAGGCAGAGTTTTTGTCCTGCCTGAATCGCTGCACAGGGCTCCTCAGCTGGGCACGCGCAGCCCTGCTGCTGGAGCTGAGCTGCTCTTCCCAGCACTGGTGGCCCCCACGCCAGCTGCTTTTGCTTGTCCTGCTTCAGCGACAGCCGGGGCCCTGGGCAGAGCACTGACAGCCTGCTCCAGCCCCAGGGAAGAAGGAGCCCCTGGAGAAGCTGTGCCAGGTGCGGCTGCTGCTGCTGGAGACATGGAGGGTGACATCAAGGATGACAAACTCTTCCTCCACCTGGCAAGCTGAAGATGATGGACTTCAATTGTGGCACCTTCTCCAAAGCCAGGCTCCACAGCGAATTTGCAGATGAGTCCACACGCAGGGGGATGCTCCCAGATTTGTGCATGGCACAGCCTGGCCGGGAAACAAAGCCCCCTTTGCTGGGGCGGATGCAACCAATTCTTCAGTCGGCTGCCAAGCTGCTTTTTGGCAGGGCTGGGGGGATGGGCTGGGCTGGTTTTGAACTGGGAGTCTGCTCCTGGCCCTGCCAACAGCCCCCAGCACCCACCGTGGCCCGCCCTGGGGCTGGGGCTGGGGCAGCCAGCCCGACACAAACAAAGCCCCATGGTGGGAGCAGAGGTTGGACACCAGAAGCTGTGCATGGGCTGCTTTGCTCTGCAGGCAAGGAAGGGCTTGGGCTGCTCCACTGCCCTTGTTGTCTTTGGGCTCAGCATGACTTTTAGGGGCAGTGCAGGGGGAAGGCAGAAAGCGTGGGCTGCCCTGGCCTGTGGGTGGGTTTTTCCCTCGCATGGTGGGCTTGGGCCTTCCTCAAGGCCCCAGCAGAGAGAAGATTTTTTACCATTTTCCTTGTTTTCCCATTTTGTCTGTAATCTCTTTTCATTGATTTATGGTTTGTTTTTCCAAAGGAAGCGTTCTAGGTGCTGTCTGGTCCGGATGGCGAAGTGCTTGGAAGCAGCTGTGGCGTGGATGGGACGTGCCCTTGGAGAAGGGCTGAGGGCACCGTTTGGGAGCAGCTTTTCTTCTGGTGGCAGGAGGCGTGAGGTGGATGCCCGTCCTCTTGGCACGGCTGGGATAAGGGCTTTTGGGAGACGGCAGCGGGCGCAGCAGCATCCTGCTCTGGGCAGCTGCTGAGGAGGTGGCTGTGCCACGGCCGGCTGCAGGCTGGGCACGTGTCCTGCCCTCCTGCTCTCCTGCCAGAGGCAGCAATGCTGGGCAGCTTTGGGCAGCGCTCTGAGCGCGGCCAGCACGGCCTGGGCACCGCGGGCGGCTGGGACAAGGGGGATGGGAGCCTTCAGCTGACGGGCGCTTTCTGCTTTCTCTCCTTGCAGCCGGGCTCTGTGGATGCTGAGGCTGCTCTGGGCTCCGCCAGGGCTCTGCTGCGGCTCAGCCCCGGGGCCATGAGAAGCCAAAGAAGAAACGCCGTGACCTGCAGCAGAGACGTGCTTGAGCAGCTCGGCAGCGCAGCTCAAGTTTGCAGAGCGTGCACCTCCAGGGGAAAATATGACACCCCCCCAATAACAAACTTGTTCAGTAACTTCTGAAATGAAATCAGTCTGGGATGACCCCCAATGCCATTTTTCAGCTTGCTCAAGCTGAAGCTCAGCCTTTCTCTCAACAGTTCTCTCCACCACCTGCCTTTTGCTCCACAAGTGCTCCCTCTTTCCCCCAGTGAGTTCCCAGCTCACCGCAGTCCCCATTGCACTGTAGCCTTCCTTGATGCCCCTGGCCACGAGGAAGAGTGAGCCCCAGGTTTAGGGACTCATGTTGTCACTGGCTGAAGAACAGCAATGTCTCAGAGCTCTGGTGAGATTTGGGGGTCATTCAGAGCTGCTCTCCAGGCCTCAGCTCTGCTCACTGCTGGGTTCCCACTCCCTTTTCCTCATTCTTCACAGAGCAGGATGAGCTCTGGGAATGCCCTTGACCCACGCCCCTCTTCCTAGCCCAGCCACCCAGCCCAGTTAGGCTTAAGCTGGAGCTTCTCTGTCTCCTCTGGCACCCCAGTGCAGTCCCCTCTGCGGGGAGCCGCAGCCCCAGAGCGCAGCACACAGCAGTGCAGGCCGCACCTGGAGCAGCTCCCTGCAGCCATGGCCTGGCTCTTTGTGGCAACCAAATGCTCCCTGTGTGCAGCTGTCCCTGGAGGATGGCCCCAGGGCAGAGCCCAGCCGGGCTCCCACTGCATCCCCTGGAGCCTGGGCCAGACAGCGCTGGCAGAGCTGAGGTTCATGGTGAGCACCCAGAGCTGTGGCTCGCAGTCGCTGTTTGCAAGCGTTGTGATCTCATCTCCTGCAACCTGTGGGGAAAACGAGCTGTGCAGCCAGGCCAGCACTGCCCCTCTGGGCAGGGACGAGGCTGAAGGCCTTTCCTGTTGCCGAGGAGGCGGCATTAAGCCTTAGCAGGGCCTGGCAGCTGTGGAGCCGGATCTCGCCCGCTGTCCGGGACTCGCTGCCCACCAACCGCCCCCACCCGCCGCGCTCCGTTCTGCAGGGACAGAAGGCTCTGGCTGTGCGAGGGTTTCCATCACGTCTGTGTACCCGTGGCTGTGGAACGCACACGGAGAGGGAAAGTGTCAGTCCCGGTGCTGGCACACTCCTTCCTTTCCATACAGGACACGTCCCTGCGCACCCCGTGTGCGGATCTATTCAAAGGAGAGGCGTGGATAGAGATTTCCCACAGAGCTCTGACTCTGGCGGAACTCACCTTGTCAGCCAGCAGCCAGGGCATTTGTTTCCCAGCTCTGTGTCAGTCGGTGCCCCAGAGCTGAAGGGAGCAGCATTTAGAAGCAGTTTCCAGATTTCTAGGCAGGCAGTGGAGCTGACAAGCATCCGTGCAACCTGTCGTGTTCATCGGGAGGGGCTGCTGCTTTTTTGGGAATACAGTACAACGGAGACACGAGACTTGGAAAAATCCCAGCTCTCTGTGGATTTGTGCAGGAGGGGGAGCAGCAGAAACACTTTGTGTCTGCTTGTGGGGACACAAGGTCCAAGGAGCGGGGCTGGCAGAGGGTGACCTGGGCCGCTGGCAGCTCAAGTCCCGCGTGTTGGGTCTGCCTGAGGGAAAGTTCACGGGCCTTCCAGGGCTGTGCTTTGCATTGGTAGCTGGACGGGTGCTGGTAACAGAGCGGTGTTCTGGCTACTGCCAGCAGCGCTGTCCCTCTGCCATTCCTTCCCCCATCAGAGGGGATGGGAGCGGGCAGGATCCTGGCAGGGGACACAGCCAGGCCAGTGGACCCAAATCAGCCAAGGGGATGTTCCAACCATATGACTCCAGATCAGATGTATAAAGTAAAGGGAGAGAGGAGGAAGGGCACCTTTTCCCCCAGAAGCTGAAGTTTCCCTGAGTGTTCCAGTTCCGAACTCTTGACCCTTTTTGGAGGCATAAGGTTCTCACCCCATAGTCTTCCAATCAACCCCCAGCTGTAGACTTTTAGAGCAGTCAAATTAATCAAGTTCACATTTTCTAGCTATTGCTGTGTCATTTCCTTGATATCCATGCGAGAGGGGACACAGTGATGGATGGGTTTGCATGGGAGGTGCAGAGCCCGGAATGGAGAGCCTGAGTGTCCCAGCAGGATTTGCAGGAGTGTGGAGGGCAGCTGGAAAGAAGACGGTGGGCAATATTCTCCTGCCTCCATCTTCCAAGGAAGCTTTGATTCAATCCCTGTCTGCATTGTGCCATGGGGCCCCCAGAGGCCCAGGGAGGTGTCTGGGTGGCCCCAGAAGGCGCTTGCAGGACCCTGGGGCAGCAGGGAAGGGGCAGGAGCATCCCTGTGGTGCTGGGAGAGACACCCAGAGGGGGCCACCCCTGGGGCCCAGGCAAGAGCTGCATTCAGGCAGCCAAATTCATGCAGGGTCTGCCCGGGCACCGCCAAGGACCAATCCAGTGAGCTCCTGTCCTCTTTCACCGCTTTGTATTTTCTTTGTATTTCTTTGTATTTATTTCTTTGTATTTATCCTTGTTATTATCTTTGTATTTGTTGACCCTCAAAATGCCATTAGAAATCATTTTCCCTCAAAATAAATACTGACTTATTTTAGTGTGCTGCTTTGGACAAATTTGGAGGAAAATATCCTCTGACAGAAGGCAGGTTACAACCAGCCCTCTCCCACCAGGTCTGCCAAAAAATATTTTCCTCTGAGGAAAGTGAAAGAGAAAAAGAACCTATTTATTTAACAAACACACAGCAAAAGGGTAATAATGCTGAATACTAAAACCTCTCGCTGTGGAGAGAAACCTGGGAAGATTTCAGAGTCCTTCTGTAGGTGTGCTCTCTCTCCTCCTCCTTGGAGCTGGGTTGGTGTCCTCCAGGGCCTTGGTGGAAAATTTTCCCGGTGTGTTCTGATGTTGAAACAGTCCAGAAGAGAAGAAGGGAAAAAGCCCAAGTCC
This sequence comes from Aphelocoma coerulescens, assembly GCF_041296385.1. NCBI lineage: Eukaryota > Metazoa > Chordata > Aves > Passeriformes > Corvidae > Aphelocoma > Aphelocoma coerulescens. The sequence goes on along the minus strand of NW_027184061.1, from coordinate 1,779,959 downwards.
CAGGAAAACAAACTTCAACTCTCCGTCTCCCTCCGGAGAAAAGGAGCCGAAAGCGCGCTGGAAAGCAAGCAGGGCGCTCCCTCCGCTCTTCTCGCTGCCGCAGCAGAACACAGAGGAGTGTGTGTCTGTGTCCTTGAAGAACCGCTTTGAAAAGTTCGCTCGGTGTTTTCTCTCTCCCCCGTCGGGCTCAGTTTAAAGGCACAGAAAGGCACAGGACTGATTTCTGGGCAGAGAGCAGCGATAGGGGATACACATCATAAAGTCACCCCCAGACAGGAATGTACGGAGTGGGAGAGCTCTACAGTCCTGTGTCTTTAGTTCCAAGGGTATGGAAGTGTCGATGGGTCCTTTGGTAATCGCACAGTTCTGGATCGGTTCCCGCCGGGTGGAGCCATTTTTATACAGAAGTCAGTGTATTCACACAGCACAGATTGTTGTGTTTTCCTGTGTATCAATTTCTGTGTAAACCTGCATCCCGTTGTACAGTTTTATCGATGTATGAATTTCTGTGTAAAGCTGCGTGGCCTTGTAGAGTTTGGTTCAGGCTCTGTGGGTGTTGAGAGAGTGCGATGGATGTTTGGCCTTCTCTCCAGACGTGTATCTGTACAGGTACCACCGTGTGACCCATCAGACATTTAACTGTGTGAACCAAAAGGGATCTTTTTATCTTTCCATATGGTCAGCAGAGATGGAACAATCTGCAGGAAGCTTGTAACAGAATGTTGGGGTTTTGGGAGTTCTCCTGGGGTTTTTTCTCTTAAAGGAATTTGCCCCATACATGTTGCCATGGGGACAAATTACTGGGTGCTTAAGAAAAACATCAGACCTGGCCATAGATGGAGGGGTGCATCTTGCTACTCTTTTTTTTCACCTAGCTGTGTGGGCAGTCAGTCCCTGGCGTTTTGGATGACAGAGAGAGAGGCTGCTTCTCTGGCTGCTTTCCTTCTACCAGAGAGACCCCGGGATTCCCAAGTCTGCCTTCCCTGCCCTGCTGGGAGCCAGGCTGCAGCCACCCTTCCCCTGCCATTGTGTCGAGCTTTCGCTGTTCTCTAGCCCCGCTCTCCCTGCCTGCTGAGACCTCCGCGGGTTCCCACCGCAGCTCCGGAATTTTGATACATCTTGTCTGCCACCCGGGATTTGTGCTCATCCCTGCCATTCCAGCCTGCTGTTCCCGAGGCTCCAGCCGGACACCAGGATCGGCTGCCCAGGGGGTTTTGAAATCTTTGTTCCATCCCTTCCCAGGATCCCAGGCCGCCAGTGCCGCGTGCTCCCTGAGCTCACTCCGGAGCGCCCCCTGCAGCCGCGGGGGAACCATCGCACCTGCCCTGCTCACCGGGAGCCGCCAGCGCCCCTGCCGGCTGCGAGCGGAACTGCACCCGAGGGGAAAGGGCCTGACAGCCGAGAAGGCTGGGACTGGGTTTGGGATTGTTTGCTGTTACTGCCATAGTTATTGCTGTTTGTTTGCCTTGTTACACACGTATAGATATATAATAGTAAAGAACTGTTATTCCTATTTCCCACATCTTTGCCAGAAAGCCCCTTGATTTCAAAATTATAATAACTCAGAGGGAAGGGGGTTGCATCTGCCATTCCAAGGGAGGCTTCTGCCTTCCTTAGCAGACACCTGCCTTTCAAACCGAAACAGATCTTGGCATCCAACATGCTGCCTGAGGGCATTAAGAGAAAGGGGTGAAAAAGGAATAACAGTTCCTGGGTAACTTAATATTGTGTGCTGGATATAGGAACCTTGTTAGGCAGCACTATGTGGTCTAGTTTACCCTGGTTCAGGTGGCAGGTGGTCGTTCTTCCCCTTTGCAGCTCCTTACCTAAACATGGGTCCTCTGACTAAGGCTGACCCAGTTTGCCCTAAGGGTTGAGAAGGTGAGGGATTCATGGGCTTTTAACTTCCTCTGGAATGTGGGCACATGGATAAAGGGCTATCACACACTGAGTGCATGTTTTTGGGGTTGTGTTAAAAATGGTACCTTCTGTGAGGAAATGACACCAGGGGAAGTTTTCCCCCAACCCCTCAACCAGTTCTTTGGGCCCACCCCACCAATTTTCGAAGGGTTTAGATTTCCTCTGGATACTAACCAACTGGTGCTGATAGGCCTACTCTATTTAGCCCTCAGAGATAAGTTGAAATTTGCTTGGATAACTACCCAGACACTGGCCTCAGAGACTAGAGATCCTACCCCAGAGCCTGATCCTGCCCCCGAACCTGACACAGCCCCAGACACTAGAGATCCAGCCCCACAGCCTGACCCAGCCCCACAGCCTGATACTGCCCAACAGCCCACCTCAGAAATGGACTACCCAAACTGGGTGAGGGTACTGGTGAAGGGGATGTAGGAGATGTGCCAGGAAATATGCCAGATGATAACGGAATACACCTCCTCCAGGCTCCAGCTGAATCACAAGGACAATCACAGCCAGCAGCAGTCGCCCCTGTGCAGAGGAGGAAGTAGAAGACCATATCAGTACGACCAGTTAATGATGATGGGCAACCAGGGCCCTCACAACCAGCAGGAGAGCCAGAGCCAGAAATCATCAGTGAGTCCCTGTCGTACGACAGTCTCTGTAATATGCGAAAAGACATTGTGCAAAGGGGGCGTGAGCCTTATACAACATGGCTGCTTCAGCTTTGGGACCTTATGGGCACAGGTGTACAACTGGATAGTGGTGAGGCAAGGTATCTGGGATCGTTGACGCAGGACCCAGGCGTGGACCAGATATTTGTGAGGGAGCCAGGACCCCTTTCTCTCTGGGAGCGGCTCTTAATGAGTGGGAGAGAAAGGTTCATTCACAAAGACAGAATGCAGGAGTACCATCATAGAATGCAGTGGAAGACACTCGAGGAAGGGATCCAACAGCTAAGAGAGGTGGCAGTATTAGAGGTACTCTTTGGGAGGGATGGACAGCACGGTAATGACCCCGATAAGGTCAGGTGCACAGGACAGATGATGTGGAACCTGGCAAAGCTAGGGCCAGCGCAATACACCACCTTCATTGCAACGATTGATGCTGGCAATAACTGAGAAACAGTGGGCTCTGTTGCCAACAAGCACAGGAATTATGACAGTATGGTCAATGGTCCGCTGAAAACTCATGTCACTGCTGTGGTCCAGGACCTCAAAGAGGAGATGAAGGAGATGAGGAAGGAAATGAGGGAGGAGATGAGGAAGGTCAGTGTGGCACCAGTGCGAGTCACAGGCCCCCAAGTCAGAGCCCCCAAGTCCCCCAGCTAGAGAGAGAGGGTACACCCCACGAGCTGAGCTGTGGTTTTTCTGTGCGTGCATGGGGAAGACATGAGAAGGTGGGATGGGAAACCCACTTCTGTCCTGGCAGAGCAGGTGCGTGAACTCAAGGAGGGAGGCACTAACCGAGGGGATTCTGCTAAGGTGAAAGTAGCCTCAGCCTCCCGTGACCGAGCTGCCAGGTATTACAGAAGGGAGGATGATATGTTGGATCCCCTTGAAGGGACCTCTAGCATGTACGCCCAGGGAAAGAATGATAACCAGGTCTAGAGGGGCCCTGCCTCTAGCGAGGAGGCGGTACGGGAAAGCCGCGTTTTCTGGACGGTGTGGATCCCATGGCCTGGCACATCAGAGCAACAAAAATATGATGCATTGGTTGACACTGGAGCACAGTGTACTTTAATGCCATCAGGACATGTGGGGGAAGAACCTGTATCCATCACTGGGGTGACCGGGAGATCACACGATTTGACGTTGTTGGAAGCTGAGGTGAGCCTGACTGGGAAGGAGTGGCAAAAGCATCTGATTGTGACCGGCCCAGAGGCCCCGTGTATTCTGAGCATAGACATCCTCCAGAATGGGTATTACAAAGACCCAAAAGGACTCAGGTGGGCATTTGGGATTGCTGCTGTGGAGGCAGAGGGCATTAGGCAATTGAACACCCTGCCTGGACTATCAGAAAATCCCTCTGCAGTTGGACTCCTGAAAGTGGAAGAGCAACGAGTGCCAATTGCCACCTCGACAGTGCACGGCCGGCAGTATTGGACAAATCGAGATGCTGTGATCCCCATCCACAAGATGATCTGCAAGCTGGAGAGCCAAGGGGTGGTCAGCAAGACCCACTCACCCTTCAACAGCCCCATCTGGCCTGTGCACAAGTCTGACGGGGAATGGAGATTGTGGACTATTGTGCCTTGAATGAAGTGACTCCACCACTGAGCGCTGCTGTGCCGGACATTTTGGAGCTCCAGTACGAGCTGGAGTCCAAAGCAGCAAAGTGGTATGCCACTATTGACATTGCTAATGCTTTTTTCTCCATTCCTCTGGCAGCAGAGTGCAGGCCTCAGTTTGCCTTCACCTGGAGGGGTGTGCAGTACACCTGGAACCGACTGCCCCAGGGCTGGAAGCACAGTCCCACCATCTGCCATGGACTGATCCAGGCTGCACTGGAAGAGGGTGAGGCTCCAGAACATCTGCAGTACATTGATGACATCATTGTGTGGGGGAACATGGCATCGGAGGTATTTGAGAAAGGAGAGAGAATCATCCAAATTCTCCTGGAAGCTGGTTTCGTCATCAAGAGCAAAGTCAAGGGACCTGCCCAAGAGATCCAGCTCCTGGGAGTAAAGTGGCAAGATGGATGACATCAGATTCCCACCAAGGTCATCAATAAGATCACAGCAATGTCTCCACCAACCAACAAGAAGGAAACACAAGCTTTCCTAGGTGCCATAGGCTTTTGGAGAATGCACATTCCTGAGTACAGATCGTGAGCCCTCTCTACCTGGTTACCTGAAAGAAGAACGATTTCCACTGGGGCCCTGAACAGCAGCAAGCCTTCGCCCAGATCAAGCAGGAAATTGCTCACGCCGTAGCCCTTGGCCCAGTCAGGACAGGACCAGAGGTGAAGAACGTGCTCTACGCTGCAGCCAGGAGCAATGGTCTGTCCTGGAACCTCTGACAGAAGGTGCCTGGTGAGACTCGTGGTCGACCACTGGGATTCTGGAGCTGAAGGTACAGAGGGTCCAAAGCCAACTACACTCCCACAGAGAAAGAGATCTTGACAGCTTATGAAGGAGTTCAAGCTGCCTCAGAGGTAATCGGCACACAGGCACAGCTCCTCCTGGCACCCCGACTACTGGTAGTGGGGTGGATGTTCCAAGGAAAGGTTCCTTCCATGCATCACGCCACTGACGCTACTTGGAGCAAATGGATTGCCCTCATCATGCAACGCATCTGAATTGGAAACCCAAGTCGCCCTGGCATCATGGAAATAATTACGAATTGTCCGGAAAGCACGACTTTTGGATTATCTTCTGAAGAAGAAGAGGAGCAGGTGACACATGCCCAAGAAGCCCCACCATATAACGAGCAATCAGAGAGTGAAAGACAATACGCCCTCTTCACTGATGGTTCCTGCCGAATTGTAGGCACTGGCTGGAAATGGAAAGCCGCTGTATGGACCCCACATGACAAGTTGCACACGCTACTGAAGGAGAAGGTGGATCGAGCCAATTTGCCAAATTCAAAGCTGTCCAGTTAGCTCCTGACATTGCTGAAAGAGAGAAGCTGCCAAAGCTCTACCTCTACACTGATTCATGGATGGTAGCCAATGCTCTGTGGGGTTGGCTGGAAAGGTGGAAGAAAGCAAACTGGCAGCACAGTGGAAAACCAATCTGGGCTGCTGAGGAGTGGAAAGGCATTGCCAATCGGGTAGAGAAGCTATCCGTGGAAGTCCGTCATGTAGATGCTCACGTTCCCAAGATCCGGGCTAATGAAGAACATCGTAACAACAATCAGGTAGATCAGGCTGCAAAAATAGAGGTGTCCCAGATAGACTTGGATTGGCAACATAAAGGAGAGTTGTTCCTAGCTCGATGGGCCCATGATGCCTCAGGCCATCAGGACAGAGATGCCACCTATAAGTGGGCACAAGATCGAGGGGTGGATCTAACTATGGACAGTATCTCCCAGGTTATCCATGACTGTGAGACATGCGCTGCGGTCAAGCAGGCCCAGCAAGTGAAGCCCCTGTGGTATGGTGGGCAATGGTCCAAATACAAGTATGGGGAGGCCTGGCAGACTGATTACATCACACTGCCTCAAACCCGCCAAGGCAAGTGCTATGTGCTCACAATGGTAGAAGCCACCACAGGATGGCTGGAGACCTACCCTGTGCCTCATGCTACTGCCCGGAACACCATCCTGGGCCTCGAAAAGCAAGTCCTTTGGAGGCATGGTACCCCTGAGAGAATTGAGTCTGACAATGGGACTCATTTCAAGAACAGCCTTATAAACACCTGGGCTAGAGAACATGGCATTGAGTGGGTGTACCACATCCCTTACCATGCACCAGCAGCTGGGAAGGTTGAGCGGTGTAATGGATTGCTTAAAACAACCTTGAAGGACCTGGGTGGGGGGACTTTCGAAAACTGGGAGGTGCATTTAGCAAGAGCCACCTGGTTAGTTAACACCCGAGGCTCCACCAGCCGAGCAGGCCCTGCCCAATCCAAACCCCTACAAACAACAGACAGGGATACGGTTCCAGTGGTGCACATGAGAGGTATGCTTGGAAAAACTGTTTGGGTTAATTCTGCTTCAAGCAAAGACAAACCCATCCATGGGGTTGCCTTCGCTCAGGGACCAGGTTGCACCTGGTGGGTGATGCAAAAGGATGGAGAGACCCAATGCATACCTCAAGGGGACCTTGTTTTAGGGTGAACTACCCATGGCTCTGGACTTGTATCAGCATCAGCATGTATATACGTATATAATTCGGGTGACGCATGTATTTATATGGTTAAAAGGGCTCCGTTTCATGTAACATGTTAGTATGGGAAAAAAGTGGGGTGGATAATGTTGGGGTTTTAGGAGTTCTCCTCCTATTTCTTTTTCTCTTAAAGGAATTTTCCCCATAGATGTTGCCAGGGGGACAAATTACTGGGTGCTTAAGGAAAACAAAGACCCTGGTTATAGCGGCAGGGGTGCATCACTTTCACCTGGGTTTGCGGGCAGTCAGTTCCCAGTGTTTGGATGGAGAGAGAGGCTTCTTCTTTGGCTGCTTTCCTTCTACCGGAGAGACCCGGGGATCCCAAGCTCGCCTTCCCTGCCCCACTGGCAGCGCGGCTGTGGCTGCCCGCCCCTGCCGTTGCTTTGAGCCTTTGCTACTCTGTAGCCCCGCTCTCCCGGCCTGCTGAGACCTCCGCGGGTTCCCACTGCAGCTCCGGAGCTCGATACATCTCGTCTGAAACCCGGGATTTGTGCTCGTCCCTGCTGTTCCAGCCTGCTGTTCCTGAGGGTCCGGCCAGACACCGGGATCGGCTGTCCAGGGGGTTTTTGAAATCTTTGTTCCATCCCTTCCCCGGGATCCCAGGCCACCAGTGCCGCGTGCTCCCCGAGCTCACTCCGGAGCGCCCCCTGCAGCCGCGGGGGAACCATCGCACCTGCCCTGCTCACCGAGAGCCGCCAGCGCCCCTGCCGGCTGCGAGCGGAACTGCACCCGAGGGGAAAGGGCCTGACAGCCAAGAAGGCTGGGACTGGGTTTGTGATTGTTTGCTGTTACTGCCATAGTTATTGCTGTTTGTTTGACTGGTTATACACATACAGATATATATTAGTATAAATTATATATTATATATTATAGTATATATATTAGTATATATTACCCTGTTATTCCTGTTCCTCATATCTTTGCCTATAAAGCTCCTTAATTTCAAAATTATAATAATTCAGAGGGAAGGGGGTTGCAATTTTTTTTCTTCCATTTCAGGAGAGACTCCTGCCTTCCTTGGCAGACACCTGTCTTTCAAACCAAGACACTGGGAGCAACTGGGACCACAGTGGGGGCAAATACAATCATACAGGGAGTGACTGGGTTCATACTGGAAATGACTGGAGCCACACTGGACTCTTACTGAGAGTGAAAGCAACCATCCTGGGTGTGACTGGGAGCCACTGGGACCACGCTGCGGGCAACTGGGATCTTATTGGGAGTGACTGGGACCAGACTGAAAACACAGTGGGAGTGACTGTAAGCAACCAGGATGATGCTGGGAGTGACCGGGATCATACAGGGGGTGACTGGGAACCACCACTGAGGCAGTGGCGGAGCTCGGAGGCGGCCCCAGCACAGGTGGGAGCCGCGCTCGGTTGTGGCGGGGCTCGGCGCTGGCTGCGGGCGGAGGGGGCGGCAGGGGGCTGGGGCGGGTTCGTTGTGCCGTGTGGGCGCCGTGTTCGCCCTGGCGTGAGGGCGCTGCGGGAGCGGCTGCCCGCGCTCTCCTTGCCGCTGCTGCCTCGGCAGGAGCCGGTGCCGGAGCAGCGCTGGCTCGTCCCGGCTGCTGTGGGTAGGACAGAGGTGGCTGCTCTGTCCCCGGGACTGTTCCTTGGAAGGTTCAGACTTCCCGATCTGCTCTCCAATATGCACACACCCATTTTGTTTGTTTTAGTAAAACAAAGCAGTATTAATAACTCCATTGAGTCTTTGTTCTTCTTCTTTAAGTTCAGGAATTCGACATGGCCTTGGCTGAGCAGCAGTCCATGGCAATCAGTAACATTTTCTGGAAGTGATAGTTTCTTTCACTCCTTCCTACCTACAGCTCCCTGGCCCTATCTAAAGCAGATTCACGGGCTTGGCTTGTTTAAGTCACATTCACCTTATTCCTTTCCCCCGTCACTGCCGGAGCCCCTCCCCTGCTTGCGCTCGCAGGTGCCACCGAATGCGTGTCCCGGGATCGCATCTCCCCACCCGCAGCCTCCAGCGCCCGCCCTGTCCCGGGCTGGCCCTGGGCTGGCAGCAGCGAACCCGACAGAAACCAACGCCCGCGGGGCCACCAGCGCCGGGGCTCAGAGCCGTGCAAGGGACGCTTTGGTTTGCAAGGGTGGAAGGGCCTGGGCTCCTCCCCTGCCCTGTTTGACTTGGTTTAGGATTCAATGTTTTGGCCGACGTAGGAGGGGGAAAAGGCGTGGTTTTTCTCCAGCACTGGGCGGGTTTTTGCCTCGCCTGGAGCACTTGGGCCTTCCCCGGGCCCCCTCTGCCCTCTTGCAGAACCAGTGGCATTTCCCACCCCACGCGGTTTGTAAACAAGAGTCGGCTGCAGTCGAGAAGGCTCCAGGCCCCTCCTTCCAGGCTGACTCTGCCGATGCTGAGGCTGCTCTGGGCTCTGCCGGGGCTCTGCTGGGGCTCAGCTCGGGGCAAGGCTGGGCCCGCTCTCCCCTCGCATTGCTCCGGGCAGCTGAGCCACGGGGGAACAAGGAAGGGACACGTCAAGGGACTTGAGGTTTAACAGAGCTTTTATTCAAAAAACTGCCATAACTACCAGGCTGTCCTAACCACCATCACTAACTAGCAGTGCTAACTACTGTAACTAACCACTTGTCCTAACTACTACAACAAAAAGCTGTCCCCGGGTGCTTCAGGTCCTCCGCTGCTCCTTCAATTGCTTTGCTGCAGCGATCAGAGGGCTCAGGCTGGAGAGAGGCTTGGCTGATGATAAAAATGGGTGCTGCCCAAAGGATGAAAAAGAAAGAAATGAACTGTTACTTTCCCAAGTCAAGTTCCTCACAGGCTCTGTTGCAACAGGACAAAGGGGAATGGTTTGAAACTCAGGAGAGGGAAGCAGGCTCAGATTAGATCTGAGGCAGAATTTTTTTATCAGAAGAGTGGGGAAACACTGGCAGAGGGTGCCCAGAGATGTGGGAGGTGCCTCCTCCCTGGAAACATCCAGGCTCAGGTCAGGCAGGGCTCGGAGCCACCTGATCTGCTTGAAGATGTCCCTGCTCCTTGCGGGGCACCTGGTCCAGATGACCTGCAAAGGACCCTGCCAAGCCAAACCAGGCGAGGATTCTGCTGGCTTTGCATGTGAAAAGCAGCGAGACTGGAGACCATTGGAGGGGGCCCCACGAGAAAACCCCTCCCTCGCGCTGCTCTTTCCCCTGCAGCCGCTTTGCATCCACCTGCAGCAGCTCCTGGGCAGACCAGCGCCGCTCCTCGTCCGGCTCCAGGCTGCACTCCAGGAAGTCCCGCAGCAGAGCCGACAGGCGCCTGGGCTCCTGCAGCTGCGGGGTCCCGTTCTGCCGGATCAGACAGCGAGCCTGCGCGGAAAGCAAACACTTGTGAAAAAGCTCTGCCAGCTTCCTTCACACCCACGAGTGCTCACAGCGACCCCGGTTTCTCAGCCCCAGTCTCCAGGGACACTTTCCTCCCTGGCAGAAATGCTGCTCAGAGCTCATTCTTCTATGCCAACCAAAAAAGCCAAACACTGCTGCAGCCACGGCCATTCCAACATCCAGATGATCTTGCCTTGAGAGCCAATGTCATTGGCTGACTTTGTTAGTTGGAACCTCCATCAGAAATAGCCCATTTTGCTTCTGCAAATACGGACACCAGCTTTACAGGCCATTTGCAAGAGTCACTGTGGTCTGCCTGTGGTATTTCCAAGGATTCTTACATCAAATGCATCCCTGCAGTGCCACTGACACTCAAGTAAATGCATTCAAGATGTTCCATCCCAGAAACTGCCAGGCAAGGAACCCGAGGTTTGGGTTGCTGAAAGCTCAGCCTTGGTGACATGGAGAAAGTAGCTTGGGCTAGGAAAGAAATATGTTCGACTATGGGGATGTTAAACAATCATCTGCATGTTTTAGACAAGTTTCCCAGTGAGAAGAGTCAGGGGGAGTTCATCTCGCAGAACCTCTTTCAGAAACTCCTTCAGAAAACTTGTTGGGTTCGGGTGTGGGGTTTGGGGTTGGTCTGGGGTTTTCTGCAAGGTAAGATTAGAGCTGATGCTCTGGCTTCATGTTTTCAGGTCATCCTCACAGACGGAAGAGCTGCAACAACTTAAAACCCAAAGCAAATTCTGGAGACTGCAGAATATTTGTGCTCAGGCTCGAATCCTCTGGGAATTCCCTTCCCGATGGGCAGAGCCCTCCGGCTGCTCCTCCCAGGGCGGGGTCCCTCTGTGCTCACAGGCCTCTGCAAACTCTGGGAATTTGCCTCTTACCATGGCCGCCGTGTGCTCAAAGTAAGGAGGTTCTCCTTCCACCATCTCGATGGTCACAATGCCCAAGGACCAGATGTCCACCTTGGGGCCATAAGGAGAACTGGTCACAACCTCTGGGGCCATCCAGTGAGCAGTGCCCACCATGGAGCTGCGCTGCTCCTGCTCAGGGCTGAGCTGAGCGCAGAGGCCAAAATCAGCTGAGGACAGAAACAAACACTGTCAAAGGCAGCTGGAATGAGGAAACCAAGCACAAAGATTGCCCACTCTCAGTCTGAGAATGCACTGCTGAATCCAGCTGGAAAAGTCCTCAGGGCTGTAGCCAAGGCAAGATGGAAGTGGACCCTTAAAGGAACCCTCAGCTTTCATGCAGTGGCTTTTAGTGATTCCCTTGAAGCTTCAGATTCCAATTCCTGCCCCTCTGGAAGGGTCACACCCAGAGCAAAGCCACTGCTGACACCCTGCTCCTCTCCTGAGCTCTCTGCATGGGGCAGCCGCGCTCAGCTGGCAGCAGGGGCCAGGCACCGCCACCAGCAGCACTTGTGGGGCTCTGGCCGTCACTGGGAAGCAGCCCCACACCCGCAGCCCGGGAGCGCCGTGCCTGACCAGGAACACCCACCCAGCTTGACAGAGCCGTCCGTTGCCAGAAGGATGTTGGAGCTCTTCAGATCTCTGTGGATCACCCGGTTTGAGTGGAGGAAATCCAGGCCCTGCAGACACTGAGAGAGAGCAAGAAACACGAGGGTGGAAATCCATGGCCAGAATACAGCACACAAGAAAGGACAGTTTAGAATTCTGCCAGCAGCAGCTTTGCTGTGCCAGGCCAGGAGTGCAGTGCAGACAAGCTCCGGGCAAATGGTTCAAGGCAAAGCTGAGAACAGCAAATCAAATCAAAAAAGACAGAGAGTCCCACAACAGCAGGAAAGAGGACAAGAACAGAGTGGAAGTGCAGTGACACTGGCAGGCCGTTCACTTCAGAGGCTCTTTCTTCTCCAGCTCATAAAAACAACACAGAAACAAAGCTCTGAGCATGGAGCCACTCCTGTTCTCAGGCCCTGCTTGGAAGGAGCATTGTGTCCAAGCCATGGGAAGCACGAGCAGGATCCCTCACCTCCCGACTGACAGCTGCCATCTCTCCTTCAGCCATGCGTGTCTGTCTGACAATGTCCTGCAAAGTTCCTCCATCCATGTATTCCATCACCAGCCAGAGATCTTCATCAACAAGGAAGCTGGAAGAGGCAAATAATGGCATGGAGATGAACGTGCACTGCTCAATTCCCCGATGGAAAAGCCTCGAGTGGAGTTTTGTTTCCAGGTCACTTGTAAATGAGGACAGAATCCGATGCAGAGACATTCCTGCCAGGCTGCACAGTCCTTGGGACCTGCACAGTCTAAAGGAGAAGGAGACGCCTGTGGGAAAGGAAAGGCCTTAGATGGCAAGCAAGTGAAAAATGCAGTTTAGCAGCAGCCCAGATCAATGTGGAACCACAACACTTGCCCCCAGCTGGTTCAGCATCTGAACTCAGCAGTTCCACCGTTCCCTCCAGAACAAGGCAACACAACTTCCAGAGTTATCCAGGGCAGGAGGCCGTGCAGCACTTAGGACAAAAGTGGTCAAGTGTTTGGAAAACCTTGCAGCAAGTCCCTTCAGAAACAGGCAAGGCCATTGCAAAATGGGCACATGAGGCGTTTCTGGAAACAAGAACCTGGTCTTCCTGGCATCTGCAGCAATGGAAAAGAGTTGGGAAGGAGAAGCCAAGGGAAATAATGTCTGCCAGGGTCTATCAGCACTTGTTGTAAGATCCAGAAAATTGGGTCAGCTTGAAGGAAAAACCAAACCAAAGCAACAAAAGCACATGGAGGGCGTGAACTGACAGGCTGTTATTTTGGGAAGCTACGGCCGGGTGAGGCTTTTTCAAAACAGGCTCCAGACTGCAGATGCCAGGAGAGATTAATGCAGGGCCCGTGCACGGGATAAGAGCTGAAGCACTCACCTGTCCAAAGAGCTGACAATGTTGGGGTTCTTCTTGTCCTTCAGGACCAGGATCTCATTCACAGCTCGTTCCCTGTTCTGCCCTCTGAGACTCATTTTCTTTATGGCCACCTGAAAGGACATTGCAGCCCTTGAACTGCAGGAGTCTGGGGCAGGAGGCCGCAGCAAACACGGAGCGAGTCTTTGTGGAGCAACGGAGCCGGGCTGTGCCAAACTGCCTTGGGATGGGACACCCGGGCTCAGCAAGTGACATTCCCACAGCCCATTTCTCTGCTCGCTGCGGGGCCGCTTACAGGACACAGGGCCAGAGACATTTGGCCTTGGAAGCTCTGCAGAAATGGGCCCTCAGCTCTCAGCCTCAAAGCTCTCACAGCATTCTCTGCACCTGCAGTCTTCTCAAACCGCCTTAGTTTACCACCACTCTCATTATCATTCAAACACATTTTGCAAGCAGGAAGTAATTCTGCTTCTGTGAAAACAGAGCAAAACAGCCGGGAACCCTTTAGCAATCCTGGGGGATTTGGTCATGATTTCAAACGCAACTGCTCTGTTTGGGATTGCACAACAGAGCAAACACGCACAAACATTGCTCAGATGATCCCTGTCACGGGCTGTCACTGACACCAGACCCAAACACAGCTGCAGGCTTTAGGAGAGAGCTTTGCTCTGCACATCCATCTTCTCATTCCTCTCCCTCTCTCTGGGAACAGCTGCAGTAGGACTAAAACCCCAAACTGATCCCAAGCAGGATCGCTCCTTCATTAGGTCTTGAGGTACTCTTGGAAGATGAAATACAGGATGGAAAAACTGCTAAACAGTGTTCCTGTCCGAGGCTGGGATGAAGATAAATTAGGCCTCAGCCTCCACCAGCTGATGCACTGATGTTTTCAGATATGAAGACCAAGCCAGCGTGTCCTGCTCTGACAGACACCGCTGCCCTCCTTGCATTCCTTTGGGCACTTCAGAAGGCTCAAGTCTGTCCCAGCCGTGCTCTGCAGGCTGACACTGCTGTGCCTTCAGAGGAACAGCCTGTGCAGGAAAGCTCTGCTGGCCCCCCAAAGCTGCAGCCACAGCTCCCAGCAGAGGGGAAAGCCCTCGAGAGCTGCCCGACACGCTGGGCGTGGTGACACTGACCTCTCCTCCAGTGGCCCTGTCGAGTCCTTTATAAACGGTTCCGAAAGCCCTGGAGACAGAACAGCAGAGAAGAAAGAAGCAGCGCTTTAGGCCCTGGGAGTGAAAGCCAGCCCAGACAGGAGATCTCTGCTGCCTGCAGCGTTTACAAAACACCTGGGTGCATCGACCCTTCAAACAGCAGCGCAGCAGCCACCAGCCCTGTGCCACACAAGGTGTGCGAGAGAAAACTCAGGCCCAACACGAAGGAAAAGGGCTGGAGCAAATCCCAAATGTCCACACTGAATTACTTTAGTCCAAAACCTAGGGTGGGAGCAGGTGTCTAAAGAACTGGAAAAGAATGTATTTCATCCTTTTCCATTTCCTGCCTATGAGCTGCAGGATCCACAAGGGCCCTGCCAGCAGGCAGCTGATGCATTTTCCCCCCCAGTGCAGCAGCTCTGTGTCTGTTACTGAATGTACGGGGCTTACTACCTGTGCTGAAAAGGGCACTTATTAGTTCATCTCTGGTTTCTGTTTCTAAACTGTTATGTTGATAATCCTGACCGGTGGATATTTTTGGAAGCAAAATATTTGAAAGGAATCTTCTTGAGAACTGTTTTCTGACAGTCACCAGATGGTGAGCTGCTCTTTCAGGTAATCAAATTCCAGGGACAGAAGATCTTCCAGGTCCTGCTCCTTGCTGCAGGCAGGACACTGCCGGCCTCAGGGGCCTCTGACGGTGCCTTCTGACCACAGTTACCAATTCTGATCAGGACTGAGAGACAGCAGGATCGTGGCCCAGTGTCTGAAGCTGTTTGCAGCTTGCCTGGCTTCTCACTTGATCCTGCACCAGCAAATACCTGGCCCCTGCTTGTGCAGAAGTAACTGCCGGGCACTTACCCTTGGCCAACCTGCTCCAGTTCCAGGTATTTCTCGGCAGGCTCCCCCACGCTCACGGTGCTCCCTGAAAGAAACCACATGGAAGACGCTCCCTCCCAGATGGAGACCCCGCCTTGCAGCAGGGCCAAAATGCAGCCCCACTCCCTGGGGCCGGGAGCCCCTTGCTCTCAGCTGGGCAAGGACAATAAATGACTCTGTGACATTCAGCTGCACAGCAAGCCTGGGTGCAGCTGATGCTGAGACACACACGCAGCACCCTGCTCTGGCACACAGCAGCACAGCAGACGTACTCAGCTGCATCAGGCACCACTCCTCTCTGCCCTCTGGCTGCAGGGCTGTGCTGCTGTCAGAATGTTCAGCCCAGGATCCCGCAGCAGAGGGAGGTTCAGTGTCCTCTTCCCAACCAGAGGGAGGTTCCCCATCCTCTTCCCAAAATTCAGCAGGTTCCTGGTCTTCTTTCCAAGCCATGGGACATTTCCTGTCCTCTTCCCATGCTGGGAGAATTGCACCATCCTCTTCCCAAGTCCCACGATGTCCTCTCTCCTCGTCCCATGCTGGGAGATGTCCGTCGTCCTTGTCCCATGGCACTGGAGCCTCGCTGTCCTCGTCCCACACCGGGTGATGTCCACCATCCTCGCCCCACACCACAGGAGCTTCACTGTTGTATTCCCGAACCATGGGATGTTTGCCCTCATCTCCCGGGACAGAGGGAAGTTCACTGTGGTCTCCCGGGACAGAGGGAAGTTCACCATCATCCCCCAGAACAGGGGGAAGTTCACTGCTGTCTTCCTCCTCTTTGGCCTCCTCTTTGGAAGCACAGGGAGCCAGAGGAGGAGCTGATGCTGCTTTTGTGCCCTGTGGACAGATGGTAGCGTGAGGGACGGGAAGTTCTATCTCAGTTATCGCCTTATTTATCCTCAGCTACACATCCAGCTGCACTAAGCAGAAATGGGATTCAGAGCTGTTCAGACTAGGAATGGGCTAAAGTCGACATTGCCACTTATTGCTGGGCATTCCATATTCCACCGTGGCTAAAGCCAGCAAGCAATCTTCTGCCTGCAAAACCAGACCTGCAGCTCTTCAAAAGCTCTTCAGCAGAGAAGGAGAAAAGTGCCAGGGATCCCTTTGCTGCTGCTGCTGCTGCTGCAAAGACACTGGCAGGAACTTTCCTTCAGCCTCCCAGGCTGGCGCTCGACTGCCACACGCCAAGCTCACAACTCTCTGCACAATTCCCACCACCAAAGGTTCCTTTCCCACTCACCGAAGGAGGAGCCGCTCGGGATCCACGCGTGAGGTGCCCTGCAACGGGACAGGCAACACGAACCAGATGCTGTTAGGAAAAACCTGCCCGTGGTGGGAACTCCCACGGAGCAAGGACACCCCGAGAGAGCATTTTGCTTCCACAACATCCCTCCAGGAGCCACAGTCCCTTCGCACAGCAAGCAAGAGAACAGCACAGAATCCTGGGCTGTGTCAGCCCTTGGCTGCAGCAGCCAACGCAGGGAGTTCCAGGCTCCGCTGGCACAGACTCTGCGCTTGAGGGAACAGAACCCCCCCGGCTCCATTGCAAATGCTGTGCACGCCCCGCTGGCTGCAGACACCCCCTTTTTCAGCTGCAGCTGCTGGCAGGAGCTCTCCCAAACCAGCGGTGTCTTAATGGCAATTTGGTTACAAAGGCAGCTCAGTTCCACTGGGAGAACAGAAAGCACACAGCAAGCCCGAAGGCACCGACGCTGCAGCCAGGGAAAACCTCGACTTACGTGCCAAGTGGGCTAAAAAATACCCCGAATAAGCCACAGAGTACAGAGTGCAAACTGCAGCAACCGCTTGCTGGATCATTTTGGCCGTGCTGCACACGTGGCAGACTGTACCCCTGCAAGCACAGAAGGACACCCGGCAGGGGCTGGGCTGGCTGCTGAGAATGCCTCGGGCAGGAGGATCCTCCGGCAACCAGCGGGCGCCCAGAGCCGCTCTGGACACTGAGGGCTCCGTGCCCACAGCAACGGGAACACGGCGAGGACGCGGCAGCGTTCCCGTGACATCACAGCAGCAGCTCCCGCAAGAACCGCCTGGAAGGTTCTCCTCTGTCACAAAGGAGCACAAAGGATCCTCCCGGGGCACAGCCTGTTGCTCAAAGCATCCAAGAGGAACCCAGAAAATGCAGCAGACAAGGACAGCCCAGAGCCGAGCCTGAACAACGAAATCAAAGCCATGCACTGATGCTCCGAATTAGGGGCGGGAGTCGGGAGGCTGCAGGGCTTCCCAAGGAGCCGGAGGCAGCCAACACGCAGGGCTGGGCAAGTCGGGCCGGGAGCAGCGGAGAGCTTTGTTTCCCTTCTCAGCTGAATGGCGGCTCGGGCCGGGCCCGTTCCAGGGCTGTTCCTCAGCTGCGGCTTTCCCCTCACGCAGCCCGGGGGGCGCTGGGAGCGCGGGGCGAGGCTGGGCCGTGTGCAGAGCCCGCCCCTCGCTGCGATTGGGCGGTGCTGCCGTCAGTCGTGGTTCTGGCGCGCTGATTGGTCGGAGCGGGGAGCAGCCCGGGCCCGGAGCCGCCGGCAGGGCGGCCGTGGCGCAGCAGAGGCGCCATTGGCGGAGCGTCTGTGCGGGCCCGGGAGCGGCGGCGGCGGCCGGAGCCCGGTGAGGCGGCGGCGGAGCTCGGAGGCGGCCCCAGCGCAGGTGGGAGCCGCGCTCGGTTCTGGCGGGGCTCGGCGCTGGCTGCGGGCGGAGGGGGCGGCAGGGGGCTGGGGCGGGTTCGTTGTGCCGTGTGGGCGCCGTGTTCGCCCTGGCGTGAGGGCGCTGCGGGAGCGGCTGCCCGCGCTCTCCTTGCCGCTGCTGCCTCGGCAGGAGCCGGTGCCGGAGCAGCGCTGGCTCGTCCCGGCTGCTGTGGGTAGGACAGAGGTGGCTGCCCCGTCGGCGGGAGTGTGCGGGAAAGTTCCCGTGGCCAGAGGTTTGTGTCCCCAGAGGAGCCGGAGGAGTCCTGTAAAAGGAACTTTATTCCTGGACCAAGGGAGAGGCCACGGGGCATTTCCCGTGGGGTCTGTCCAAGTGTTGGAGGACGCAGCCTCCTTTTTATGCCGATTTCGCCGGCCGCATCTCCGTGTCCCTTTCCCCCGTGGCTGAGGTCCTTGGAAGGTACAGACTTCCCGATCCGCCTGCTGCATGTGCCCCTTAAAGTGCACCCCCACTTTGTATAACATCCGATATTCATGGCTCTGTTAAGTTTTATTTCCTTTGTTCTCTGTTTCCCCACTTTTCCTTGGCCATCTCTTTGCCAAGAGCACTTTGAGTCATTTAGTTTTACCCAAGCTCCTGGTCCTTCTGAGAGAGAATCTGATGCCATCCCAGGGTGAAATGTGGCGTTGCTCATGGGAATGGATTAGTGGGTGAGAAGGTCAGGAGCTGGAGCTGTGGGCTTGGTTATGATTTGGAGGACAGCTTGTAATCTAATGATGCATTGAAATGATCAATGGGTTCTCTGGCACCTGGTATGAATTTGTTTGGGTTCCCAGGGGCTGCTCCATGGTGTTGTAGGATTTGTTCTGGTGGCCGTTCATCTTTTCCCCATTTTTGGGTGCTCCCAGAAATGCCGGGGATGCATCAGTTGAGTTTTCTCTGATAAAATCATCACATCCTTGGATTCCCAAGTGATTTCGCTGACCTTGTGGCAGCAAAAGCAGCCCAGTGGTCAAACGCACCCTTTATAACCCAGACAGTGCCAGCAGATGTTGGAGTGGGGAGAGGGATGATTTCCCCCCCCCCGCTTTTGTGAGTGAAGTTCTCCCAACATTCTCCGTTTGCTGTTTTCCTTTGCAGCTTCAGGGATTTCTGTTGCAGAGTCCGAGATGCTCAGTGCGGGCTCTGCCTTTAACGATGCAAATTCCGTCTGTGCAGGGAGGCAGAGCTTGGGGTGAGGGGCAGAGGGAATCAGCCCAATTCCTCTGGCAGGCAAGGAGAGCCTGGGACATTGTGCACACTTCCCCCAGCAGAGATAATTTGCATTTCTAAATCTCCTCTGCTTGCTGCTTGGAAGGAAGTTTCTCTTCCAGCTCAGCCATCCCAGGAGTTGCATGTGCCCCTCCCCCCTCCGCTCCCCTTTTTTTTTTTTCCCCTTCATTTTTAAATGGTGTTTCATTAACTGTTAATGAGTTAAAGGGTCACCTTTAAAGCTCTTCCAGTGTTCAAAATGCAACCTAAAGGTGAACCTCGAAAAACCCATTCCAAAATTCTGCCATCACTAACAGCCACGCACACACGTACACAGAAAAATCCAAAGCAATAAAGATTTTTCTACTTCTTCCCCTAAGTCTAAAAATTGTTTCTCACACACCTGGCCCAAACCCAGCTGACAATGTCAGAGTAGGATTATGAAATAAAAAACATTTTAATTGTGTAGTCTTGTCAGTGAAACTGCGGGAAGAACAAAAACTCTCCAAGAACCTTTTTAGTGTGAGAGGATCAAGGCATTACTTTATTCTGGCCAGGATGTGCAACAGAAATCATTTCATGCACACATAGCCCGGGTGTGCAGAGAAAATCATCCCATGGCACACGAGTTTTACTCAAATTTTCCTCACCTTGATGCAGTCTAAACCCATAGAAATCCGTAGGTTTAATGTTCATTGGTTCCAAGTTGGGTAGTTCTTAGTATTTGGTTTCCTGTTGGCCCCGGATGGCTTGGCCTCTGATGTTCATTAGGTCCACACTCCTTGATTTCCTTCTCAGCCTTTTCCAGAGCAGGGGTCTCCAGCTGTGCCGGGGGCAGTGTCTGGGGTAGCTGTTCCTTGATGTTTGCTGATGGGCGTTGATGTTTTGTTGATGAGCGTTATCTTTTGGGTATCTTTTGGGCTATTCCCAGTCTGTTGAGATGTTAAGCTCATCTCCCTTGAGTGGTGTAACATCCCTTAACAAACACTTTAAAATTCCGTTCGCCAAGGCAGTGGCAAAGCAAGCCTGAGTAGAGAAATAAACTTTTAAAACAATTCTGAACTTGGTCTATTTTCCAGCAATCGAATCCCGCCCAGCCCAGGGTGTGAGTGTAACTGAGAGCCAGAGTGGAATTCTCCCGCTGTCTCCCGCAGCAGCTGTGGCGAGTGCAGGCACAGAAAGCTCTGAAGCTCGCCCGGTGCCAGTGAGGATTGGCCCCCAGTGCCTGGAGATGCCAGAGGAGGTGCCCAGCCAGACAATTTCAGCAGAGGATCTGTGGGCAGCCCCCGGGGCTTGCCCCGCTGTGGAGCCCTGGCTGCTGCTGCGGCCCCTTCTGTGCAGGGGCAGTGGCGGCCTCGCCTGCTCCTCCTGCAGCCGGGGAGTGCAAATCCGCGGGGCTTCCGAGAGCTTGAGGCGAGGCTGAGGGGTCCCCCCGTGTTCAGCTGTGCTGGCGGCTGTTTCTGTGCTCGGGGACACTTGGAATGGGCCACGCCCTTGGCCACCAGTGGTGCTTCTTTGCAGCCCTCAGGCAGGACCTGATGTCCTGGTTGGATGCTGTGGGCAGCAAAGTCCCAAGGCAGGGTCTGTGCCAGCCAAGCTTCCTGTGGAAGAGCTTTCACAAGAGACAGGATTCTGGCCACAGACTGCTTGAAACAGACATCCCTTATCTCCATCCCCCACTAGGTCGAGAATTCCCAGGGTGAGGAATTGAAACATCAGTTCCAGGGGAGATAATTGAATATCTGCCCTGGGTCTGGCTCTTCTTCTTGCCAAAGCCAATGGCAGCAGCCGTACCCGTGGCATCTTGGTTTCTCTCAGCAGCTTCAGAAGGTGTTTCTTTATTTCCCCATTCATTCTTTCCACCCGACCCGAACTCTGGGGGTGCCAGGGCGTTTGGAGGTCCCACTGTGTTCCTAAAGCAGCCAGGACGGCCTGAAGGATCTTTCCTGTAAAATGAGTTCCCCTGTCTGTGTCTATTGCTTCCACAATCCCATCTCTTGGAATTGTTTGTTCCAAACATGCCTTAAGAACTGATGCAGGAATTGCTGAAGCAGTTGGAAATGCTTCTGCCCCGCTGTGAGCTGCCATGCTGTTAGCAGAAGATATTGAAGCCTTCCTGCTCAGGGCATTTCAGTGCCAGGCTCTTCCAAGCACCCCCAGCTCGGCCCTTTGAGCTGAGCATGCGGGCGCTGAGCTGCGCTTTGTCTCATTCCCTTTCCTTAAGAGCAGCGTGTCTTGTCACTCTTTTCCCTTCTGCTGCCCTTGCAGACCCATCCCTAAACACCTTTTCTCCCTCAGGCCAGGGAATGTCTGGTCAATCTCTCCTAGGCCGGCTCTGGAGCTCTGTCACTTGGCTGCAGCCATGGGTTTCTTGCCAGCCCCGTGTCCAGGGCCGTTCAAACAGGAGGCTGGGTTCAACCCTTGCCCTGTCCTCAACTCTGAATCCTCCTGTTCCATCCAACAAGTTTCATTCTGTAAGAACCCAGCGCTGCTCATCCATTTAGAGGCTCCTTTGGTTAACAAAGCTTTACCTTGATGCCAGGCTTGAACAATGAGAGATTCTGCTGCTGTCAGTTTTCAGGCCTCAGTTCCCATTAAAGCCGGGGCTGCACAATTCTGCAGACAATGAGGCCACTCTCTGGCCACTGGGTGAAACATTTGAGCCCAGGAATTCCTTTGGCATGGCCCTGTTTAACATCCACATGCAATTCAAATGGTTTTTCCCTGTCTGGGAGGGCCAGGGCAGGAGGCTCAGTTAATCTGCTTTTGAAGCCTTGAAAATTGTGCTTTCCTTCTGGTGTCCATGATGGGGTTTCTTGCCTGGCAGGAGAGGAGAGTTGTAGGGAGAGATGCCTGGCTCCAGAAGCGCTGCCTTTAGCAGGGACTCAGTAAGAGGCTGTAACCCCTTCCTTGCCTCCCTTGGAACAGGGTATTGCTTTTAGACACCACTTGTCCTGGATGCTTCAAAGGAATTTGGAGAGGCTCCATATCTGATTTTCCCTATTTTCCTGGGGCTGCCCACACTTCTGGGTTCCCTTCAGCAGAGGCCTTCGCAGACATTTGACACCAAGGTCCAGCAGCATTAGCCTCTGTATCTCCTTTGACAATATGAATTTGCATTCCCACTTCAGCCACCAAATCCCTTCCCAGTAAATTACAATCACAATTAGGAACAAACAGAAATTGATGCATTTCAAACCCATCCCCCACATCTACTGATAGTGGTTGAATAAAACACACCTGCCAATCTTTCCCACTTATTCCCTGAATAATCAAGGAACTTCTTGACAATTTCCCCCCTTAGGTGTCAGATTCGGAGTGGATCGAGAGGCCCCTGTGTCCATCAGGAGCGGCCTCATCTCGATCCAGACGTGCCCTGAATGTTCTCAAGGGCTCTGGTGCGGTGGGTCCCTGGTCTGCTGGGAGCTCTGCCAGCCCTGACAATCCATGTCCATGTGGGGTGGACTTGCTGGTGCTGAGGGTGCTGCTGTCTGTGCTTGCAGTGTCCTTCTGGCCTGCAGATGGACCCCTGATTCCTTGCCAGGGGCTGTTTGGGTGGGCTCTGCCGTGCCGAGGAGGGCAATGCCTGTGCCAGGTGCTTGTGGCCGCCGCCGTCCCCTGGGTGCTGGGGCCCCCTTGGGCCCTGCGGTTCATCCCTGGGGGGCTGTAGAAATTCTGCCATGGCCTTTGCCTTCACCTTGGCCTTTTGCTCATCCCTTCTTGCATTCCCCTGCTGAGCCTTTCTGGCCAAGTGCTGCAGGGGCTTCTTGTGCCTCTCCTGCAGCCCCCTCAGTGCCTGTGGGTGCTCATCCTCTGACAGCTGCTGAGCTTTCTGCAAAATCATTCGTTTCACCAGGGACCCAAACAAGATCGATAAAAGAAAATCCTGATCCTTCCACATCCCGCAGCCTCCTGGGGGCCGGGGGCCACTGCCGGCCCTGCCCGGGGGGTGTTGGGGTCAGGCAGTGCCCGGCGCTGAGCCCCGGCTGCCCCACAGCCCCGGCCCGGCCCCACAGCTCCCCACAGGCCCCCAGCCCGTGCTGCCCTGTCCTGCTGCTCCCCACCACAGAGAAACACCCTGATCCTGAGCTTCTTTGTTTCCCAGTCCTGGAATGCAGGGATACGGAAGATCTGGATCAGCTGGCAAATTTTGAGGATAAGATCGTGCTGAAGAGCATCCCAGTCCTCACTTTTTTCTCTTCCTCTTTTCCATCTTCCTTTTCCTTTCTTACCACATAGATTCCTCCTGCTGCTGTTTGCCTTAACCATATTCCTGCACACTTCCTTCAACCAATCCCTTCCCAGCACACCAACACCATCCGTCCCCTGTTGCTGAGACCCCTTCTCCACTTCCCTTTTTACCCTGCTGGGTGTCCATGTCCTTAATTAGCTCTGGGAGAATGTGCAAACTGCTTCAACATTGTCCGCTTTTGATTAGGAAACGATGTCCATGGTTCTGTTCCGGCTTTGTTGTTGTTCTGGAAGTTGAGGAATTGAGCAGGAGCTTGGCTGAGCAGCAGTGTGTGTCAGTCAGTGCCATTTTGTGGAGCTGCTGGTTTGTGCTGTCACTTGCTTGTGTGCAAGTGCGTGTGGCTGTGTCCGAGCAGATTCAGAGCATGTGTTTGTAAGGAGGCGTTGGTGTTGTTGGTTCGCTGGGGGTGCCCGGTTTTCGGGACATCCCCCCTGGAGCAGGGTGTCCCCCCTTGGTGCAGGCGCGGCCCTCAGGCAGCGCTCAGCCAATCAGAAGGCGCGGCGCTGGTGACTCAGCAGTTGCCAGGCAGAGCCGCAGCGCCCGGCGCTCCCCAGCTGGAGCCCACGTGTGGCCCGGCCTTGGCGCCCCCCGCCAGGGGAATTTGGGGAGGTGGGAGGGGGGGAGCGCCAAGGCCGGGCCGGGCCGTGCTGTGCTGGCAGAAGTGGCTGCGGCGGGGGCCGAGTGCGGGCAGGAGCGGCCGAGAGCCCAGCGCTGCCCCAGCCCGAGCTGCCGCAGCTGCATCGCTGCTCGTGCTGTGCGATCCGAGAGCTCTGGGGGGCAGAGCGAGCCAGGGCTGGGTGCTGGGCCTGGGGGGAGCAGGAGAAAGGCTGGAGGAGCAGGGCTGGAGACCAGAATGGTGAAACGATGGCCGTGGGAGCAGCAGGTGGGATTCTGCAGGAGAAGGAGTAGTGTGAGGAAGAGTAGGGACACAGGAGGAGGAGGAGGAGGAAGAGGAGGCACCGCAAGGTTCCATCACTCGCTGTATCTGCAGCCTCCCCCCAGCCCCAGGAGCATTGCCTCCCTCATCCAGCAGGTGATCAGGGAGGGGGATCCACGATTTTCCGGGGGGTAAATCTTGGTGTTTCTGAGGTTTCTTGGGCTCCACGTTGGTGCTTTGGTTTTTTGTGGGGGCTGAATGTTTATATTTTGGAGGGCGTTTTGTCTGAATCTTGATGTTTTGGGTCTGTGTCTTGATGTTTAGGGGCATTTTGGTCTGAATCTTGGTGTTTTGGAGGTTTTTACAGACACAAGATGCCTGGTGATGGACCTGGGCAGGAGGAGCCCCCAGCCCAAGGCGCTCACCCCTTGTTTCTCCCCTCAATCCAGGATTTGTCATTCCCAAGGCGTGGTCGGATGGAGGAGGAGGAAAAACCTCAGAGATGCCACACGAGGAGGGGCTCCAAACGCCGCCCCCATAGATCCAAGGAGGAAAGAGCCCCCCTGTGCCGGGAAGGCGGCCGGAGATCCCGGGGGAGGTCGGAGCTGGGGGAGAAGCCTCAGGGCGGGGAGAAGCCCCACAAGTGCCCAGAATGTGGGAAGGGCTTCAGCTACAAATCCCATCTGAGGGTACACCAGACGATCCACACTGGGGAGGGGCCCTATCCGTGCTTGGAGTGTGGGAAGAGCTTCGGGTGGAGCTCCACCCTGAGGGCACACCAGCGCATCCACAGCGGGGAGAGGCCCTACGAGTGTTCTGAGTGTGGGAAGAGGTTTCCGACCAGCTCTGATCTCCTCAAACATCAGCGCATTCACACGGATGAGAGGCCCTTCCACTGCCCCGACTGCAGGAAGGGCTTCAAACGCAACTCCACCCTCATCAGACACCGGCGCATCCACCCTGGGGAGAGGCCCTACGAGTGTCCCCAGTGTGGGCAGAGCTTCTCACAGCTCAAACTTGACCAAACACCAACAGAGGCACCGCTAAGGGAAGCCCTGCGAGTGCCCCGAGTGCGGGAAGAGCTTCGTGCGCTGCTCCAGCTCCATCCCCCGTGGGAGGATCGGCGTTGGATGATCCCCAGTGACCCCCGTGGGGCAGAGCCCTGGTGACCCCCGTTCCGGGTGATCCCTGCTGGGTGGGGGGAAGGTGTTGGAGAGATTTCTTTGCCTTCTCCTTGTGCTGCTGGGATTTGGTTGGTAATAAATTCCCTCCCTGTGCCCAGGCTGGCTCTGTTGTGCCCGTGCTGGTGCTCTAACACTGTCCTCATCATTAATTGTGTTCTTCCCTGATGAGGGAGACGTTCAGATTTTTTCTAGGAGAAAAAACAAGGCGAATGTGACTTCATGCTTCTCAACCTCCTGGTAGGTGTTTATTAATTGTTATCTAAGGAGTACAAGCCCCTGGCATGGCTTAGACATAGCACAGAGCAGACAATGCAGCAAGAAGACAACTTATCAAGATTTCACAGCCTTTTTACAGGTAAATTACCCAATGAAAGCTTAAAACACAAGATATTTTCACTTTTTTACCCATGTCCAACAAGTTCCTAAGTCACGTAGACAGGAACTGCGGAATTCTGTATCCAATCATCCCAAACCACTATTGCTGCAAAATATGGAGTTAGTGAAGAAGGAGAAAGAAGCTTTTAACTACAACTTATTCTGCATTTTGAGGTTTTCTACTTCTATCTATTTACTATGCAAAGAGACCTAAAAACTAAATTTTTCACCCTGTGCTAATATCACGCAGTATTCTGTCACCTAATTCACACCATTGCAGATTCAAATTCTTCCCAGAGGCTAGGCAAATTTTCCCGTGGACAAAGGTCAAAGCCAGTACTGTCCAGGGGGGTAAAACCTTTCAAAACAGGCAGAGAAATATTCTCTGCATTCTAGGTTCCCATACATTTGATGACTCATATGTTTTTTTTTCCCTTTGCTTTCTGCCAGGTAGGAGCAGCTGTGTACTTGGTAATCAGCTTACTCTGCCTTTGCTTAACCACTGCGCTCTCGCTGTGTTCTGGCTGAGGGGGGAAATGCTGCATTTTTCTGCTGTTTGTTTTCTGTGTTCAGTCTACAAAAGCCAGTTTTACCCAGCCCTTGAAACAGCCAGAATATTTAAATAGAGCATGAGAGTAAAAGGAGGGCTGTAGAACTGCTGTAAATAATCCTTTCCTTCCCCCCCCCCGTGGACACTTTCTCTGAACATGGTAATTCTGGACAGTATTGTAAGAGCACAGAGGCAACAAAAGCAGGTGGTTACTGTAGTTTCAGTAAATGAAGCCAGTTTTACTTGGCTGAAGGTGTTTTCTAATTTCTGTCCTCTTGCCTGATATTCATGAAGGGCCTTTCTGAGTGCATTGAAGTCCTGACTGTTTTCATGTAACATTTGATCTCTTTTACCTATAAAAGCACAGGGACCCTCTCTGATGTTTTTAAGTACATCCTTAAGCCCAGGGTTTTATTGCCATTGTGGCCGACTCAGATCTGTGGAAGAGCACTATTACAGCTGGTGGTGGGGTCAGTAGCTCTGACCCAGGGAGAGGTGACCGGTCCGGGGAGATTGTCCCGTGTTGCCTCTCTGAGGCGTAGCGACCTGGTTCAGGAACAGCACGACGACCACCTCAGGTTGTTTGGACCATCAGCTCACAGACACCAATGTGGTGGATGGCAAATGGCATTTATTCATGGATTACATAGGGTTAAATAACCTGGGTTTGCCACGTCACTTCCTTCTGCTCACCTATTACCTGTAGAGGGGAGGGGTTTTACCTGTCCCGTACAGCGCGATATCTTCCGAACGCCTGTCCCTAAACACCTACATTTCCCCCCCTCTATCCTGAATTACCCACATTTCCTCCCCCCCATGATTGATTAAGAAACATACAAAGTATAAATGGTATAACATTTCAAGAACTAGTAAAACCTACATAACAAGTTATAAAAAGTGATATAACATTCACAAAATAGATGCGCTCTAGAGCAATTGTTGGCGGTCAACAAATAGAATGTTAACCTTTTCTAACTGGCTTTTAACAAATGACACCAATTTGTTTAGTATGCAAGGCCCGAAAATCAACGTTAGGAGTAACATAGTGAGGGGGCCTATTAGAGTGGAAACAAGGTTGGTCAGCCATGGAGACTGGTTAAACCATGACTCGAACCATCCTTGTTGGGCTTCTCTTTCTCTTTTCCTCTGGGCTAGCCTTTCCTTAAGTTCGGTCATTGAGTCCCGTACGACTCCGGTGTGGTCTGCATAAAAGCAGCATTCCTCTTTCAAGGCGGCACACAGGCCTCCTTGCTGCATGAGCAGGAGGTCCAGTCCTCGCCTGTTCTGCAGGACAACTTCTGAGAGAGAGGAGACAGATTTCTCTAGAAAGGAGATGGATTTTTCAATTCTTTGTAAGTCTTCATCAATAGTCATCTGCAGCTGAGAAAGTCCCTGGTGTTGGGTCACGAGGGCTGAAACACCTGTGGCCGCGCCGGTGGCTCCAAGGCCGAGCAGCATTGCGATGGTTATGCCTGTTATTGCTTCTCTCTTGTGGAGCCGGGTAGGTTCTTCAAGAAGGTGGTACACTTCTTCTTCTTGGTGATACAGGACTCTAGGAACAATTCAAACTTGGACACAAAAATCAGCAGAGTTATCGAATTTATCAAGAAGCACACAGGGGCTTATTCCGGATTGCTGGCAAACAAACATTCCTGATGCAGATGGGACCACCCACTTTTTGATCGTTTTGTCAAGTTTGACAAATTCAGTACAGACATTGCCTATTCGTTTTGCTAAGGCTGCATTGCCAAAGCACTTGCCTTGGCCTGTGATCTGACTCAGAGTAACTCCTCTTCAGGGGGCGTCCCACCTGCACTGGTGTGGATTTTGTGCTGCTGAGTAGCCAAAAGGAACATTAAGTGCAATGCCTTCACAAAAAGGGGGTTGTGTGTCATAACACAGCCAGCATGATTCCGTAAAGTTTGGGTTTGATTGATTCAATGACAAAAAGGTAGCGTTTAGTACGCTGAGAAACTGATCGTAAGGAGCTGACTTAGGTGTTTGGTGGGTAGCTAATGGGCCAGGTGGGGAGAAGATGGGATTTCTATTTACCGTAAGAATCTGATTAGGCCCAACTGGTCGGGATTCTGACGGTAGGAGCTTGACAATTTGTACGTTCACCCAATAGCTGGTAGGGGCGCGAACATACACTGTCCATGCTCTACCCGAGGCCCAACTCTTATGGGCCGGCTGTAGAATTGTCATTCTGTAGTGTTTGCAAGTGTGTCTACTCCCATCTTGGGGCAGGCATATTCGCTTGTCAAGTGAGAATTTTGGTTCGCGACAGCCTTGGGGTGCATACTTGACTTGGAGGAACTCATCAGGTTGCTGTGGTTGCCATCTATCGCTTGTCACGATAGTCTCACACCCCCAATACCCACAATGTCCGTACCCTGGATAGTTACAGTAGCTTTTACCTGGGTTTGAAGCAGGACACCAATAGGTTTGGTACAGTGAGGAATCACCAAAACTAGGGAATTGTAGATACGAGGGAAAAATCTCTTTTAGCTTAAAATCGAACGATGGGCTGCCTGGTGTGATGGTTTCTTTGATTGCGTTGTCGCCCGAAAGGTGGCGTAGGACCCACCTGAATGGCTGGTGAGGGTGATGTTCTGCATTGGCTTGCCCTCTGCCAAGAAGCTGCAAAAGCAAAATTACGCAAAGATACCGTTGTTGTTTGGATTTCACTGGTGTAGGACTCTCGGGCGCTGTTGGGCTGCTCGATGACTTGTCGCTTTCTTCGCGCACTGGGATGTATGGGTCACGGAGGCGTCCAAAGATCCAGTCCTGGCTTGCTGATGGTGCGGCAATCAGGATGTCATCCATGTACTGAATAATGGTCGTGGCTGGGTCGCTGTGGCGGACTGGTGCTAGTGCTCGGTCTACCGTGATTTGGCAGATGGTGGGGGAGTTGACCATCCCTTGGGGCAACACCTTCCACTGGAAGCGCAGGTTAGGCCGTTGACTGTTCGGGAAGACGATGGAAAAGGCAAACCGCTCTTTGTCTTCATCATGCAGGGGTATGGAAAAGAAACAGTCTTTAATGTCAAGCACCGCGCAGGGCTGCCCTTTTGGTATCATCGAGTTCATGGGCAGCAAAGTTTAGACTGGACCCACTGGTTGGATTTTCTTGTTCACCTCCTGCAGAGCGGGCAGGAGGTGGAAGCCCTCGCCAGATCGTTTGGGTATTACGAAAACCAGGGTGTTCCATGGGCTTGTGGAGGGCTCTATGTGGTTCCGCTGTAGCTCGCAGCTAACGAGCTCGAGGAGGGCAGTCATTCGAGGCTTTGACAAGGGCCACTGCTCGATCCACACTGGGTCGACCGATTTCCATACCAGTTTGATGGACAGCGGTGGGTATGCGGCAGTGGCCCTTAGAATAAATTTGTCACCCTGACTTTCAGTAGGGCAAGGGCATCCCTCCCCAACAACGGTGGACATTTTGGCATAACATATGGGAAAAGGGTGATAGTTTTCTCTGGTCCTCTTTCGGTGCGGAGCGTTATCGCTATCAGTTGGGTGCTTTTTTGGGCCCGAGATAGTCCCCCAACTCCGCCCACCATGGGGGCCTCCTCCAGTTCCCAATGTATAGGACAGTACGTTTCTGGGACGACGGTAACATCTGATCCCGTATCAATCAAAAAGGGGAGACGAATAGCAGAGTCACCTGGGTTGTTATGGAGACAGCAAACTCCCCACACTATCGGCGGGTGGCTGCCCACTTTCATGGCCAAAGCCACCCAGGGATCTCGCTCCCAGGGGGTTGTTCCTGCTGTGCCTGGAGCGCAGACAGGTTTAACTGAGCCATCGGTTGAGCTGTGGAATTGGTCATTTCCCGGGGGGGCAGTGGGTGCGGGAGCTCCGTGGCCCATTGAGGATTGGCATAGCTGGGCCGCTTCATGTCCCGAGTGGGAGGGAGCTGTGTGCGGCCCGGATGCCCCCTCCCCCTCCTGTTTCCCTGGAGCTTGGATCTGCATTCTCTGGCAAAATGTCCCTTTTTCCCACATGCCCAGCATGGCCCTCTAGGTCGCGTCTGGCGTGGGGGAACTGCTGTTGCTGGAGGCTCTAATTGGGGGCAATTCATTACAACGTGGCCTGCCTGGCCACACTTAAAGCATGGCATTACACTGATTATCGCAGTGCTGACGGCTGCCTGGATGCGGTCCACAAACTGTGTGAAACTTTCACTCTCGCTCTGCTTTATTGTGGACCATGGCGATGGTCTAGCAATAACTCTGGAAGCAGAGCGGATAGCTTCTCTAGCGGCACGGGTAGTTACCGTGACTTCATGGGCCCGTAGGCCCTCGGCCTGCGCCTGGGGGGTGATCATGGTCGGGTCCGTGCCCATTAGCCGCTGCAGGCTGGAGCCGTGGAGGGGGTGGTCTGCCCCAGTTACTAGGGCTAGCTGCTTTGCGCAATTGTCTTCCCACTCTTGTTTGAAAACAATCATCCCTGCCCCATCAAAAATTAATCTGCAGGTTTGTTTAATGTCAAATGGGAGCAGGTCATCCCCTCCAAAAAGGCTGTCAATAAGGGTGGAAACCATAGCCGAATTAATCCCTTTGTCTGCAATTGCTTTAACAATTGCTTGTACATCTTTAGGATTTATCGGTGAGTAAGTCCTCTGGATTCCGGCTTGCCCTCCTACTCGGACCGGGAAAGCTAGCGTGGCTGAAGGGGCCCATTCAGCACAGGCTGTTTTTATCTTTCTCCAGTCTGTAAGCGGAGTACGTTCTTTTTCAAATTTCCCCTTGGCCCGAGTAGGAGCGCGGTGGTTATAGCTTTTATCTGTTCTGAAATCATCTTTGTCAGAGTCGGAGTCGGTTACGGACCACTCGTCAAGCCACTCGCTCCAGCTATAGTCCGACTCAGAGCCGGAAGTCGACTGACTGGATACTGCCAGGCTCCGGAGCTTTTTCCCCAGGCTCCTACCCCGCCCCTTTCCCTTAGGATTGGGCTGCTCCTTCCCCCTGGGCTCGCCCCGCCTCCTGCTGAGGGAGGCTCTTGCTATATAAGGGCACGTTTCCGGGAGAGCGCTCTGGTTGGCCTTGGTTCCCCCTCCGGGATTCCCACAACCTCCATCTTTAGAGCCGCCAGGGATTGGCTCTGCCAGACATGGAGGAAGCTTCCAGATCCAACAGACCCAGCCTGGGCACAGGGAGGGAATTTATTACCAACCACATCACAGCAGCACAAGGAGAAGGCAAAGAAATCTCTCCAACACCTTCCCCGCACCCAGCAGGGATCACCCGGAACGGGGGTCACCAGGGCTCTGCCCCACGGGGGTCACTGGGGATCATCCAACGCCGATCCTCCCACGGGGGATGGAGCTGGAGCAGCGCACGAAGCTCTTCCCGCACTCGGGGCACTCGCAGGGCTTCCCTTAGCGGTGCCTCCGTTGGTGTTGGGTCAAGGTAGAGCTGCTGGAGAAGCTCTTCCCACACTGGGGACACTCATAGGGCCTCTCCCCGGTGTGGATGCGCCGGTGTCTGATGAGGTGGGAGTTGCGTTTGAAGCCCTTCCCGCAGTCGGGGCAGCGGAAGGGCCTCTCATCCGTGTGAATGCGCTGATGTTTCAGGAGATCGGAGCTGGTCGGAAACCTCTTCCCACACTCAGAACACTCGTAGGGCCTCTCCCCAGTGTGGATGCGCTGGTGTGTCCACAGGCTGGAGCTCTGGCGGAAGCTCTTCCCACATGCTAAGCACTGATAGGGCCGTTCCCCGGTGTGGATCACCTGGTGCTGGATCAGCTTAGAGCTGTTGGTGAAGCTCTTCCCACATTTCCCACACTTGTAGGGCCTCTCCCCAGTGTGGATCCTCTGGTGCCTGATCAGGTTGGAGCTCCATCTGAAGCCCATCCCACATTCCAAGCACTTGTGGGGCTTCTCCCTGCCCTGAGGCTTTTCCCCCAGCTCTGAGCTCTGCCTGGATCTCCGGCTGCCTTCCTGGCCAAGGGGGGCTCTTTCCTCCTTGGATCTGTCTGGGCTGTGTTTGCAGCCCCTCCTCGTGTGGCATCTCTGGGGCTTTTCCTCCTCCTCCATCCGGCCACGCCGTGGGAATGACAAATCCTGGATTGGGGAAAAAACAAGGGGTGAGTGCCTTGGGCTGGGGGTTCCTCCTGCCCAGGTCCATCACCGGGCATCTTGTGTCCACAAAGACCTCCAAAACACCAAGATTCAGCACAAAATGCCCCTAAACATCAAGACACAGACCCAAAACTCCCAAAACATCAAGATTCAGACAAAACACCCTCCAGAATATAAACACATTCAGCCCCCACAAAAAAACCAAAGCACCAACATGGAGCCCAAGAAACCTCAGAAACACCAAGATTCACCCTCGGGAAAATCGTGGATCCCCCTCCCTGATCACCTGCTGGATGGGGGGAGGCAACGCTCCTGGGGCTGGGGGGAGGCTGCAGATACAGCGAGTGCTGGAACCTTGGGGTGCCTCCTCTTCCTGCTCTTCCTCCTCCTCCTGTGTCCCTACTCTTCCTCACACTCCTCTTCCTCACACTACTCCTTCTCCTGCAGAATCCCACCTGCTGCTCCCACGGCCATCGTTTCAGCATTCTGGTCTCCAGCCCTGCTCCTCCAGCCTTTCTCCTGCTCCCCCCAGGCCCAGCACCCAGCCCTGGCTCGCTCTGCCCCCCAGAGCTCTCGGATCGCACAGCACGAGCAGCGATGCAGCTGCGGCAGCTCGGGCTGGGGCAGCGCTGGGCTCTCGGCCGCTCCTGCCCGCACTCGGCCCCCGCCGCAGCCACTTCTGCCAGCACAGCACGGCCCGGCCCGGCCTTGGCGCTCCCCCCCTCCCACCTCCCCAAATTCCCCTGGCGGGGGGCGCCAAGGCCGGGCCACACGTGGGCTCCAGCTGGGGAGCGCCGGGCGCTGCGGCTCTGCCTGGCAACTGCTGAGTCACCAGCGCCGCGCCTTCTGATTGGCTGAGCGCTGCCTGAGGGCCGCGCCTGCACCAAGGGGGGACACCCTGCTCCAGGGGGGA
The DNA here is from genome assembly GCF_041296385.1 of Aphelocoma coerulescens. Classification (NCBI taxonomy): domain Eukaryota; kingdom Metazoa; phylum Chordata; class Aves; order Passeriformes; family Corvidae; genus Aphelocoma; species Aphelocoma coerulescens. The sequence goes on along the minus strand of NW_027184061.1, from coordinate 1,746,824 downwards.
TGTCCCGAAAACCGGGCACCCCCAGCGAACCAACAACACCAACGCCTCCTTACAAACACATGCTCTGAATCTGCTCGGACACAGCCACACGCACTTGCACACAAGCAAGTGACAGCACAAACCAGCAGCTCCACAAAATGGCACTGACTGACACACACTGCTGCTCAGCCAAGCTCCTGCTCAATTCCTCAACTTCCAGAACAACAACAAAGCCTGAACAGAACCATGGACATCGTTTCCCAAACAAAAGGGGACAATGTTGAGGCAGTTTGCACATTCTCCCAGAGCTAATTAAGGACATGGACACCCAGCAGGGGTAAAAAGGGAAGTGGAGAAGGGGTCTCAGCAACAGGGGACGGATGGTGTTGGTGTGCTGGGAAGGGATTGGTTGAAGGGAGTGTGCAGGAATATGGTTAAGGCAAACAGCAGCAGGAGGAATCTATGTGGTAAGAAAGGAAAAGGAAGATGGAAAAGAGGAGGAAGAGAAAAAAGTGAGGACAGGGATGCCTTATAGCACAATCTTATCCTCAAAATTTCTTTGATTATTCAGGGAATAAGTGGGAAAGATGAGCAGGTGTGCTTTATTCAACCACTATTAGTAGATGTGGGGGATGGGTTTGAAATGCATCAATTTCTGTTTGTTCCTAATTGTGATTGTAATTTACTGGGAAGGGATTTGGTGGCTGAAGTGGGAATGCAAATTCACATTGTCAAAGGAGATACAGAGGCTAATGCTGCTGGACCTTTGTGTCAAATGTCTGCAAAGGCCTCTGCTGAAGGGAACCCAGAAGTGTGGGCAGCCCCACGGAAATAGGGAAAATCAGATATGGAGCCTCTCCAAATTCCTCTGAAGCATCCAGGACAAGTGGTGTCTAAAAGCAATACCCTGTTCCAAGGGAGGCAAGGAAGGGGTTACAGCCTCTTACTGAGTCCCTGCTAAAGGCAGCACTTCTGGAGCCAGGCATCTCTCCCTACAACACTCCTCTTCTGCCAGGCAAGAAACCCCATCATGGACACCAGAAGGAAAGCACAATTTTCAAGGCTTCAAAAGCAGATTAACTGAGCCTCCTGCCCTGGCCCTCCCAGACAGGGAAAAACCATTTGAATTGCATGTGGATGTTAAACAGGGCCATGCCAAAGGAATTCCTGGGCTCAAATGTTTCACCCAGTGGCCAGAGAGTGGCCTCATTGTCTGCAGAATTGTGCAGCCCCGGCTTTAATGGGAACTGAGGCCTGAAAACTGACAGCAGCAGAATCTCTCATTGTTCAAGCCTGGCATCAAGGTAAAGCTTTGTTAACCAAAGGAGCCTCTAAATGGATGAGCAGCGCTGGGTTCTTACAGAATGAAACTTGTTGGATGGAACAGGAGGATTCAGAGTTGAGGACAGGGCAAGGGTTGAACCCAGCCTCCTGTTTGAACGGCCCTGGACACGGGGCTGGCAAGAAACCCATGGCTGCAGCAAGTGACAGAGCTCCAGAGCCGGCCTAGGAGAGATTGACCAGACATTCCCTGGCCTGAGGGAGAAAAGGTGTTTAGGGATGGGTCTGCAAGGGCAGCAGAAGGGAAAAGTGACAAGACACGCTGCTCTTAAGGAAAGGGAAGGAGACAAAGCGCAGCTCAGCGCCCGCATGCTCAGCTCAAAGGGCCGAGCTGGGGGTGCCTGGAAGAGCCTGGCACTGAAATGCCCTGAGCAGGAAGGCTTCAATATCTTCTGCTAACAGCATGGCAGCTCACAGCGGGGCAGAAGCATTTCCAACTGCTTCAGCAATCCCTGCATCAGTTCTTAAGGCATGTTTGGAACAAACAATTCCAAGATATGGGATTGTGGAAGCAATGGACTCAGATAGGGGAACTCATTTTACAGGAAAGATCCTTCAGGCTGTTCTGGCTGCTTTAGGAACTCAGTGGGACCTCCAAATGCCCTGGCACCCCCAGAGTTCGGGTCGGGTGGAAAGAATGAATGGGGAAATAAAGAAACACCTTCTGAAGCTGCTGAGAGAAACCAAGATGCCACGGGTACGGCTGCTGCCATTGGCTTTGGCAAGAAGAAGAGCCAGACCCAGGGCAGATATTCAATTATCTCCCCTGGAACTGATGTTTCAATTCCTCACCCTGGGAATTCTCGACCTAGTGGGGGATGGAGATAAGGGATGTCTGTTTCAAGCAGTCTGTGGCCAGAATCCTGTCTCTTGTGAAAGCTCTTCCACAGGAAGCTTGGCTGGCACAGACCCTGCCTTGGGACTTTGCTGCCCACAACATCCAACCAGGACATCAGGTCCTGCCTGAGGGCTGCAAAGAAGCACCACTGGTGGCCAAGGGCGTGGCCCATTCCAAGTGTCCCTGAGCACAGAAACAGCCGCCAGCACAGCTGAACACGGGGGGACCCTCAGCCTCGCCTCAAGCTCTCGGAAGCCCCGCGGATTTGCACTCCCCGGCTGCAGGAGGAGCAGGCGAGGCCACCACTGCCCCTGCACAGAAGGGGCCGCAGCAGCAGCCAGGGCTCCACAGCGGGGCAAGCCCCGGGGGCTGCCCACAGATCCTCTGCTGAAATTGTCTGGCTGGGCACCTCCTCTGGCATCTCCAGGCACTGGGGGCCAATCCTCGCTGGCACCGGGCGAGCTTCAGAGCTTTCTGTGCCTGCACTCGCCACAGCTGCTGCGGGAGACAGCGGGAGAATTCCACTCTGGCTCTCAGTTACACTCACACTCTGGGCTCGGCGGGATTCGATTGCTGGAAAATAGACCAAGTTCAGAATTGTTTTAAAATTTTATTTCTCTACTCAGGCTTGCTTTGCCTCTGCCTCGGCGAAAGGAATTTTAAAGTGTTTCTTAAGGGATGTTACACCGCTCAGCAGAGATGAGCTTAACATCTCAACAGACTGGGAATAGCCCAAAAGATACCCAAAAGATAACGCCCATCAACAGAACATCAACGCCCATCAGCAAACATCAAGGAACAGCTACCCCAGACACTGCCCCCGGCACAGCTGGAGACCCCTGCTCTGGAAAAGGCTGAGAAGGAAATCAAGGAGTGTGGACCTAATGAACATCAGAGGCCAAGCAATCCGGGGCCAATAGGAAACCAAACACTAAGAACTACCCAACTTGGAACCAATGAACATTAAACCTACGGATTTCTATGGGTTTAGACTGCATCAAGGTGAGGAAAATTTGAGTAAAACTCGTGTGCCATGGGATGATTTTCTCTGCATACCCGGGCTCTGTGTGCATGAAATGATTTCTGTTGCACATCCTGGCCAGAATAAAGTAATGCCTTGATCCTCTCACACTAAAAAGGTTCTTGGAGAGTTTTTGTTCTTCCCGCAGTTTCACTGACAAGACTACACAATTAAAATGTTTTTTATTTCATAATCCTACTCTGACATTGTCAGCTGGGTTTGGGCCAGGGGTGTGAGAAACAATTTTTAGACTTAGGGGAAGAAGTAGAAAAATCTTTATTGCTTTGGATTTTTCTGTGTATGTGTGTGCGTGGCTGTTAGTGATGGCAGAATTTTGGAATGGGTTTTTCGAGGTTCACACCTTTAGGTTGCATTTTGAAAACTGGAAGAGCTTTAAAGGTGACCCTTTAACTCATTAACAGTTAATGAAACACCATTTTAAAAAAAGGGAAAAAAAAAAAAAGGGAGCGGAGGGGGGAGGGGCACATGCAACTCCTGGGATGGCTGAGCTGGAGGAGAAACTTCCTTCCCAGCAGCCAGCAAAAGAGATTTAGAAATGCAAATTATCTCTGCTGGGGGAAGTGTGCACAATGTCCCAGGCTCTCCTTGCCTGCCAGAGGAATTGGCCTGATTCCCTCTGCCCCTCACCCCAAGCTCTGCCTCCCTGCACAGACGGAATTTGCATCGCTAAAGGCAGAGCCCACACTGAGCATCTCGGACTCTGCAACAGAAATCCCTGAAGCTGCAAAGGAAAACAGCAAACGGAGAATGTTGGGAGAACTTCACTCACAAAAGCGGGGGGGAATCATCCCTCTCCCCACTCCAACATCTGCTGACACTGTCTGGGTTATACAGGGTGGGTTTGACCACTGGGCTGCTTTTGCTGCCACAAGGTCAGCGAAATCACTTGGGAATCCAAGGATGTGATGATTTAATCAGAGAAAAGAGGTCAATTGATGCATCCCTGGCATTTTTGGGAGCACCCAAAAATGGGGAAAAGATGAACGGCCACCAGAACAAATCCTACAACACCATGGAGCAGCCCCTGGGAACCCAAACAAATTCATACCAGGTGCCAGAGAACCCAGTGATCATTTCAATACATCATTAGATTACAAGCTGTCCTCCAAATCATAACCAAGCACACAGCTCCAGCTCCTGACCTTCTCACCCACCAATCCACTCCCATGAGCAACGCCACATTTCACCCTGGGATGGCATCAGATTCTCTTTCAGCAGAAGGACCAGGAGGTTGTGAAAAATTAAAGGACTCAAAGTGCTCTTGGCAAAGAGATGGCCAAGGAAAAGTGGTGAAACAGAGAACAAAGGAAAGAAAGCAGCTCATGTACTGTCCAAACATGGAAAGGACGGGAATGGGAAACGTTTTCGTGGTTCCCTGGCAGACCATGGGTTAAACCAATGCTGTTTCTCCTCTCAGGTGCTGCAGCAACTCTCATCTTTTTACCATGCACCACACCTTGCTCAGTGCAGCTCATTCAGCAGGGGATCAAGGGCATGCAGGTGGCAGCCAGGCCTCCTGACCCAGAAACGGCTACAAAAGGACACAGAATGAGGTCACTGAGAATAATCCCAAAACCAAAGAAGGCCCAGGAAGAACAGATTAAGGCATTTTTAAAGTTTGTAAAGAGAAAGACTGAGAAAAGAAGAAGTGGGGAACTAAAAGGAAGAAAATGAACGTGTCTTTACAAACAGATGCTGTGAATCCCATTGGAGATAGGGCCAGGGACTTGGAGGTAAGGATGTAACAAGAGAAACCATAAAATTTCAGAAAAGTGTTACTAGCTGACACGAACTGCTGCTCAGCCATGGTCCTGCGAAATTCCTGAACTTCCCCAAGAAGAACAAAGCCTTCACAGAGCCATGAATATCGGATGTTATACAAAGTGGGGGTGCACATTAAGGGGCACATGCAGCAGGCGCATCGGGAAGTCTGTACCTTCCAAGGACCTCAGCCACGGGGGAAAGGGACACGGAGATGCGGCCGGCGAAATCGGCATAAAAAGGAGGCTGCGTCCTCCAACACTTGGACAGAGCCCACGGGAAATGCCCCGTGGCCTCTCCCTTGGTCCAGGAATAAAGTTCCTTTTACAGGACTCCTCCGGCTCCTCTGGGGACACAAACCTCTGGCCACGGGAACTTTCCCGCACACTCCCGCCGACGGGGCAGCCACCTCTGTCCTACCCACAGCAGCCGGGACGAGCCAGCGCTGCTCCGGCACCGGCTCCTGCCGAGGCAGCAGCGGCAAGGAGAGCGCGGGCAGCCGCTCCCGCAGCGCCCTCACGCCAGGGCGAACACGGCGCCCACACGGCACAACGAACCCGCCCCAGCCCCCTGCCGCCCCCTCCGCCCGCAGCCAGCGCCGAGCCCCGCCAGAACCGAGCGCGGCTCCCACCTGCGCTGGGGCCGCCTCCGAGCTCCGCCGCCGCCTCACCGGGCTCCGGCCGCCGCCGCTCCCGGGCCCGCACAGACGCTCCGCCAATGGCGCCTCTGCTGCGCCACGGCCGCCCTGCCGGCGGCTCCGGGCCCGGGCTGCTCCCCGCTCCGACCAATCAGCGCGCCAGAACCACGACTGACGGCAGCACCGCCCAATCGCAGCGAGGGGCGGGCTCTGCACACGGCCCAGCCTCGCCCCGCGCTCCCAGCGCCCCCCGGGCTGCGTGAGGGGAAAGCCGCAGCTGAGGAACAGCCCTGGAACGGGCCCGGCCCGAGCCGCCATTCAGCTGGGAAGGGAAACAAAGCTCTCCGCTGCTCCCGGCCCGACTTGCCCAGCCCTGCGTGTTGGCTGCCTCCGGCTCCTTGGGAAGCCCTGCAGCCTCCCGACTCCCGCCCCTAATTCGGAGCATCAGTGCATGGCTTTAATTTCCCCGAAAAGGGGAAAACCGCCCCAAAACCCCTTTGGCTGAGTGCACGAGGGGAGAGATTTGTGGCACAAAACTCCCAAAGTCGTTTATACCCAGCTTAGGAAGAACAACCCAAGCCAAGCGGAGGTGGGACCCCCCAGCAGCGCCTCTCTGCCGCCCCAGCTGAAGCCCTCGCTGGCTGCTCCAGGCGGGATGGGCAGACTGGGAGCACTGGGAAGGGGCCCCGGCTCGGGCCGCAGCCCCCGGGGCAGCCCCACGGCAGCTCCAAGGCTCCGCCAGCCGGGATGGAACGTGGGAGGGGGAGCAGGGCAAGGGCCGGGGCTGTCGGTGCCCAGGGGACACAAGGGACAGCGGGGGCACTTCACAAGCATTGCATGCAAAAGATAAAATCATAAGGAAGACAAAAGCAACAGCAACCGTGGCACCATAGCCCAGGGCCACACAGGAACGTGTCCCATTGGAGTGGGGGGACTCTGGCCCGATGCCAGGCACCCACCACAGCCGCTCTCTCCCTGCCCTCCACAGCCAGACAGGGGACAGAAAATTTAACCAAGGGCTCATGAGCTGAGATGAGGACTGGGAGAGATCCCTCATCAAACACCGTCACAGGAAAAATAGGCTCAAAACTGGAGATATGAATTGAATTTATTGCTAACAAACTCAGAGTAGGATAATGAGAAGAAGACTTTTAAAAACACCTTTCCCCCACACCTCCCTCCTTCCAGTTTTACCTCCTCTAGCAGGGATGTCCCACAAACAGGGAACCCCCACGATCCCCTCACAACCCCCAGGACTGGGCTGGCCCTGCCTGGATGCCGGGAGACACCAAAACCGCTCTGTCCCTGCCCTCTGCTACTGCACAGGGACAGGAAATACAAGGAAAGGCCCAGGAGCTGAGAGAAGGAGCAGGAGAGATCCCGCCCCGAGCACCGGCATGGGCACAACAGAGCCAGCCTGGGCACAGGGAGGGAATTTATTCCCAACCAAATCCCAGCAGCACAAGGAGAAGGCAAAGAAATCTCTCCAACACCTTTCCCCTACCCAGCGGGGATCACCCGGAACGGGGGTCACCAGGGCTCTGCCCCACGGGGGTCACTGGGGATCATCCAACGCCGATCCTCCCACGGGGGATGGAGCTGGAGCAGCGCACGAAGCTCTTCCTGCACTCGGGGCACTCGCAGGGCTTCCCTTAGCGGTGCCTCCGTTGGTGTTGGGTCAAGGCAGAGCTGCTGGAGAAGCTCTTCCCACACTGGGGACACTCATAGGGCCTCTCCCCAGTGTGGATGCGCTGGTGGGTGATGAGGGTGGAGTTGCGTTTGAAGCCCTTCCCACAGTCAGGGCAGCGGAAGGGCCTCTCCTCTCTGTGAATCCGCTGGTGCACAAGGAGATTGGAGCTGGTGTGAAACCTCTTCCCACACTCAGAACACTCGTAGGGCCTCTCCCCGGTGTGGATCATCTGATGTTCAATCAGGTTGGAGCTCCACCAGAAGCTCTTCCCACATTCCCCACATTCATGTGGTCGTCCCAAGGTGTGGATCACCTGGTGTTTCATCAGGTGGGGCCTCTGCCTGAAGCTCTTCCCACATTTCCCACACTCGTAGGGCTTTTCCCCAGTGTGGATCCTCTGGTGTTCCCTCAGCTGGGAGCTGTCTCTGAAGCTCATCCTGCATTCCCCACACTCATAGGGCCTCTCCCCAGTGTGGATCCTTTGGTGGATGACCAGGTGGGATCTCTGCCTAAAGCTCTTCCCACATTCCCCACACTCATAGGGCTTTTCCCCAGTGTGGATCCTCTGGTGTGCCCTCAGCTGAGATTTGTAGCTGAAGCCCTTCCCACATTCCAAGCACTTGTGGGGCTTCTCCCCACACTGAAGCTTCTCCCCCAGCTCCGAGCTCCGCCTGGATTTCCGGCCGCCTTCCCGGCACAGGGGGGCTCTTTCCTCCTTGGATCTCTCTGGGCTGCGTTTGCAGCCCCACCTCGTGCGGCATCTCTGGGCCTTTTCCTCCTCCTCCATCCGGCCACGCCTTGGGAATGACAAATCCTGGATTGGGGGGAAAAACAAGGGGTGAGTGCCTTGGGCTGGGGGTTCCTCCTGCCCAGGTCCATCTCTAGGAGTCTCCAGGGCTTTTGTGTCTGTAAAAACCCCAAACCACCACAATTCAGCCCAAAAAACCCTCCCAGCACTTCCCCCTCTCTGATCTCTCCACTTTGGTGTTCTGGGGCTCTCCTTTCCCTGGCCTCATTGGGGTCCCTTGGTTCCTGGGTTTCTCCCCTCTCTGGGGTCCTGCTCAGGGATGATCCAGGGATTTTAGGGGTCCCAGGGGTCCCTTCTCCCCTGATTCTCTGCTCCAGGCTTACAGCAATCTCAGGGGTCCCCCCTTATCCAGCCTCACCCCCTCTCCAGGCTGCCGGGGGTGCCCCAGCTCTGGAATTGCCCCTCTCCCCTCACCCCACCCCGGGCTCCTGGCGTTCCCCTCCACCGCTCTCCTGGGGGGGGCCCAAGACCGATTTCCCCCTCCCACCCCAGCACCGGGACGGAGCCCCCAAAATATCCCCCGAAGGGGCATTTGCGGCTCAGCTTTGGGGTCCTGCAGGATCCAAACATCGCCCCCCCCTCCCCCGCCCCAAAATGAAACCCTCCCAGGGACCCACAAAGAGATTTGGGGCTCCATTCCAGAAGCTGTGAGCTCCAAACACCCCCCAAGAGAAAACGCCACTCGGGGACCCCGTCACGATCTGCTAATACAAGCGGGGGTTGTGATGGTTCATTTATCGATCTCAGAGTGTAAAAGGACACAAGGGATTTCAGTTTTAATCAGAACAGTGCACCTTTATTAAGTGCCCACAGCACGGTAATGTGATAGAGGAGAGAAAGGGAGAGAGATAAAGAAAACAAAGTAAAAAGAGTAGAGAGGAAGGGGGTGGGGGGGAATAGCTACCAACGGATGAGACGAAGTCCTCGTGGTCTCCTGCCAATAGATTTGTCTTCTTTCCGTGGGGAGATCTCGTCTCGGTTAATTTAGAAAGTCCCTTTATAGCCCTTTTCAGAAGTAAGGGGCAGCTGGCCAAGAGCTGGGGAAACCTACAGCCGTTGTTATGGGGCCCGTTGCTTTGGGAAGCAGGTACAGGACAGGTGTACAGGACAGGTCATTCCTTTCCGCTTCAGCGCAGTCCTTCCCGCCTGGGCAGCGAGAACGGCGCAGTCCATTGTGACCTGCATCAATTTCCAGACACTCCACCTCAGCCAGGCCAGGCCTCCTGTGTTCAGTCTCTGTCCCTGGCGATGATCGTGAGGCAGATGAGGGATCTTCGGACCGTCTCTTACAGAGCCCCCGAGAGATTTGGGGCGAGCTCCCCCTCCCCGCTCACCTGCGGGATGCTCCCGGGGCTGCAGCGGACAGAGCGGGCTCCGACCCCGCGCTTCCCCTGCTGCTTTTCCTCTTCCTGCTCCTCCTCTGCCTCTCTCGCTCCTCTTCCTCCGGCTCCACCTCCCCCGCCTCCTCCTCCATCTCTCCTCCCGCTCCTCCTCCTTCCTAATCCCGCCTCCTTCTCCTCCTCTCTCCGGGCCCTTCTCCCGCTCCTTCCTCATCATCTGGGGATTTTTTGGGGGAAGGGTGTTGTCCCAATCTCCTGTTTTTTCAGGGTTGTTCTCCTTTCCCGCAATTTTTGGGGTTTGCAGTGGCCAAACTCCTCTTTTCCCATGATTTTAGGGCTCTGGGTTTTCCTCAACTGCCCTGTTCCCAGGATTTTGGATGGTGCTGGGAGTGCCCCCCCACCCCCCAATTCCAGGATTTTTAGAGACTGACAGTACTCAAACTCCTCCTTTTCCACCACTTTGGGGTCTGGGAGTGCTCAAACCCTCCTTTTCCTGACATTTTGGGGGTCTGGGAGTCTAAAAACCCCCATATGTCCAGGATTTGGGGAACTGGATGTTCCCACATCCTCTTTTTCCAGGATTTTGGGAGGTTGAGGATGCCCAAACTCATCTTCTTCCAGGATTTCGGGGGTTTTGGTGTTCCCTAACCCCTCTGGTTCCCTGGATTTTGGGCTTTATGTGTTCCCCAACCCCCCTGTTCCTGGGATTTTCAGTGGTGGCAGTGCCCCAAATCCCCTTTTCCAGCATTTTAACTCCTGGAGTTGCTCAGTCCCAGATATCCAGGAGCTCAGGTGCACTCCAAGATGGGGATGAAGATGTCCAGGGGCTCAGCTGTGCCAAAAATGAGGCCTCAGCTGAGGGCATTCTCTGCTTGGCTGAGCGCTGCCTGAGGGCTGGGGCAGCAGCAATGGGGGGCACACCCTCCTCCAGCGGGGACATCCCGCAAACGGGGGACCCCCACAAGCCCCTCACAACCCCCGGGGCTGGGCTGGCCCTGCCTGGATGCCGGGAGACACCAAAACCGCTCTGTCCCTGCCCTCTGCTACTGCACAGGGACAGGAAATACAAGGAAAGGCCCAGGAGCTGAGAGAAGGAGCAGGAGAGATCCCGCCCCGAGCACCGGCATGGGCACAACAGAGCCAGCCTGGGCACAGGGAGGGAATTTATTACCAACCAAATCCCAGCAGCACAAGGAGAAGGCAAAGAAATCTCTCCAACACCTTCCCCCCACCCAGCGCGGATCACCTGGAACGGGGGTCACCAGGGCTCTGCCCCACGGGGGTCACTGGGGATCATCCAACGCCGATCCTCCCACGGGGGATGGAGCTGGAGCAGCGCACGAAGCTCTTCCCGCACTCGGGGCACTCGCAGGGCTTCCCTTAGCGGTGCCTCCGTTGGTGTTGGGTCAAGGCAGAGCTGCTGGAGAAGCTCTTCCCACACTGGGGACACTCGTAGGGCCTCTCCCCGGTGTGGATGCACCAGTGGAGGGTGAGGTGGGAGCTCTTTTGGGGGGACTTTTTCTGTGGGATTTCAGAGTTTAACGCAACCGGGTGTTTGCAGTAGCCAAACTCCTCTTTTCCCATGATTTTAGGGCTCTGGGTTTTCCTCAACTGCCCTGTTCCCAGGATTTTGGAGGGTGCTGAGAGTGCCCAGACCCCCCCTGATCCCAGGAGTTTTAGAGACTGAGGGTACTCAAACTCCTTTTTTCCACCTTTTTGAGGCTCTGGGAGTGCTCAACCCCCCTTTTCCTGGAATTTTGGGGGTCTGAGAGTGTCAAAATCCCCCCGTCTTGGGGTGACTTTATGATGTGTATCCCATATCGCTGCCCTCTGCCCAGAAATTAATTCTTGTGCCTTTCTGTACCGGTTTGGCCAAATTTAGAAATATATATTCTGAGAGAAGGCACAACCACCCCTCCCCCACCAGGTTCAGGAAAAAAAAAATTTTCCTCGAAGGAAAGTGAAGAAGATAAAACTATTTATTTAACAAACACACGGGAAAGGAAAATGAGGTTAAATGGTAAAATCTTTCGCTGTGGAGGAGAAACCTGGGAAAGTGTTAGAGTCCTCCCTTTGGTCTCCTTGGAGCTGGGGCTTGGCCCAGGGCCAGGCCCTCTGTGCCCGATGAAAAGTCCTCCCGATGTGCTCTGAGGTTGAAAGCAGTGCAGTAGCAAAGGGAGAAAATCCAGAATTCTAGAGAAGGAAAAGTAAAATCCAACTCTCAGTCTCTCTCTCCGGAGAACCAGAAACTGAAAACAACTGGCCAAAAGCTGACTGGAACACAGCAAGCCGGGTGGTTCCTCGCTCCCCTGCCGCAGCTGGGGAAAAAAAAACAACCTCCTATCTTTATGTGACCTTGAACAAGCTGCAAACTGCTTTGAGAAAGTTTTGGTCAGTTTTTTTTTCCTTCCCCCTCTCAGGCTCAGTTTAGAGGCACAGAAAGGCACAAAAAATTAATTTCTGGGCATAGGCAGTGATATGGGATACACATCATAAGGTCACCCCAAGACACTTTCTATGCCCTCTGAGAGGGGGAAGGAAAAACTGAGCAAAACTTCCCAAAGCAGTTTGCAGCTTGTTCAAGGTCACAGAGAGATAGAGATTACTTTTTCAGCTGCGGCAGGAGAGCGAGAGGGAAGGGAAGCACCCGGCTTGCTTTTCTTTCCAGCCACCTTTCAGCAGTTTTTTTCCTCAGTTTTTTGAATGTTTGTTTTTTCTGGGACTTTTTTCTTTTTTCCCTTTTCTCTCTGCTGGACAGTTTCAACATCAGGATACATTGGGAGGACTTTCCACAGAGGCCTTGGCCCTGGAGGTGGGCCCACCACCCTGTCCCAGCTCCAAGGAGGGGGAGAGAGAGATCTACGGAAGGACTCTGAAATTTTCCCAGGTTTCTCTCAGCAGATCAAGAGGTTTTATTATTTAGCATTATTATCCTTTCATTATTTGTTTGTTAAATAAATAGGTTTTATCTCTTTCAGTTTCCTTTGAGGAAAATTCATTTTTTCCTGAACCTGGTGGGTGAGGGGTGGTTGTGCCTTCTCTCAGAGGATGTATTTCTAAATTTGAGGAAACCGGCACACAGGAGACCCCCATGGAAGGAAGAACAGGAACGGCTCCTTACAAACACATGCTCTGAATCTGCTCGGACACAGCCACACGCACTTGCACACAAGCAAGTGACGGCACAAACCAGCAGCTCCACAAAATGGCACTGACTGACACACACTGCTGCTCAGCCAAGCTCCTGCTCAATTCCTCAACTTCCAGAACAACAACAAAGCCTGAACAGAGCCATGGACATCGTTTCCCAAACAAAAGGGGACAATGTTGAGGCAGTTTGCACATTCTCCCAGAGCTAATTAAGGACATGAACACCCAGCAGGGGTAAAAAGGGAAGTGGAGAAGGAGTCTCAGCAACAGGGGACGGATGGTGTTGGTGTGCTGGGAAGGGATTGGTTGAAGGGAGTGTGCAGGAATATGGTTAAGGCAAACAGCAGCAGGAGGAATCTATGTGGTAAGAAAGGAAAAGGAAGATGGAAAAGAGGAGGAAGAGAAAAATAGTGAGAATAGGAATGTTTACAGCACCATTCCCGATCTTACCCTCAAAAAGGGCCAAAACCCTCTAATCCTCAGGGCCAGCTACATCTCTTTGTATCCCCGGTTTCCGGGACAGGGAAACAAGGAGGTCAGTATTTCAGGGTGTTTCTCTGTGGTGGGGAGCAGCAGGACAGGGCAGCACGGGCTGGGGGCCTGTGGGGAGCTGTGGGGCCGGGCTGGGGCTGTGGGGCAGCCGGGGCTCAGCGCCGGGCACTGCCTGACCCCAACACCCCCCGGGCAGGGCCGGCAGTGGCCCCCGGCCCCCAGGAGGCTGCGGGATGTGGAAGGATCAGGATTTTCTTTTATCGATCTTGTTTGGGTCACTGGAGAAACGAATGATTTTGCAGAAAGCTCAGCAGCTGTCAGAGGATGAGCACCCACAGGCACTGAGGGGGCTGCAGGAGAGGCACAAGAAGCCCCTGCAGCACTTGGCCAGAAAGGCTCAGCAGGGCAATGCAAGAAGGGATGAGCAAAAGGCCAAGGTGAAGGCAAAGGCCATGGCAGAGTTTCTACAGCCCCCCAGGGATGAACCGCAGGGCCCAAGGGGGCCCCAGCACCCAGGGGACGGCGGCGGCCACAAGCACCTGGCACAGGCATTGCCCTCCTCGGCACGGCAGAGCCCACCCAAACAGCCCCTGGCAAGGAATCAGGGGTCCATCTGCAGGCCAGAAGGACACTGCAAGCACAGACAGCAGCACCCTCAGCACCAGCAAGTCCACCCCACATGGACATGGATTGTCAGGGCTGGCAGAGCTCCCAGCAGACCAGGGACCCACCGCACCAGAGCCCTTGAGAACATTCAGGGCGCGTCTGGATCGAGACGAGGCCGCTCCTGATGGACACAGGGGCCTCTCGATCCACTCCGAATCTGAGACCTAAGGGGGGAAATTGTCAAGAAGTTCTTTCATTATCCAGGGAATAAGTGGGAAAGATGAGCAGGGGTGTTTTATTCAACCACTATGAGTAGATGTGGGGGATGGGTTTGAAGCGCATCAATTTCTGTTTGTTCCTAATTGTGATTATAATTTACTGGGAAGGCATTTGGTGGCTGAAGTGGGAATGCAAATTCATATTGTCAAAGGAGATACAGAGGCTAATGCTGCTGGACCTTGGTGTCAAATGTCTGCAAAGGCCTCTGCTGAAGGGAACCCAGAAGTGTGGGCAGCCCCACGGAAATAGGGAAAATCAGATATGGAGCCTCTCCAAATTCCTCTGGAGCATCCAGGACAAGTGGTGTCTAAAAGCAATACCCTGTTCCAAGGGAGGCAAGGAAGGGGTTACAGCCTCTTACTGAGTCCCTGCTAAAGGCAGCGCTTCTGGAGCCAGGCATCTCTCCCTACAACTCTCCTCTCCTGCCAGGCAAGAAACCCCATCATGGACACCAGAAGGAAAGCACAATTTTCAAGGCTTCAAAAGCAGATTAACTGAGCCTCCTGCCCTGGCCCTCCCAGACAGGGAAAAACCATTTGAATTGCATGTGGATGTTAATCAGGGCCATGCCAAAGGAATTCCTGGGCTCAAATGTTTCACCCAGTGGCCAGAGAGTGGCCTCATTGTCTGCAGAATTGTGCAGCCCCGGCTTTAACGGGAACTGAGGCCTGAAAACTGACAGCAGCAGAATCTCTCATTGTTCAAGCCTGGCATCAAGGTAAAGCTTTGTTAACCAAAGGAGCCTCTAAATGGATGAGCAGCGCTGGGTTCTTACAGAATGAAACTTGTTGGATGGAACAGGAGGATTCAGAGTTGAGGACAGGGCAAGGGTTGAACCCAGCCTCCTGTTTGAACGGCCCTGGACACGGGGCTGGCATGAAACCCATGGCTGCAGTCAAGTGACAGAGCTCCAGAGCCGGCCTAGGAGAGATTTACCAGACATTCCCTGGCCTGAGGGAGAAAAGGTGTTTAGGGATGGGGCTGCAAGGGCAGCAGAAGGGAAAAGAGTGACAAGACACGCTGCTCTTAAGGAAACGGAAGGAGACAAAGCGCAGCTCAGCGCCCGCATGCTCAGCTCAAAGGGCCGAGCTGGGGGTGCCTGGAAGAGCCTGGCACTGAAATGCCCTGAGCAGGAAGGCTTCAATATCTTCTGCTAACAGCATGGCAGCTCACAGCAGGGCAGAAGCATTTCCAACTGCTTCAGCAATCCCTGCATCAGTTCTTAAGGCATGTTTGGAACAAACAATTCCAAGAGATGGGATTGTGGAAGCAATAGACACAGACAGGGGGACTCATTTTACAGGAAAGATCCTTCAGGCCATTCTGGCTGCTTTAGGAACACAGTGGGACCTCCAAACGCCCTGGCACCCCCAGAGTTCGGGTCAGGTGGAAAGAATGAATGGGGAAATAAAGAAACACCTTCTGAAGCTGCTGAGAGAAACCAAGATGCCACGGGTACAGCTGCTGCCATTGGCTTTGGCAGGAAGAAGAGCCAGACCCAGGCCAGATATTCAATTATCTCCCCCGGAATTCATGTTTGGAATTCCTTACCGTGGTGTGATAAATGAGTGAATTCCTTACCCTGGTGTGATAAATGAGTGAATGATAAATGTTGTCTTTCACAGATATGATTTTAACACTTACAAGTGATGATGGATTGTGTAGAAATAGTGTTAAGGTAAAATGTATTTAAGTAGAAACAAGATTAAGGTAAATTGTAACTTTGAAATAGTTGTAGTATGTTAAGAAATGTATTAATAAACACATGGTAATACATGTCTTTTGAGCTGAGAAACTACAGAGCCAGGAACCAAGACATCTTAGAGAAACAAAGAAGATAAACCGCATGCATCCCAGGAAGATTGTTACCTCATCAGAGCTCACACCGCCCAAGGGAACTGGCAGCTGCAAATGAGGCTGGAGACTGCGGAGGCACCGGAGAGAGGGGGCCTGTCTGCAGTTCTGAAGCGATCCAGAGGAATGAGGCGGTGTCCTGCTGGGGGAAGGGGCAGAAACGGGACAGGGGGAAAGGGGAGGGAAGTGTAAATTCCTTTCTGGGTTAATGAATATGTAACAGTTCAGGAGAGTACTTAAGCCCACAGTAAAATGAATGGAGGGCGCCTCTGGCAACATTGCCAAGCGCCCCAGGCTGTGATTTGCCCTTGTTCTACTAATAAATGTTCAATGTTATATTACTAAAAACTTAGCTTCTGCATTCATTTTCTTCAGCCTTGATCCTCATACACTTAAAAGGTTGTTGGAGAGTTTTTGTTCTTCCCACAGTTTTGGTGACAAGATTACATCATTAGAAGGCGTTTTCTTAATAATCCTACTTTGATATTGTCAGTTGGATTTGGGCCAAAGGTTTGAGAGTCAATTTTTAGTCTTAGGACAAGAAGTAGCAAAAATCTTTATTGCTTTGGGGCTTTTTTGTGTATGTGTGTGCGTGGCTGTTAGTGATGGCAGAATTTTGGAATGGGTTTTTCAATATTCACCTGTAGGTTGCATTTTGCAAAACCGGAAGAGCTTTAAAACTGACCCTTTCCCTCATAAACAGTTTAAAAATATGAAAAAAAAAAAAGGGGGGGGAAAGCGCCGCTTTTGGGGGGGCCCATTTGTGAGTCACCTGATGGCTGCCCTGGAAGAGAAGCTTCCTTCCAGGCAGCCAGCAGAGGAGCTTTAGAAATGCAAATTATCTCTGCTGGGGGAAGTGTGCACAATGTGCCAGGCTCTCCTTGCCTGCCAGAGGAATTGGGCTGATTCCCTCTGCCCCTCACCCCAAGCTCTGCCTCCCTGCACAGACGGAATTTGCATTGCTAAAGGCAGAGCCCACACTGAGCATCTCTGACTCTGCCACAGAAATCCCTGAAGCTGCAAAGGAAAACAGCAAACGGAGAATGTTGGGAGAACTTCACTCACAAAAGCGGGGGGGAATCATCCCTCTCCCCACTCCAACATCTGCTGGCACTGTCTGTGTTATACAGGGTGGGTTTGACCACTGGGCTGCTTTTGCTGACACAAGGTCAGCGAAATCACTTGGGAATCCAAGGATGTGATGATTTAATCAGAGAAAAGAGGTCAATTGATGCATCCCTGGCATTTCTGGGAGCGCCCAAAAATGGGGAAAAGATGAACGGCCACCAGAACAAATCCTACAACACCATGGAGCAGCCCCTGGGAACGCAAACGAATTCATACCAGGTGCCAGAGAACCCACTGATCATTTCAGTGCATCATTAGATTACAAGCTGTCCTCCAAATCAGAACCAAGCACACAGCTCCAGCTCCTGACCTTCTCACCCACCAATCCACTCCCATGAGCAACGCCACATTTCACCCTGGGATGGCATCAGATCCTCTTTCAGCAGAAGGACCAGGAGGTTGGGGAAAATTAAAGGACTCAAACTGCTCTTGGCAAAGAGATGGCCAAGGAAAAGTGGTGAAACAGAGAACAAAGGAAAGAAGAAAGCAGCTCATGTACTGCTCCAAACGAGGAAAGGGTGGGTATGGGACACATTTTCGTGGTTCCCTGGCAGACCATGCATTAAACCAATGCTGTTTCTCCTCTCAGGTGCTACAGCAACTCTCATCTTTTTACCATGCACCACACCTTGCTCAGTGCAGCTCATTCAGCAGGGGATCAAGGGCATGCAGGTGGCAGCCAGGCCTCCTGACCCAGAAACGGCTACAAAAGGACACAGAATGAGGTCACTGAGAATAATCCCAAAACCAAAGAAGGCCCAGGAAAAACAGATTAAGGCATTTTTAAAGTTTGTAAAGAGAAGCACTGAAAAAATAAGAAGGGGGGGATTCAAAGGAAAAAAATGAACGTGTCTTTACAAACAGATGCTGTGAATCCCATTGGAGATAGGGACAGGGACTTGGAGGTAAGGAACTAAGACAGAAACCATAAATTTCAGAAAATGTTACTAATTGACACGAACTGCTGCTCAGCCAAGCTCTTGTGAAATTCCTGAACTTCCCGAAGAAGAACAAAGCCTTAACAGAGCCATGAATATCGGATGTTATACAAAGTGGGGGTGCACATTAAGGGGCACATGCAGCAGGCGCATCGGGAAGTCTGTACCTTCCAAGGACCTCAGCCACGGGGGAAAGGGACACGGAGATGCGGCCGGGAAATCGGCATAAAAAGGAGGCTGCGTCCTCCAACACTTGGACAGACCCCACGGGAAATGCCCCGTGGCATCTCCCTTGGTCCAGGAATAAAGTTCCTTTTACAGGACTCCTCCGGCTCCTCTGGGGACACAAACCTCTGGCCACGGGAACTTTCCCGCACACTCCCGCCGACGGGGCAGCCACCTCTGTCCTACCCACAGCAGCCGGGACGAGCCAGCGCTGCTCCGGCACCGGCTCCTGCCGAGGCAGCAGCGGCAAGGAGAGCGCGGGCAGCCGCTCCCGCAGCGCCCTCACGCCAGGGCGAACACGGCGCCCACACGGCACAACGAACCCGCCCCAGCCCCCTGCCGCCCCCTCCGCCCGCAGCCAGCGCCGAGCCCCGCCAGAACCGAGCGCGGCTCCCACCTGCGCTGGGGCCGCCTCCGAGCTCCGCCGCCGCCTCACCGGGCTCCGGCCGCCGCCGCCGCTCCCGGGCCCGCACAGACGCTCCGCCAATGGCGCCTCTGCTGCGCCACGGCCGCCCTGCCGGCGGCTCCGGGCCCGGGCTGCTCCCCGCTCCGACCAATCAGCGCGCCAGAACCACGACTGACGGCAGCACCGCCCAATCGCAGCGAGGGGCGGGCTCTGCACACGGCCCAGCCTCGCCCCGCGCTCCCAGCGCCCCCCGGGCTGCGTGAGGGGAAAGCCGCAGCTGAGGAACAGCCCTGGAACGGGCCCGGCCCGAGCCGCCATTCAGCTGGGAAGGGAAACAAAGCTCTCCGCTGCTCCCGGCCCGACTTGCCCAGCCCTGCGTGTTGGCTGCCTCCGGCTCCTTGGGAAGCCCTGCAGCCTCCCGACTCCCGCCCCTAATTCGGAGCATCAGTGCATGGCTTTGATTTCGTTGTTCAGGCTCGGCTATGGGCTGTCCTGGTCTGCTGCATTTTCTGGGTTCCTCTTGGATGCTTTGAGCAACAGGCTGTGCCCCGGGAGGATCCTTTGTGCTCCTTTGTGACAGAGGAGAACCTTCCAGGCGGTTCTTGCGGGAGCTGCTGCTGTGATGTCACGGGAACGCTGCCGCGTCCTCGCCGTGTTCCCGTTGCTGTGGGCACGGAGCCCTCAGTGTCCAGAGCGGCTCTGGGCGCCCGCTGGTTGCCGGAGGATCCTCCTGCCCGAGGCATTCTCAGCAGCCAGCCCAGCCCCTGCCGGGTGTCCTTCTGTGCTTGCAGGGGTACAGTCTGCCACGTGTGCAGCACGGCCAAAATGATCCAGCAAGCGGTTGCTGCAGTTTGCACTCTGTACTCTGTGGCTTATTCGGGGTATTTTTTAGCCCACTTGGCACGTAAGTCGAGGTTTTCCCTGGGTGCAGCTTCGGTGCCTTCGGGCTTGCTGTGTGCTTTCTGTTCTCCCACTGGAACTGAGCTGCCTTTGTAACCAAATTGCCATTAAGACACCGCTGGTTTGGGAGAGCTCCTGCCAGCAGCTGCAGCTGAAAAAGGGGGTGTCTGCAGCCAGCGGGGCGTGCACAGCATTTGCAATGGAGCCGGGGGGGTTCTGTTCCCTCAAGCGCAGAGTCTGTGCCAGCGGAGCCTGGAACTCCCTGCGTTGGCTGCTGCAGCCAAGAGCGGACACAGCCCAGGATTCTGTGCTGTTCTCTTGCTTGCTGTGCGAAGGGACTGTGGCTCCTGGAGGGATGTTGTGGAAGCAAAATGCTCTCTCGGAGTGTCCTTGCTCCGTGGGAGTTCCCACCACGGACAGGTTTTTCCTAACAGCATCTGCTTCGTGTTGCCTGTCCCATTGCAGGGCACCTCATGCGTGGATCCCGAGCAGCTCCTCCTTCGGTGAGTGGGAAAGGAACCTTTGGTGGTCGGAATTGTGCAGAGAGTTGTGAGCTTGGCGTGTGGCAGTCGAGCGCCAGCCTGGGAGGCTGAAGGAAAGTTCCTGCCAGTGTCTTTGCAGCAGCAGCAGCAGCAGCACAGGGATCCCTGGCACTTTTCTCCTTCTCTGCTGAAGAGCTTTTGAAGAGCTGCAGGTCTGGTTTTGCAGGCAGAAGATTGCTTGCTGGCTTTAGCCACGGTGGAATATGGAATGCCCAGCAATAAGTGGCAATGTCGACTTTAGCCCATTCCTAGTTTGAACAGCTCTGAATCCCATTTCTGCTTAGTGCAGCTGGATGTGTAGCTGAGGATAAATAAGGCGATAACTGAGATAGAACTTCCTGTCCCTCACGCTACCATCTGTCCACAGGGCACAAAAGCAGCATCAGCTCCTCCTCTGTCTCCCTGTGCTTCCAAAGAGGAGGCCAAAGAGGAGGAAGACAGCAGTGAACTTCCCGCTGTTCTGGGGGATGAGGGCAAACATCCCACGGTTTGGGAATACAGCAGTGAAGCTCCTGTGGTGTGGGGCGAGGATGGTGGACATCACCCGGTGTGGGACGAGGACAGCGAGGCTCCAGTTCCATGGGACAAGAATGACGGAAATCTCCCAGCGTGGGACGAGGACAGAGGACATCCTGGGACTTGGGAAGAGGAGGCTGCAATTCTTCCGCCATGGGAAGAGGACAGCAAACATCCCGTGGCTTGGAAAGAAGACCAGGAACCTGCTGCATTTTGGGAAGAGGATGGGGAACCTCCCTCTGCTTGGGAAGAGGACACTGAACCTCCCTCTGCTGCGGGATCCTGGGCTGAACATTCTGACAGCAGCACAGCCCTGCAGCCAGAGGGCAGAGAGGAGTGGTGCCTGATGCAGCTGAGTACGTCTGCTGTGCTGCTGTGTGCCAGAGCAGGGTGCTGCGTGTGTGTCTCAGCATCAGCTGCACCCAGGCTTGCTGTGCAGCTGAATGTCACAGAGTCATTTATTGTCCTTGCCCAGCTGAGAGCAAGGGGCTCCCGGCCCCAGGGAGTGGGGCTGCATTTTGGCCCTGCTGCAAGGCGGGGTCTCCATCTGGGAGGGAGCGTCTTCCATGTGGTTTCTTTCAGGGAGCACCGTGAGCGTGGGGGAGCCTGCCGAGAAATACCTGGAACTGGAGCAGGTTGGCCAAGGGTAAGTGCACGGCAGTTACTTCTGCACAAGCAGGGGCCAGGTATTTGCTGGTGCAGGATCAAGTGAGAAGCCAGGCAAGCTGCAAACAGCTTCAGACACTGGGCCACGATCCTGCTGTCTCTCAGTCCTGATCAGAATTGGTAACTGTGGTCAGAAGGCACCGTCAGAGGCCCCTGAGGCCGGCAGTGTCCTGCTGCAGCAAGGAGCAGGACCTGGAAGATCTTCTGTCCCTGGAATTTGATTGCCTGAAAGAGCAGCTCACCATCTGGTGACTGTCAGAAAACAGCTCTCAAGAAGATTTCTTTCAAATATTTTGCTTCCAAAAATATCCACCGGTCAGGATTATCAACATAACAGTTTAGAAACAGAAACCAGAGATGAACTAATAAGTGCTCTTTTCAGCACAGGTAGTAAACCCTGTACATGCAGTAACAGACACAGAGCTGCTGCACTGGAGGGGAAAATGCATCAGCTGCCTGATGGCAGGGCCCTTGTGGATCCTGCAGCTCATAGGCAGGAAATGGAAAAGGATGAAATACATTCTTTTCCAGTTCTTTAGATACCCGCTCCCACCCTAGGTTTTGGACTAAAGTAATTCAGTGTGGACATTTGGGATTTGCTCCAGCCCTTTTCCTTCGTGTTGGGCCCCAGTTTTCTCTTGCACACCTTGCGAGGCACAGGGCTGGTGGCTGCTGCGCTGCTGTTTGAAGGGTCGATGCACCCAGGTGTTTTGTAAACGCTGCAGGCAGCAGAGATCTCCTGTCTGGGCTGGCTTTCACTCCCAGGGCCTAAAGCGCTGCTTCTTTCTTCTCTGCTGTTCTGTCTCCAGGGCTTTCGGAACCGTTTATAAAGGACTCGACAGGGCCACTGGAGGAGAGGTCAGTGTCACCACGCCCAGTGTGTCGGGCAGCTCTCGAGGGCTTTCCCCTCTGCTGGGAGCTGTGGCTGCAGCTCTGGGGGGCCAGCAGAGCTTTCCTGCACAGGCTGTTCCACTGAAGGCACAGCAGTGTCAGCCTGCAGAGCACGGCTGGGACAGACTTGAGCCTTCTGAAGTGCCCAAAGAATGCAAGGAGGGCAGCGGTGTCTGTCAGAGCAGGACACGCTGGCTTGGTCTTCATATCTGAAAACATCAGCGCATCAGCTGGTGGAGGCTGAGGCCTAATTTATCTTCATCCCAGCCTCAGACAGGAACACTGTTTAGCAGTTTTTCCATCCTGCGTTTCATCTTCCAAGAGTACCTCAAGACCTAATGAGGGAGTGATCCTGCTTGGGATCAGTTTGGGGTTTTAGTCCTACTGCAGCTGTTCCCAGAGAGAGGGAGAGGAATGAGAAGATGGATGTGCAGAGCAAAGCTCTCTCCTAAACCCTGCAGCTGTGTTTGGGTCTGCTGTCAGTGACAGCCTGTGACAGGGATCATCTGAGCAATGTTTGTGCGTGTTTGCTCTGTTGTGCAATCCCAAACAGAGCAGTTGCGTTTGAAATCATGACCAAATCCCCCAGGATTGCTAAAGGGTTCCCGGCTGTTTTGCTCTGTTTTCACAGAAGCAGAATTACTTCCTGCTTGCAAAATGTGTTTGAATGATAATGAGAGTGGTGGTAAACTAAGGCGGTTTGAGAAGACTGCAGGTGCAGAGAATGTTGTGAGAGCTTTGAGGCTGAGAGCTGAGGGCCCATTTCTGCAGAGCTTCCAAGGCCAAATGTCTCTGGCCCTGTGTCCTGTAAGCGGCCCCGCAGCGAGCAGAGAAATGGGCTGTGGGAATGTCACTTGCTGAGGCCGGGTGTCCCATCCCAAGGCAGTTTGGCACAGCCCGGCTCCGTCGCTCCGCAAAGACTCGCTCCGTGTTTGCTGCGGCCTCCTGCCCCAGACTCCTGCAGTTCAAGGGCTGCAATGTCCTTTCAGGTGGCCATAAAGAAAATGAGTCTCAGAGGGCAGAACGGGGAACGAGCTGTGAATGAGATCCTGGTCCTGAAGGACAAGAAGAACCCCAACATTGTCAACTTTTTGGACAGGTGAGTGCTTCAGCTCTTATCCCGTGCACGGGCCCTGCGTTAATCTCTCCTGGCATCCGCAGTCTGTAGCCTGTTTTAAAAAAGCCTCACCCGGCCGTAGCTTCCCAAAACAACAGCCTGTCAGTTCACTCCCTCCGTGTGCTTTTGTTGCTTTGGTTTGGTTTTTCCTTCAACCTGACCCAGTTTTCTGGGTCTTACGACAAGTGCTGATAGACCCTGTCAGAAATTATTTCCCTTGGCTTCTCCTTCCCAACTCTTTTCCATTGCTGCAGATGCCAGGAAGACCAGGTTCTTGTTTCCAGAAATGCCTCATGTGCCCAGTTTGCAATGGCCTTGCCTGTTTCTGAAGGGACTTTCTCCAAGGTTTTCCAAACACTTGACCACTTTGTCCTAAGTGCTGCACGGCCTCCTGCCCTGGATAACTCTGGAAGTTGTGTTGCCTTGTTCTGGAGGGAACGGTGGAACTGCTGAGTTCAGATGCTGAACCAGCTGGGGGCAAGTGTTGTGGTTCCACATTGATCTGGGCTGCTGCTAAACTGCATTTTTCACTTGCTTGCCATCTAAGGCCTCTCCTTTCCCACAGGCGTCTCCTTCTCCTTTAGACTGTGCAGATCCCAAGGACTGTGCAGCCTGGCAGGAATGTCTCTGCATCGGATTCTGTCCTCATTTACAAGTGACCTGGAAACAAAATTCCACTCGAGGCTTTTCCATCAGGGAATTGAGCAGTGCATGTTCATCTCCATGCCTTTGTTTGCCTCTTCCAGCTTCCTTGTTGATGAAGATCTCTGGCTGGTGATAGAATACATGGATGGAGGAACTTTGCAGGACGTTGTCAGACAGACACGCATGGCTGAAGGAGAGATGGCAGCTGTCAGTCGGGAGGTGAGGGATCCTGCTCGTGCTTCCCATGGCTTGGACACAATGCTCCTTCCAAGCAGGGCCTGAGAACAGGAGTGGCTCCATGCTCAGAGCTTTGTTTCTGTGTTGTTTTTATGAGATGCAGAAGAAAGAGCCTCTGAAGTGAACGGCCTGCCAGTGTCACTGCACTTCCACTCTGCTCTTGTCCTCTTTCCTGCTGTTGTGGGACTCTCTGTCTTTTTTGATTTGATTTGCTGTTCTCAGCTTTGCCTTGAACCATTTGCCCGGAGCTTGTCTGCACTGCACTCCTGGCCTGGCACAGCAAAGCTGCTGCTGGCAGAATTCTAAACTGTCCTTTCTTGTGTGATTGTGTATTCCGGCCATCGATTTCCACCCTCGTGTTTCTTGCTCTCTCTCAGTGTCTGCAGGGCCTGGATTTCCTCCACTCAAACCGGGTGATCCACAGAGATCTGAAGAGCTCCAACATCCTTCTGGCAACGGACGGCTCTGTCAAGCTGGGTGGGTGTTCCTGGTCAGGCACGGCGCTCCCGGGCTGCGGGTGTGGGGCTGCTTCCCAGTGACAGCCAGAGCCCCACAAGTGCTGCTGGTGGCGGTGCCCGGCCCCTGCTGCCAGCTGAGAGCGGCTGCTCCATGCAGAGAGCTCAGGAGAGGAGCAGGGTGTCAGCAGTGGCTTTGCTCTGGGTATGGCCCTTGCAGAGGGGCAGGAGTTGGAATCTGAAGCTTCAAGGGAATCACTAAAAGCCACTGCATGAAAGCTGAGGGTTCCTTTAAGGGTCCACTTCCATCTTGCCTTGGCTACAGCCCTGCGGACTTTTCCAGCTGGATTCAGCAGTGCATTCTCAGACTGAGAGTGGGCAATCTTTGTGCTTGGTTTCCTCATTCCAGCTGCCTTTGACAGTGTTTGTTTCTGTCCTCAGCTGATTTTGGCCTCTGCGCTCAGCTCAGCCCTGAGCAGGAGCAGTGCAGCTCCATGGTGGGCACTGCTCACTGGATGGCCCCAGAGGTTGTGACCAGTTCTCCTTATGGCCCCAAAGTGGACATCTGGTCCTTGGGCATTGTGACCATCGAGATGGTGGAAGGAGAACCTCCTTACTTCGAGCACACGGCGGCCATGGTAAGAGGCAAATTTCCCAGAGTTTGCAGAGGCCTGTGAGCACAGAGGGACCCCGCCCTGGGAGGAGCAGCCGGAGGGCTCTGCCCATCGGGAAGGGAATTCCCAGAGGATTGGAGCCATAGCACAGACGAATATTCTGCAGTCTCCAGAATTTGCTTTGGGTTTTAAGTTGTTGCAGCTCTTCTGTCGGTGAGGATGACCTGAAAACATGAAGCCAGAGCATCAGCTCTAATCTTATCTTGCAGAAAACCCCAGACCAACCCCAAAACCCACACCCAAACCCAACAAGTTTTCTGAAGGAGTTTCTGAAAGAGGTTCTGCGAGATGAACTCCCCCTGACTCTCCTCACTGGGAAACTTGTCTAAAACATGAAGATGATTGTTTAACATCCCCATAGTCTAACATATTTCTTTCCTAGCCCAAGCTACTTTCTCCATGTCACCAAGGCTGAGCTTTCAGCAACCCAAACCTCGGGTTCCTTGCCTGGCAGTTTCTGGGATGGAACATCTTGAATGCATTTACTTGAGTGTCAGTGGCACTGCAGGGATGCATTTGATGTAAGAATCCTTGGAAATACCACAGGCAGACCACAGTGACTCTTGCAAATGGCCTGTAAAGCTGGTGTCTGTATTTGGAGAAGCAAAATGGGTTATTTCTGATGGAGGTTCCAACTAACAAAGTCAGCCAATGACCTTGGATCTCAAGGCAAGATCATCTGGATGTTGGAATGGCTGTGGCTGCAGCAGCATTTGGCCTTTTTGGTTGGCATAGAAGAATGAGCTCTGAGCAGCATCTCTGCCAGGGAGGAAAGTGTCCCTGGAGACTGGGGCTGAGAAACCGGGGTCGCTGTGAGCACTCGTGGGTGTGAAGGAAGCTGGCAGAGCTTTTTCAGAAGTGTTTGCTTTTTGCGCAGGCTCGCTGTCTGATCCGGCAGAACGGGACCCCGCAGCTGCAGGAGCCCAGGCGCCTGTCGGCTCTGCTGCGGGACTTCCTGGAGTGCAGCCTGGAGCCGGACGAGGAGCGGCGCTGGTCTGCCCAGGAGCTGCTGCAGGTGGATGCGAAGCGGCTGCAGGGGAAACAGCAGCGCGAGGGAGGGGTTTTCTCGTGGGGCCCCGTCCAATAGTGTCCAGTCTCGCTGCTTTTCACATGCAAAGCCAGCAGAATCCTCGCCTGGTTTGGCTTGGCAGGGTCCTTTGCAGGTCATCTGGACCAGGTGCCCTGCACGGAGCAGGGACATCTTCAAGCAGATCAGGTGGCCCTGAGCCCTGCTTGACCTGAGCCTGGATGTTTCCAGGGAGGAGGCACCTCCCACATCTCTGGGCACCCTCTGCCAGTGTTTCCCCATGCTTCTGATAAAAAAATTCTGCCTCAGATCTAATCTGAGCCTGCTTCCCTCTCCTGAGTTTCAAACCATTCCCCTTTGTCCTGATGCAACAGAGCCTGTGAGGAACTTGACTTGGGAAAGTAACAGTTGATTTCTTTCTTTTTCATCCTTTGGGCAGCACCCATTTTTATCATCAGCCAAGCCTCTCTCCAGCCTGAGCCCTCTGATCGCTGCAGCAAAGCAATTGAAGGAGCAGCGGAGGACCTGAAGCACCTGGGGCCAGCTTTTTGTTATAGTAGTTAGGACAAGTGGATAGTTACGGTAGTTAGCACTGCTAGTTAGTTATGGTGGTTAGGACAGCCTGGTAGTTATGGCAGTTTTTTGAATAAAAACTCTGTTAAACCTCAAGTCCCTTGACGTGTCCCTTCCTTGCCCCCCCGTGACTCAGCTGCCCAGAGCAATGTGAGGGGAGAGCGGGCCCAGCCTTGCCCAGAGCTGAGCCCCAGCAGAGCCCCGGCAGAGCCCAGAGCAGCCTCAGCATCGGCAGAGTCAGCCTGGAAGGAGGCGCCTGGAGCCTTCTTGACTGCAGCTGACTCTTGTTTACAAACTGCATGGGGTGGGAAATGCCACTGGTTCTGCAAGAGGGCAGAGGGGGCCCGGGGAAGGCCCAAGTGCTCCAGGCGAGGCAAAAACCCGCCCAGTGCTGGAGAAAAACCACGCCTTTTTCCCCTCCCACGTCGGCCAAAATATTGAATCCTAAACGAAGTCAAACGGGGCAGGGGAGGAGCCCAGGCCCTTCCACCCCTGCAAACCAAAGCGTCCCTTGCACGGCTCTGAGCCCCGGTTGCCCCGCGGGCGTTGGTTTCTGTCGGGCTCGCTGCCGCCAGCCCAGGGCCAGCCCGGGACAGGGCGGGCGCTGGAGGCTGCGGGCGGGGAGATGCGATCCCGGGACACGCATTCGGTGGCACCTGCGAGCGCAAGCAGGGGAGGGGCTCCGGCAGTGACAGGGGGAAAGGAATAAGGTGAATGTGAGTTAAACAAACCAAGCCCGTGAATCTGCTTTAGATAGGGCCAGGGAGCTGTAGGTAGGAAGGAGTGAAAAAAACTATCACTTCCAGAAAATGTTACTGATTGCCATGAACTGCAGCTCAGCCAAGGCCGTGTGAAATTCCTGAACTTAGAGAAGAAGAACAAAGACTCAATGGAGTTATTAATATTGCTTTGTTTTACTGAAACAAACAAAACGGGTGTGTGCATATTGGAGGGCAGATCGGGAAGTCTGAACCTTCCAAGGAACAGTCCCGGGGACAGAGCAGCCACCTCTGTCCTACCCACAGCAGCCGGGACGAGCCAGCGCTGCTCCGGCACCGGCTCCTGCCGAGGCAGCAGCGGCAAGGAGAGCGCGGGCAGCCGCTCCCGCAGCGCCCTCACGCCAGGGCGAACACGGCGCCCACACGGCACAACGAACCCGCCCCAGCCCCCTGCCGCCCCCTCCGCCCGCAGCCAGCGCCGAGCCCCGCCAGAACCGAGCGCGGCTCCCACCTGCGCTGGGGCCGCCTCCGAGCTTCGCCGCCGCCTCAGCCGGTGTTCCCAGTCACCCCCAGTATGATCCCAGTCACTCCCAGCATCATCCTGGTCGCTTACAGTCACTCCCACTGTGTTTTCAGTATGGTCCCAGTTCCTCCCAATACGATCCCAATTGCCCACAGCGTGGTCCCAGTGGCTCCAGTTACACCCAGTATGGTTCATTTCACTCTCAGTAAGAGTCCAGTGTGGCTCCAGTCACTTTCAGTATGAACCCAGTCCCTCCCTGTATGATTGTATTTGCCCCCACTGTGGTCCCAGTTGCTCCCAGTGTCTTGGTTTGAAAGACAGGTGTCTGCCAAGGAAGGCAGGAGTCTCTCCTGAAATGGAAGAAAAAAAAAATTGCAATCCCCTTCCCTCCGAATCGTTATAATTTTGAAATGACGAAGCTTTCAGGCAAAGATATGAGGAACAGGAATAACAGTTCTTGACTATTATGTATCTGTATGTGTATAACCAGTCAAACAAACAGCAATAACTATGGCAGTAACAGCAAACAATCCCAAACCCAGTCCCAGCCTTCTCGGCTGTCAGGCCCTTTCCCCTCGGGTGCAGTTCCGCTCGCAGCCGGCAGGGGCGCTGGCGGCTCCCGGTGAGCAGGGCAGGTGCGATGGTTCCCCCGCGGCTGCAGGGGGCGCTCCGGAGCGAGCTCAGGGAGCACGCGGCACTGGTGGCCTGGGATCCCAGGAAGGGATGGAACAAAGATTTCAAAAACCCCCTGGACAGCCGATCTCGGTGTCCAGCTGGACCCTCGGGAACAGCAGGCTGGAATGGCAGGGACGAGCACAAATCCCGGGTGTCAGACGAGATGTATCGAACTCCGGAGCTGTGGTGGGAACCCCTGGAGGTCATGGCAGGCAGGGAGAGCGGGCCTACAAAATAGCGAAGGCTCAAAGCAACGGCACGGGCGGGGCGGCCGCAGCCTGGCTCCCAGTGGGGCAGGGAAGGTGGGCTTGGGATCCCAGGGTCTCTCCGGTAGAAGGAAAGCAGCCGAAGAAGCAGCCTCTCTCTCTCTGTCCAAACGCCGGGAACTGACTGCCCACAAACTTAGGTGAAAGAGATGCACCCTTCCGTCTATGGCCAGGTCCTTTGATTTCCTTAAGCATCCAGTAATTTGTCCCCCTGGCAACATCTATGAGGAAAATTCCTTTAAGAGAAAAAGAAAATAGGAGGAGAACTAAATCCCCAACATTATCCACCCCAAATTTTTCCCATACTAACATGTTACATGAAACTTAACCCTTTTAAGCATACACATACATGCATCACCTGAATTATATACATATATACATGCAGATACTGATACAAGTCCAGAGCCATGGGTAGTTCACCCTTAAAACAAGTTCCCTTGAGGTATGCATCGGGTCTCTCCATCTTTTGCATCACCCATCAGGTGCAACCTGGTTCCTGAGCGAAGGCAACCCCACGGATGGGTTTGTCTTTGCTCAAGGCAGACTTTACCCAAACAGTTTTTCCAAGCATACCTCTCATGTGCACCACTGGAACCTTATCCCCGTCTGTTGTTTGTAGGGGTTCAGATTGGGCAGGGCCTGCTCGGCTGGTGGAGCCTCGGGTGTTAACTAACTTGGTGACTCTTGCTAAATGCACCTCCCAGTTTTTTAAAGTCCCCCCACCCAGTGCCTTCAAGGTGGTTTTAAGCAGTCCATTACACCGCTCAACCTTCCCAGCTGCTGGTGCATGGTAAGGGATGTGGTACACCCACTCAATGCCATGTTCCCTAGCCCAGGTGTTTATAAGGCTGTTCTTGAAATGTGTCCCATTGTCAGATTCAATTCTCTCAGGGGTGCCAGGCCTCCAAAGGACTTGCTTTTCAAGGCCCAGGATGGTGTTCCGGGCAGTAGCGTGAGACACAGTGTAGGTCTCCAGCCATCCAGTGGTGGCTTCTACCATTGTGAGCACATGGCGCTTGCCTTGGCAGGTTTGAGGCAGTGTGATGTAATCAATCTGCCAGGCGTCCCCATACTTGTATTTGGACCATTGCCCACCATACCACAGGGGCTTCACCCGCTTGACCTGCTTGACCACAGCACATGTTTCACAGTCATGGATAACCTGGGAGATACTGTCCATGGTTAGATCCACCCCTCAATCTCGTTCTCCCCTATAGGTGGCATCTCTGCCCTGATGGCCTGAGGCATCATGGGCCCATTGAGCTAGGAACAACTCCCCTTTATGTTGCCAATCCAAGTCTATCTGGGACACCTCTATTTTTGCAGCCTGATCTACCTGTTTGTTGTTACGATTTTCTTCATTATCCTGGCTCTTGGGGACGTGCGTATCTACATGGCGGACTTTCACGGATAGCTTCTCTACCCGAGTGGCAATGCCTTTCCACTCCTCAGCAGCCCAGATTGGTTTTCCACTGTGCTGCCAGTTTGCCTTCTTCCACCTTTCCAGCCAACCCCACAGAGCATTGGCTACCATCCATGAATCAGTGTAGAGGTAGAGCTTTGGCCACTTCTCTCTTTCAGCAATGTCAGGAGCTAATTGGACAGCTTTGAGTTCAGCAAATTGGCTCGATCCACCTTCTCCTTCAGTAGCCTGTGCAACTTGTCATGTGGGGTCCATACAGCAGCTTTCCATTTCCAGCCAGCGCCTACAATTTGGCAGGAACCCTCAGTGAAGAGGGCGTATTGTCTTTCACTCTCTGGTAGCTCGTTATATGGTGGGGCTTCTTGGGCACGTGTCACTTGCTCCTCTTCTTCTTCAGAAGATAACCTAAAAGTCTCACCTTCCGGCCAGTTTGTAATTATTTCCAAGATGCCAGGGCGATTCGGGTTTCCAATTCAGATGCCCTGGATGATGAGGGCAATCCATTTGCTCCAAGTAGCGTCGGTGGCGTGATGTGTGGAAGGAACCTTTCCTTTGAACATCCACCCCAGCACCGGTAGTCAGGGTGCCAGGAGGAGTTGTGCATCTGTGCCGATTACTTCTGAGGCAGCTTGGACTCCTTCATAAGCTGCCAAGATCTCTTTCTCTGTGGGAGTGTAGTTGGCTTCAGACCCTCTGTAACTTCAGCTCCAGAATCCCAGTGGTCAGCCCCAAGTCTCACCAGGCACCTTCTGCCAGAGGCTCCAGGACAGGCCATTGTTCCTGGCTGCAGAGTAGAGCACATTCTTCACCTCTGGTCCTGTCCTGACTGGGCCAAGGGCTATGGCGTGAGCGATTTCCTGCTTGATCTGGGCGAAGGCTTGCTGCTGTTCAGGGCCCCAGTGGAAATCGTTCTTCTTGAGGGTAACCAGGTAGAGAGGGCTCACGATCTGACTGTACTCAGGAATGTGCATTCTCCAAAAACCTATGGCGCTTAGGAAAGCTTGTGTTTCTTCTTGTTGGTTGGTGGAGACATTGCAGTCATCTTATTGATGACCTCTGTGGGAATCTGATGTCGACCATCTTGCCACTGAAACCAGCTTCCAGGACAATTTCGATGATCGTCTCTCCCTTCTCAGACACCTCCGATGCCGTGTTCCCCCACACAATGATGTCATCAATGTACTGCAGATGTTCTGGAGCCTCACCCTCTTCCAGTGCAGCCTGGATCAGTCCATGGCAGATGGTGGGACTGCGCTTCCACCCCTGGGGCAGTCAGTTCCAGGTGTATTGCACGCCCCTCCAGGTGAAGGCAAACTGAGGCCTGCACTCTGCTGCCAGAGGAATGGAGAAAAAAGCATTGGCAATGTCAATAGTGGCATACCACTTCGCTGCTTTGGACTCCAGCTCGTACTGGAGCTCCAAAATGTCCGGCACAGCAGCGCTCAATGGTGGAGTCACTTCATTCAAGCCACGATAGTCCACAATCTCCATTCCCCATCAGACTTGCGCACAGGCCAGATGGGGCTGTTGAAGGGTGAGTGGGTCTTGCTGGCCACCCCTTGGCTCTCCAGCTCATGGATCATCTTGTGGATGGGAATCACAGCATCTCAATTTGTCCGATACTGCCGGCGGTGCACTGTCGAGGTGGCAATTGGCACTCGTTGCTCTTCCACTTTCAGGAGACGAACTGCAGAGGGATTTTCTGATAGTCCAGGCAGGGTGTTCAATTGCCTAATGCCCTCTGCCTCCACAGCAGCAATCCCAAATGCCCACCTGAGTCCTTTCGGGTCTTTGTAACAGCCATTCCAGAGGAAGTCTATGCTCAGAATACACGGGGCCTCTGGGCCAGTCACAATCGGATGCTTTTGCCACTCCTTCCCAGTCAGGCTCACCTCAGCTTCCAAAAGGGTCAACTGCTGTGATCCCCCGGTCACCCCAGCGATGGATACAGGTTCTGCCCCCACATGTCCCGATGGCATTAAAGTACACTGTGCTCCAGTATCAACCAATGCATCATATTTTTGTTGCTCTGATGTGCCAGGCCATGGGATCTACACCGTCCAGAAAACGCGGCTTTCCCGTACCTCCTCCTGGCTAGAGGCAGGGCCCCTCTAGCCCTGGTTATCATTCCTTTCCTGGGCATACATGCTAGAGGTCCCTTCAAGGGGATCCAACATATCATCCTCCCTTCTGTAGTTCCTGGCAGCTCGGTCACGGGAGGCTGTGGCTACTTTCACCTTAGCAGAATCCCCTCGGTTAGTGCCTCCCTCCTTGAGTTCACGCACCTGCACTGACAGGACAGAAGTGGGTTTCCCATCCCACTTTCTCATGTCTTCCCCATGCACGCAGAGAAAAAAACACAGCTCAGCTCGTGGGGTGTACCCTCTCTCTCTAGCAGGGGAACGACGGGCTCTGACTTGGGGGCCTGTGACTCACACTGGTGCCACACTGACCTTCCTCATCTCCTCCCTCATCTCCTCCCTCAATTCCTTAATCTCCTCTTTGAGGTCCTGGACCACAGCAGAGACATGAGCTTTCAGCGGACCATTGACCATACTGTCATAATTCCTGTGCTTGTTGGCGACAGAGCCCACTGTTTCTCAGTTATTGTCAGCATCAGTCGTTGCAATGAAGATGGTGTATTGCGGTGGCCCTAGCTTTGCCAGGTTCCACATCATCTGTCCTGTGCACCTGACCTTATCGGGGTCATTATCATGCTGACCATCCCTCCCACAGAGTACCTCTAATACTGCCCCCTCTCTTAGCTGCTGGATCCCTTCCTCGAGTGTCTTCCACTGCATTCTATGATGGTACTTCTGCATTCTTTCTTTGTGAATGAACCTTTCTCTCACACTCATTAAGAGCCACTCCCAGAGAGAAAGGGGTCCTGGCTCCCTCACAAATACCTGGTCCATGCCTGGGTCCTGGGTCAGCGATCCCAGATACCTTGCCTCACCACTATCCAGTTGCACACCTGTGCCCATAAGGTCCCAAACCCGAAGCAGCCAGGTTGTATAAGGCTCACGCCCCCTTTGCACAATGTCTTTTCGCATATTACAGAGACTATCGTATGACAGGGACTCATTGATGATTTCTGGCTCGGGCTCTCCTGCTGGTTGTGAGGGCCCTGGTTCCCCATCATCATTAACTGGTCGTACTGATTTGGTCTTCTACTTCCTCCTCTGCACAGGGGCGACTGCTGCTGGCTGTGATTGTCCTTGTGATTCAGCTGGAGCCTGGAGGAGGTGTATTCCGTTAGCATCTGGCATATTTCCTGGCACATCTCCTACATCCCCTTCACCAGTACCCTCACCCAGTTTGGGTAGTCCATTTCTGAGGTGGGCTATTGGGCAGTATGAGTCTGTGGGGCTGGGTCAGGCTCTGGGGCTGGATCTCTAGTGTCTGGGGCTGTGTCAGGTTCTGGGGCAGGATCAGTCCCTGGGGTAGGATCTCTAGTCTCTGAGGCCAGTGTCTGGGTAGTTATCCAAGCAAATCTCAACTTACCTCTGAGGGCTAAATAGAGTAGGCCTATCAGCACCAGTTGGTTAGTACCCAGAGGAAATCTAAACCCTTTGAAAATTGGTGGGGTGGGCCCAAAGAACTGGTTGAGGGGTTGGGGAAAAACTTCCCCCGGTGTCATTTCCTCACAGAAGGTACCATTTTTAACACAACCCCAAAAACATGCACTCAGTGTGTGATAGCCCTTTATCCATGTGCCCACATTCCGGAGGAAGTTAAAAGCCCATGAATCCCTCACCTTCTCAACCCTTAGGGCAAACTGGGTAACAGCAATGGTAGCCTTAGTCAGAGGACCCATGTTTAGGTAAGGAGCTGCAAAGGGGAAGAACGACCACCTGCCACCTGAACCAGGGTAAACTAGACCACATAGTGCTGCCTAACAAGGTTCCTATATCCAGCACACAAAATTAAGTTACCCAGGAACTGTTATTGCTTTTTCACCCCTTTCTCTTAATGCCCTCAGGCAGCATGTTGGATGCCAAGATCTGTTTCGGTTTGAAAGGCAGGTGTCTGCTAAGGAAGGCAGAAGCCTCCCTCGGAATGGCAGATGCAACCCCCTTCCCTCTGAGTTATTATAATTTGGAAATCAAGGGGCTTTCTGGCAAAGATGTGGGAAATAGGAATAATAGTTCTTTACTATTATATATCTATACGTGTGTATAACCAGTCAAACAAACAGCAATAACTATGGCAGTAACAGCAAACAATCCCAAACCCAGTCCCAGCCTTCTCGGCTGTCAGGCCCTTTCCCCTCGGGTGCAGTTCCGCTCGCAGCCGGCAGGGGCGCTGGCGGCTCCCGGTGAGCAGGGCAGGTGCGATGGTTCCCCCACGGCTGCAGGGGGCGCTCCGGAGCGAGCTCGGGGAGCACGCGGCACTGGTGGCCTGGGATCCCGGGAAGGGATGGAACAAAGATTTCAAAAACCCCCTGGACAGCCAATCCCGGTGTCTGGCTGGAGCCTCGGGAACAGCAGGCTGGAAAGGCAGGCTGGAATGGCAGGGATGAGCACAAATCCCGCATGGCAGACAAGATGTATCAAAATTCTGGAGCTGCGGTGGGAACCCCCAGAGGTCTCAGCAGGCAGGGAGAGCGGGCCTACAGGGTAGCAAAGGCTTGAAGCAATGGCAGGGGCAGGGTGGCCACAACTTGGCTCCCAGCGGGGCAGGGAAGGCGGGCTTGGGAATCCCGGGGTCTCTCCGGTAGAAGGAAAGCAGCCAGAGAAGCAGCCTCTCTCTCCGTCATCCAAAATGCCAGGGACTGACTGCCCACACAGCCAGGTGAAAAAAAGAGTAGCAAGATGCACCCCTCAGTCTATGGCCAGGTCTGTTGTTTTTCTTAAGCACCCAGTAATTTGTCCCCGTGGCAACATGTATGGGGAAAATTCCTTTAACAGAAAAAAACCCCAGGAGAACTCCTAAAACACCAACATTCTGTTACGAGCTTCCTGCAGATTGTTCCATCTCTGCTCACCATATGGAAAGATACAAAGATCCCTTTTGGTTCACACAGTTAAATGTCTGATGGGTCACACGGTGGTGCCTGTACAGATACACGTCTGGAGAGAAAGCCAAACATCCATCGCACTCTCTCAACACCCACAGAGCCTCAACCAAACTCTACAAGGCCACGCAGCTTTACACAGAAATTCATACATCGATAAAACTGTACAACGGGATGCAGGTTTACACAGAAACTGATACACAGGAAAACACAACAATCTGTGCTGTGTGAATACACTGACTTCTGTATAAAAATGGCTCCACACGGCGGGAACCGATCCAGAACTGTGCGATTACCAAAGGACCCATCGACACTTCCATACCCTTGGAACTAAAGACACAGGACTGTAGAGCTCTCCCACTCCGTACATTCCTGTCTGGGGGTGACTTTATGATGTGTATCCCCTATCGCTGCTCTCTGCCCAGAAATCAATCCTGTGCCTTTCTGTGCCTTTAAACTGAGCCCGACGGGGGAGAGAGAAAACACCGAGCGAACTTTTCAAAGCGGTTGTTCAAGGACACAGACACACACTCCTCTGCGTTCTGCTGCGGCAGCGAGAAGAGCGGAGGGAGCGCCCTGCTTGCTTTCCAGCGCGCTTTCGGCTCCTTTTCTCCGGAGGGAGACGGAGAGTTGAAGTTTGTTTTCCTGGGACTTGGGCTTTTTCCCTTCTTCTCTTCTGGACTGTTTCAACATCAGAACACACCGGGAGAATTTTCCACCAAGGCCCTGGAGGACACCAACCCAGCTCCAAGGAGGAGGAGAGAGAGCACACCTACAGAAGGACTCTGAAATCTTCCCAGGTTTCTCTCCACAGTGAGAGGTTTTAGTATTCAGCATTATTATCCTTTTGCTGTGTGTTTCTTAAATAAATAGGTTCTTTTTCACTTTCCTCAGAGGAAAATATTTTTTCCCAGACCTGGTGGGAGAGGGCTGGTTGTAACCTGCCTTCTGTCAGAGGATATTTTCCTCCAAATTTGTCCAAAGCAGCACACTAAAATAAGTCAGTATTTATTTTGAGGGAAAATGATTTCTAGTGGCATTTGAGGGTCAACAAATACAAAGATAATAATAAGGATAAATACAAAGAAATAAATACAAAGAAATACAAAGAAAATACAAAGAGGTGAAAGAGGACAGGAGCTCACTGGACTGGTCCTTGGCAGTGCCCGGGCAGACCCTGCATGAATTTGGCTGCCTGAATGCAGCTCTTGCCCGGGCCCCAGGGGTGGCCCCCTCTGGGTGTCTCTCCCAGCACCACAGGGATGCTCCTGCCCCTTCCCTGCGGCCCCAGGGTTCTGCAAGCGCCTTCTGGGGCCATTCAGACACCTCCCTGGGCCTCTGGAGGCCCCATGGCATGGTGCAGACAGGGACTGAATTGTGAGGAATGAGACAACTCTTAGTTAAAATTAAAATAATTTATTAAAAATGGAAAAATTGAAAAATTACAAAAATTAACAAAATATAAAAATTTGGGATCCTATGGCTCGGTAGATGGTATGCCCCAGGAGTGCAGGGATTTTAGATCTTCTAGCTGCAACAGCACTAGACCTCAGGTAGAGAAAAAGGGCTTGCCATGCTAGGCTGGCTTCTGGCTGGTCCAAAAGCCAAAACAAAATTACTAAAAGTTCCTTGATAGGAGTACACCTTCCCAGCA
Organism: Aphelocoma coerulescens; assembly: GCF_041296385.1. Classification (NCBI taxonomy): domain Eukaryota; kingdom Metazoa; phylum Chordata; class Aves; order Passeriformes; family Corvidae; genus Aphelocoma; species Aphelocoma coerulescens. The sequence goes on along the minus strand of NW_027184061.1, from coordinate 1,709,790 downwards.
CTCAACTCCACCTCAAGGCTGGAGAGAAGGGGCGTGCCTTTCTCTGGCTCCTTGTTTTATAGTGCCTTTGCTCTGCCCACAGCCCGCCCACAGCCCGCCCCTTCGGTTCAAGGTGATTGGTGTTTTCCCTTTGACAGATTATCTCTGTCCACCAATGGCTCATCCTTGTCAGAGGGGTGGTATTAGTTGAGATAAGGGTCATTAAAATTCAGGTTGCCATGGAGCTTATAGGGTAATGGCTATGGGGGCTGGGCTGTTTGTTGGAACTGGGGTTTTGAAATCTGCCTTGGAACCAAAGTACAAGTAAAAACATAAAAAAAATACATCCAACACATCTTAAAACACTTGTAAAAGCATACAGTAAACACAGGAAGGATAACTCTTATGGTGTATAAGTGATTAATGTTTGGAAAGGGATTTTAACTGGGGAACTTTTAACTGGGGATTTTTTACTGGGAAGGGTGCAAATGAACTGCTTTGAACAAGTGAAAACCATAATAATAAAACTTGATTTGTGTACCTGGGCTGATGGGTTAATTTTAACATTCAATTTAAAAATATTTAACTCAAAATTAATTAATTAAAACACTTAATATGGAAAGACCAAGCTAATTAGGGATTTCATGTATGACATGAATCAAAGCTTCCTTGGAAGATGGAGGCAGCAGAATATTGCCCACCATCTTCTTTCCAGCTGCCCCACACTCCTGCAAATCCTGCTGGGACACTCAGGCTCTCCATTCCAGGGCTCTGGAGGTCCCATACAAACCCATCCATCACTGTGTCCCCTCTTGCGTGGATATCAAGAAAATGACACAGCAATATCTAGAAAATGTGAACTTGATTAATTTGTCACTGCCGAGGGTGAAACCCCACGGGAGCACATGCCCTGTCTCTAGAAGCCACAGCCGAGCAAAGCACTGTGCTCTACAATCTTCCATCGGCAGGTTTCTGGTGTCTCCAGCATTGCTTTCAAAGCAAACAAGGGAGAAGGCAAACTGTGTGTAGCCAATGCTACTGGAGAGGGTCTGAGACTTGCTGAGTCCTGGGTCTTCGAGGTGAGATCAATTTGGAATGAGTGTGATGTGGAACTCGTGCAAGGCAGAAAAGGGGAGCACAGAAGGAAAGGAATGAATTGTGGCCGTGAACACCTTGGCTTGTTTCCATTTTCATTTCACTTCTGGGAAGCTGTTTTGCTTTTGCAAGAATCTTCTCCACAGTGCTGTTCGCTCTTTTCAAGAGCCTTTCCTGGAGAACTTTGTAGGAGATAAGAAGAAGAATGGTTTTTACCTTTGTTAAATATGTTAAAACTGTTCAATTCTGTTCCCAGAAAGGCACTCTGGGAAGGGCTCAGCTGCAGATGGGGCAGGCGGCTGAGTGTCAGTTGATAGTGAGGCAGTGACTGGCTGGGGAGATGCGAGGACCATGTGAACAGAAAGCTGATTGGAGGCAGGGGCGCGTGAGCAGCGAGCCTGCAGCTGCAGCACCCAGTGAGTGCTTTTCTCGGATAGGTTTCAGTTCAGTTCTGTTAAAGTTCGGTTCAGTCCTGTTGAGTTCAGAGTATAAAAAGACTCATTTTGCTACAATAGATTGATCTTCTCCAGAGGTATAAGGAGGTCCGTGTGCTTTGTTGCCCATTGCTACAGAACTGGCTCGAGCTCCTGTCACAGGATGTGTGGCCACTTGCAGCTTCTCTTGGCCTTGCACACTGCGTGCAGCTCAACTCTTGCAGCAAAGCAGGACCAAGGTTTTGAGACCTTGACCACTTGTCCTTTCTTCTCCTGGTGGATGAGAGAGTTGTGCCATGGCTGAGGTTTTCATTGCTGCTGCTCTACTCTAAGGAAACATGAGGGGCTACCAGGAATTGTTAGGGAATACAGGGCTGGGGGAATTCAGAGAAAGAATCTGCAGAGCCTGCAGCCAGAAGTGGAGAGTTGATTGCCAATCCTTCCAAGCTCTCGGTGGACATCTTGCAAGTGATGTGGAATGTGAAAATGGTCTGACAGAGGCAGTTGTTTTCTGAGTTCAGTGTAGATGATTGCACATCTGGTGCATTGGTGCGCAAATCGAGAGTACAGTCAGTTCCTTGGAAGCAGCAGAACAAGCTGGAGCTCTCCGAGCAGATGACTGAAAGAATCTGCAAAGGAGAAATGCAGGAAATGACTTGGTCAGCCTTGCCTGGAAGAAGGGTAATTTTCTCTAATAATTACTAATCCTTTCCCTTGGCTTTTGACTTTCTTCACAAGGCCATTTGCATCCCAGCTTCAGCATGATGTGAGAAGCCTGGGCTCACAGAACTGCGTGAAAGATTCCTCCGCAGCAACACTCGGGTGGAAAGGGGAGCGGGGCGCCCGAGCACCGTCTGGGGAAGCCTCCTGCCAGGTGGAATTTGTGCCGTGCCAGGAGAGGAGGAGGGGAGAAGGATGGGCGCTGTGTGGCAGCAGCAGGAAGTCTGGGCCGCAGGACATTCCCCCTGCGCCGCTGCCCCGCAATCGGCGGCCGTGTCCCCGGGGCTGCGGCCCTGGCACCGCGTCCGCTGAGCTGCCGTCGCTGCGGGAGCTCCCCGGGCTGGGCTCAGGTTCCCGCTGGCACCGGGCAGCAGGCTGTGCTCTCGCTGTGCTCAGCAGCAGCGGAAAATGCCTCTGGACACACACGTCTCCTGCTGCTGGGAAGAAGTGAGGAAGCGAGTCGAGAAGTTCTGGTTTCTCTTTGTCCTGGTGGACTTTTTAATTTCATTCCACGCTCCAGAGACAATTGCTGTGCTGGCCTCTGTCAGCTGGTTCTATTTCAAGAGCAGCAGCAACAGGACTGTGTTTGAGCGCTGGCAATGGGGCCTGTATGGCTTTCATTCTCCTCGCCTTCGTGCTCAGTGGGCATTCCAGTATCTGCTGATCCTTACGCCTGTGACAAAAAGACTGACTTCAGTGCCATGAAAGCACGGTGGGTAGCCCTGACTGAAAGAGGCAGTTGCAGTTTGGCTGAAGAACTTCAGGCGGCAGCCAGAAGGGCACAACAGCAGCCGTGATCTCCAAGTCACAAGGCAAAGGCAACAGCAGCATCCCGATGGCGCATCACGGTGAGTGAAACGGTGCGGAAACACGATCATTTCTTCCTCTGAAGTTTGGTGCAGGGCAGCCCAGGCAGGCTCTGAGGAATCAGGGGTGTTTGTGGGTGACTGCTGTTCTGCTGGAGAGATTCAATTAGAAAAAGAAGGTGTTCTGCCATCGGAGTCTTGACGTCAGTGCTTTGTCAGCAAGACCCAGCTGCTCCGTTCTGCGCTGGGTCCAGTGCAGGCAAAGGGCTGAGTGTGTGAAGTGAGTCGTGTGTTTCAGCCGTACAGCTGTGTCCTGTGCCACTCTCTGCTGACATGAAACGGGAGGGAGCAAGTTGACCTTTGGCTGGGTGGCAGGTGCCCACTAAGTGGCTCTATCAGTCCCTTTCCCAATGGCCCAGGGCAGAGAATAAGATGGAGAACAACGAGCAGGGTGAGATAAGGCAGTTTTATTACAGAGAAAGGGGAAGGGGAAGGGGAAGGGGAAGGGGAAGGGGAAGGGGAAGGGGAAGGGGAAGGGGAAGGGGAAGGGGAAGGGGAAGGGGAAGGGGAAGGGGAAGGGGAAGGGGAAGGGGAAGGGGAAGGGGAAGGGGAAGGGGAAGGGGAAGGGGAAGGGGAAGGGGAAGGGGAAGGGGAGGAGAGGAGAGGAGAGGAGAGGAGAGGAGAGGAGAGGAGAGGAGAGGAGAGGAGAGGAGAGGAGAGGAGAGGAGAGGAGAGGAGAGGAGAGGAGAGGAGAGGAGAGGAGAGGAGAGGAGAGGAGAGGAGAGGAGAGGAGAGGAGAGGAGAGGAGAGGAGAGGAGAGGAGAGGAGAGGAGAGGAGAGGAGAGGAGAGGAGAGGAGAGGAGAGGAGAGGAGAGGAGAGGAGAGGAGAGGAGAGGAGAGGAGAGGAGAGGAGAGGAGAGGAGAGGAGAGGAGAGGAGAGGAGAGGAGAGGAGAGGAGAGGAGAGGAGAGGAGAGGAGAGGAGAGGAGAGGAGAGGAGAGGAGAGGAGAGGAAAGGAGAGGAGAGGAAAGGAGAGGAGAGGAGAGGAAAGGAGAGGAGAGGAAAGGAGAGGAAAGGAGAGGAAAGGAGAGGAAAGGAGAGGAAAGGAGAGGAAAGGAGAAAGGAAAAAAGAAAAAAGAAAAAAGAAAAAAGAAAAGATGAGAAAAAGAAAAGATGAGAAAAAGAGAAAGAAAGAAGATCCTGCATGTGCACAGACTAAGGAAGAAAAGCCAAGCTCTATTTGCCATTAGCAGCAATGTTCGGACACTTCCCAGCAAGCTGGGCTTCTGCACATGGAATGGTTTCTCTGGAAGGAAAAAGTTGAGGAATCACAAAAGCTCCCCCTGCCCTTCCTCCTCTCTCCCTTTGCTTTATACATCTGATCTGGGTCATATGGTTGGAACATCCCCTTGGCTGATTTGGGTCCGCTGGCCTGGCTGTGTCCCCTGCCAGGATCCTGCCCACTCCCATCCCCTCTGATGGGGGAAGGAATGGCAGAGGGACAGCGCTGCTGGGCAGTAGCCAGAACACCGCTCTGTTACCAGCACCCGTCCAGCTACCAATGCAAAGCACAGCCCTGGAAGGCCCGTGAACTTTCCCTCAGGCAGACGCAACACACGGGACTTGAGCTGCCAGCGGCCCAGGTCACCCTCTGCCAGCCCCGCTCCTTGGACCTTGTGTCCCCACAAGCAGACACAAAGTGTTTCTGCTGCTGCCCCTCTTGCACAAATCCACAGAGAGCTGGGATTTTTCCAAGTCTCGTGTCTCCGTTGTACTGTATTCCCAAAGAAGCAGCAGCCCCTCCCGATGAACACGGCAAGTTGCACGGATGCTTGTCAGCTCCACTGCCTGCCTAGAAATCTGGAAACTGCTTCTAAATGCTGCTCCCTTCAGCTCTGGGGCACCGACTGACACAGAGCTGGGAAACAAATGCCCTGGCTGCTGGCTGACAAGGTGAGTTCCGCCAGAGTCAGAGCTCTGTGGGAAATCTCTATCCACGCCTCTCCTTTGAATAGATCCGCACACGGGGTGCGCAGGGACGTGTCCTGTATGGAAAGGAAGGAGTGTGCCAGCACCGGGACTGACACTTTCCCTCTCCATGTGCGTTCCACAGCCACGGGTACACAGACGTGATGGAAACCCTCGCACAGCCAGAGCCTTCTGTCCCTGCAGAACGGAGCCGGCGGGTGGGGACGGTTGGTGGGCAGCGAGTCCCGGACAGCGGGCGAGATCCGGCTCCACAGCTGCCAGGCCCCACTAAGGCTTAATGCCACCTCCTCGGCAACAGGAAAGGCCTTCAGCCTCGTCCCTGCCCAGAGGGGCAGCGCTGGCCTGGCTGCACAGCTCGTTTTCCCCACAGGTTGCAGGAGATGAGATCACAACGCTTGCAAACAGCGACTGCGAGCCACAGCGCTGGGTGCTCACCATGAACCTCAGCTCTGCCAGCGCTGTCTGCCCCAGGCTCCAGGGGATGCAGTGGGAGCCCGGCTGGGCTCTGCCCTGGGGCCATCCTCCAGGGACAGCTGCACACAGGGAGCATTTGGTTGCCACAAAGAGCCAGGCCATGGCTGCAGGGAGCTGCTCCAGGTGTGGCCTGCACTGCTGTGTGCTGCGCTCTGGGGCTGCTGCTCCCCTCAGAGGGGACTGCACTGGGGTGCCAGAGGAGACAGAGAAGCTCCAGCTTAAGCCTAACTGGGCTGGGTGGCTGGGCTGGGAAGAGTGGTGAGGGTCAAGGGCATTCACAGAGCTCATCCTGCTCTGTGAAGAATGAGGAAAAGGAAGTGGGAACCCAGCAGTGAGCAGAGCTGAGGCCTGGAGAGCAGCTCTGAATGACCCCCAAATCTCACCAGAGCTCTGAGACATTGCTGTTCTTCAGCCAGTGACAACATGAGTCCCTAAACCTGGGGCTCACTCGTGGCCAGGGGCATCAAGGAAGGCTACAGTGCAATGGGGACTGCGGTGAGCTGGGAACTCACTGGGGGAAAGAGGGAGCACTTGTGGAGCAAAAGGCAGGTGGGGGAGAGAACTGTTCAGAGAAAGGCTGAGCTTCAGCTTGAGCAAGCTGAAAAATGTCATTGGGGGTCATCCCAGACTGATTTCATTTCAGAAGTTACTGAACAAGTTTGTTATTGGGGGGGTGTCATATTTTCCCCTGGAGGTGCACGCTCTGCAAACTTGAGCTGCACTGCCGAGCTGCTCAAGCACGTCTCTGCTGCAGGTCACGGCGTTTCTTCTTTGGCTTCTCGTGGCCCCGGGGCTGAGCCGCAGCAGAGCCCTGGCGGAGCCCAGAGCAGCCTCAGCATCCACAGAGCCCGGCTGCAAGGAGAGAAAGCAGAAAGCGCCCGTCAGCTGAAGGCTCCCGTCCCCCTTGTCCCAGCCGCCCGCGGTGCCCAGGCCGTGCTGGCCGCGCTCAGAGCGCTGCCCAAAGCTGCCCAGCATTGCTGCCTCTGGCAGGAGAGCAGGAGGGCAGGACACGTGCCCAGCCTGCAGCCGGCCGTGGCACAGCCACCTCCTCAGCAGCTGCCCAGGGCGGGATGCTGCTGCGCTCGCTGCCGTCTCCCAAAAGCCCTTATCCCAGCCGTGCCAAGAGGACGGGCACCCACCTCACGCCTCCCGCTGCCAGAAGAAAAGCTGCTCCCAAACGGTGTCCTCAGCCCTTCTCCAAGGGCACGTCCCATCCACGCCACAGCTGCTCCCAAGCACTTCGCCATCCGGACCAGACAGCACCTAGAACGCTTCCTTTGGAAAAACAAACCATATATCAATGAAAAGAGATTACAGACAAAAACGGAAGACAAGGAAAAAGGTAAAAAATCTTCTCCCTGCTGGGCCTTGAGGAAGGCCCAAGCCCGCCATGCGAGGGAAAAACCCACCCACAGGCCAGGGCAGCCCACGCTTTCTGCCTTCCCCCTGCACTGCCCCCAAAAGTCATGCTGAGCCCAAAGCCAACAAGGGCAGTGGAGCAGCCCAAGCCCTTCCTTGCCTGCAGAGCAAAGCAGCCCATGCACAGCTTCTGGTGTCCAACCTCTGCTCCCACCATGGGGCTTTGTTTGTGTCGGGCTGGCTGCCCCAGCCCCAGCCCCAGGGCGGGCCACGGTGGGTGCTGGGGACTGTCAGCAGGGCCAGGAGCAGACTCCCATTTCAAAACCAGCCCAGCCCATCCCCCCAGCCCTGCCAAAAAGCAGCTTGGCAGCCGATTGAAGAATTGGTTGCATCTGCCCCAGCAAAGGGGGGAAACTTTGCTTCCCGGCCAGGCTGTGCAATGCACAAATCTGGGAGCATCCCCCTGCATGTGGACTCATCTGCAAATTCGCTGTGGAGCCTGGCTTTGGAGAAGGTGCCACAATTGAAGTCCATCATCTTCAGCTTGCCAGGTGGAGGAAGAGCTTGTCATCCTTGATGTCACCCTCCATGTCTCCAGCAGCAGCAGCCGCACCTGGCACAGCTTCTCCAGGGGCTCCTTCTTCCCTGGGGCTGGAGCAGGCTGTCAGTGCTCTGCCCAGGGCCCCGGCTGTCGCTGAAGCAGGACAAGCAAAAGCAGCTGGCGTGGGGGCCACCAGTGCTGGGAAGAGCAGCTCAGCTCCAGCAGCAGGGCTGCGCGTGCCCAGCTGAGGAGCCCTGCGCAGCGATTCAGGCAGGACAAAATCTCTGCCTTTCTTTGCTGCTTCCTGCCAAGGCGCGTGTGCAGCTGGAACTTACCGGCTCCCTGGGTCAAAGCGTGCGTGTGGCTCTCTCCCTTCTCCTATGGCACGCGAATATCCTGCATCCAAGGATCACAGGACAGGTCTTCTAATGAGGGCCTTTCCGAGGAGAGCACGGATAAACACCGTCGGATGAGATTCTGGCACTCTGCGGAGAGAAACCAGAAAGCACCAGTGAGTTGCAGAAGGCTCCTGTCCGCTTTGCCCCACTCTTGCCATGGCCAGGCCGTGCTGCGTGTGCTCAGGGCTGTGCCTAAACTTTGCCATCAATTCTTTCTTTTGCAGGAGAGCAGGAGAGCAGGACATTGCCACCTCCTCAGCAGCTGCCAGTGTGGGATGCTCCTGAGCCCGCTGCTGTCTCCCAGCACTGCTATTCCTCCCGTGCTGCAGAGACGAGGATCCACCTGGAGAGAGCCGTCGTGGGAGCGAGAGCCGGCCCCAGGTGCTGTTCCAGCCCCTCCTGAAAGGGTGCTCCCCGCAGACCATCTGGTGCAGCACGATGCCCAGGGACCAGACGGTCGCTGCCTCGCCGTAGTACCAGCCGAACTGGGTCCATTCCGGAGGGCTGTAGGATGGTGTTCCTATGGAATAGAGATGGAGTTCTTCAGGGGGACGCTGCCTGCTCCCAGAGCCTCGGCCCAGCATCCCTGGGCATGCGGGGCCCGCAGCAGCGGCAGGCGGCGTGACCCGCTGCCCTCTGGCCAGCACCTGGGACTTGTGTACAAACTGGGGGCTGGAAAAGAAGCCACTGGTGTCGCAAGAGGGCAGCGGAAGCCCTGGCAAGGCCCGAGCATTCCATGAAAAGGAAAACCCCACTTGGTGCTGGGGAAAAACCACGCTTTCATCCTCCCTGCCTGCACTGCCCCAGAAACCATTCTTAAGCCAAGGCAACCACGGGCAGCAGAGCAGTCCGAGCCCTGTCTCGCCTGCACACCAAACGGGCTGGAGCACAGGTTCTGGCCCCCCCTCTCTGCTACCCCCACCCACGGGTGTTTCTGTGGCGCTGGCTGCCCCAGCGCCAGTGCCAGTCCTGGGCAGAGTGGCTGGCGAAGGCTGCCAGCAGGGCTGGAAGATGGCCCCTCAGCCAGCGCCGCTCAAAAGCAGCTCAGCTGAAGACTCCGGCTGCCATGACTGGCAGCAAAATGGAGAATCCCCCCCTGACACAGCCAGCTTGGGCTGTGAGATGTTGGGCTGTGAGATGCTGGGCCATGAGATGTTGGGCTGTGAGATGTTGGGCTGTGAGATGTTGGGCCGTGAGATGTTGGGCTGTGAGATGCCGCTACCAGGAGCCTCCCCCTGCGTGGGCTCACCTGCAAAGCTGGTGTAGGCTGCGGCTTGCAGGTAGGTGCCACAGCCAAAGTCGATGAGTTTGGCCTGCCCGGTGGCCAGGTCAACCAGGATGTTCTCCGGTTTGATGTCCCGGTGCAGGACCCCGCAGCTGGTGCAGTGCCGCACGGCCTCCAGCACCTGGCGGAACAGGTGCCGCGCCACCTCCTCGCACAGGAAGCCCCGTGCCCGAATGAAGCGAAGGAGGTCCTGACACCGCTCCGGGCGCTCCAGCACCATCAGCACGTTGCTGGAGAGCTCCAGCCACTCGTGGAGCTGGGCGATGCCAGGGAAGCCAGCGGACACCTTGTCCAGCAGCACGATCTCCAGTGGTGCTCGGGTGCCGTCGGGCTGCGGGAGGAGCACGGTGCCGTCAGCGGGGCTGATGCCGTGCCGGGGCTCGGGAAGCCCTCAGCCAGCCGGGGACGCTCTGCGCGCTCCGCTGGCCCCACGGCCGCTCTCCCTCGAGGCGTTCTGGCGGCTTCCACCCTGCCGGGCCTCGGCTCATCCCCGCCCGTCGCGCCCCGGCTTCTCCCGCTGCCCCTCGCTCACTCACCAGCTCGCCCCAATGGCCGATGCGGTTCCGCGGCACCCGTTTGATGGCCACCTGCAAGGCAAGGGGAGCAGCGGGCTGAGCTCGCCGCCCGCCGTGCCCAGCCCCATGCTCCTTCTGCTCCTCCTTTGCCCCCCGCCTCCTGCGCCCGCCGCCGGCCCCGCCACTCACCGGGGCGCCGTCCGAGAGCCGCGTGGCCGCGAAGACGCTGCCGAAGCCGCCGCGCCCCAGCAGCGAACCCAGCCGGTAGCGCTCCTTCAGGCCCTGCTGCGCCTTCCGCGCCCGCGAGACGCGGCCGTCAGCGCTCGGCCCGGGGCCAGGAACGGCCCCCGAGCGCCGCTCAACCGCCCCGGGCCGGCCATCCCCACATGGGGGCTCTTTTGGAGGGGCCACCGGCGGCTCGGGGCCGGCGGCCGCGCTCAAGAGCGGCGGAGCTCGGAGCGGGGAAGACGCTGCGGAGGCGGCGGGAGCGGCCGCGCCGCCTGTGTCCCCGGCGGGCCCCGGGAGGAGCCGAGGCCGGGGCCGGGGCCGGGGTCGGGCCAGCCGGAGCCAGGGGCTGGCGATGGTGCCCAGGAGCCAGGCACTGATGCCCGCCCAGCAGCGCCACAGCCAGGACGGCGAGAGCCGGGCGGAGGCGGGACCGCGGCGGGACGCCCGGGGGCGGGGAGGGGGCAGCCCCGCCCGGGGCCGGGGGCGGGCCGGGGGCATGGCCCGGCCGGGCCTGGGGAGAGGGAGGCCGCGGGAGGGGGGGTTGGGGAACCAAAGGGAGAGCGGGAGAGGGTGCGAGACACTGGGAGAGGGAGACGAGGAGCAGGAGAAGGGACGCAGAGGGTTCGTAGACTCGCTGCTTTTGCGCTGCTGCCGCTGCTGCCGCTGCTGCCGCTGCTGCCGCTGCTGCCGCTGAAGCGCTGGGAGCGTTTGTCCGCGTGTCCGTGTGTCCGGTGCCCGTGTGTCCGTTCCCCCCCGCGCGCCCCACGGCCGAGCCCCGCGCGCCCCGGGGCAGCACGGGCCGCTCCGCTCCGGGGCCGAGGCGGAGTCCCGGAGCATCTCTTGCTCCCGCAGCCACACCAAACCCGCTCGGCCATTGGCAGCAGTTTTGCACACGTTTCCCTTTGAAGGGCTCCTCTCTACCCCCATTTCCAAGGAGTCTCCCTGCGGTTTTGGCACCTGCAGCGACAGGGCAGCGATTGGGCTTCAAACTTCAAGAAAGACATGGAGGGGCTGGAGCACGTCCAGAGATGGGAATGGAGCTGGGGAAGGCTCTGGAGGACTTCTGAGGGGCAGCTGAGGGATCTGAGGGCGCTGAGCCTGGAGGAAAGGAGGCTCAGGGGGGCCTGGCTCTCTCCAAGTCCCTGACAGGAGGGGGCAGCCAGCAGGGGTGGGGCTCTGCTGCCAAGGGAAAGCACGAGAGGAAATGGCCTCGGGGGAACTCTTGGGGTGGATGGTGGGGAAATTCTCATCCTCCGTGTCTCGACAAAGGGGGAGGGGGGCAGGGGTGGGGCACGACCTGGGGAGACGGGGTTGGTGACGCTGGGCTGGGGACACGGGAAAGGGCACGGGAAGCCAAAGCCCCGCTGAGCGCTGGCGCTGGGCTGGCACGGGGTGAGCCGGCAGCAGGGCCCCGCAGCCCTGAGGGACTCGCCCTGACGGCCGGGGAGTATTGATCCTGGTCTCTAAAACATGAGACTCAATAAAATATCATTAAAATATGCCTCCTTCTCCTTCTCCTCCTCTCCCATCCCTTCTCCTGCTCCCCCCGGGCCCAGCGCCCACCCTCGGCCCCCCGTTTTCCCAACGCGGCCGCATCCCGCGGGAGGAGCCGGGACGGAGCCGGGACAGGTCGGGCTGGGGCAGCGCTGGGCTCTGGGCCCGGCCTGGGCGCCCCCCACGCGCCCCCTCCTCAAATTCCCCTGGCGGGGGGCGCTGGGGGCGAGGGGGGGGCGCAGGTGGGGTCCGGGTGGGGAGCGCTGAGCGCTGCGGGTCTGCCTGGCAACTGGTGAGTCACCAGCGCCGCGCGCTCTGATTGGCTGAAGGTTGTTCAACGCCTGCTCTGATTATCTGATACTCGCGGGGGATTTTGGTTGGTCGTTGGGGGCTGTGGGGCGGCTTAGGGGGGGTCTCTGCACCTTTGGGGTTCCTGGAATCATCCTGGGGGTGACTGGACTCATACTGGGATCATGCTTAGAGCAACTGGGACCATGATGGGGGCAAAAGGCATCATAGAGGGACTGACTGGGAGTTGCTGGGTTCATACTGGAAGTGACTGGGGCTGTACCTGACTCCTACTGGGAGGGACTGAGAGTGAAAGGAACCATAACAGGGCATGCCTGGGAACAACTGGGACCATGCTGGGGGCAACTGGGATCTTATTGGGAATGACTGGGAACATAAAAGCTTGAGTGGAGTTTTTATCCCGTGGCATTCCTGGGGAGCAGCGGCAGCTCCGCGCCCCCAGCCCGGGGGGTGGGAGCAGGGGAACCACTGGCAGCACCTTCGGGGCACAGCCGAGGGCTGAGGGGCTCCTCCCCCACTTCATTTTCTCTGCCCAGTTCAAATCATCCCCTCCCATTCAAATCCCCTCCATTCACATTTTCTCCCCACCATTAAAGTTTCCTTGCCCCAATTCAACTTTTCTCCCCAATTAAGCCCTGAGGCCCCTCCCCGCCCCTGGCTCCTCCCAACAGGACCCGGCCGGGACCTTCTGGAAACAGCAGCGGGAAGAGTTCCAAAATTCCTCATTACTTCCTTTGATTTCCTTGGTTTCCGGGGCATTTTCCTGCGGCTGCTCCGGGCCATGGCTGAGGGGTCCCCTCGGGCTCCAGCCCCTTTCCAGCCCCTTTTGCCAGCTCTTTTCCTCAGCTGACCCAAAGCTGCGGATTTTGGGGGCGGGAAGAGTCGCTCTGCTCGGGGGTCCCCGCGGTGCCCCAGGGAGGCCCCGAGGCCGCAGAGCGGTTCCCTCCGGCCCCTTGGAGCGTTTGGAATCTCCAACTCTCAGCAATCGCTGTCCATGGCATTCAATCCCCCCTGCAGGGTTTTCCCCCAGACCGGCTTCCTTTCCAGAGGGTTTTGTGGTTTCGCTTCGAGCCGGGGCCTGAGGGCACCGGAGCGGCCGCGGGTGCCGGGGCAGGAAGGGCTGAGGGACAGCAGCGCCCCACAAACCTCCGGGACGGGGACAAGGGCTGGAGGGGGCAAAGAGAGAATAAACACGAGATTTTAGAGAAAGCATACCTCTAAGGAAATTCGGCTTGGCTTCCAGCGTGCAGGACACGTCTCAGCGTGCAGATCACGTTTGCATGCACCAAATATTACCGCAGGCCTAGGCCCTAGGGTGTATCACCGTGTCCCTCAGCCATAGGGAGGAGGAGGAGAGAAGATCCAGCAGGCAGGAATTGTGCAGCAAGATTGATTTATTTAATTATTTTACACACTCTTTTACAGACTTTTTTCTTCATAGTCTAATTGGACAAAGGATCAGCCTCCCCTTGGGGTGATTGGCTGAAATCCTAAAACATCCATTGTCAAAAGATTTTTCTACTATACTATAAACAAAACTTTTCAAGGTTGCAGGTGGCTTGGTTGTTTACATACCCTGCTACCTCTTCTGTGAGAGAGAAACGTCTCTCATGGACTTACAAAATAGCAAGAAAATCCTTGCTAGCAGCACTTTTGTATCTACAATGAGTGAGTGGGGTGTGGATCACATCACTGGCATCCCTCACTCGCCCACAGGCCAAGCCATTGTAGAGAGGAAACATCAGACACTAAAAAGACTGCTAGAACAACAAAAAGGTGGCAATGAGATCTCTGCCCCCATCACAAGACTGTCCAAAGCGTTGTTCACTTTGAACTTTTTAAACTGTTCCTATGAGGAACCTGATTCTCCCATCATGAGGCACTTCACAAACTCTGCCAAACATAAACTGACTGAGAGACCGGAGGTCCTAATAAAAGACCCTGACACTTTACAAATACGTGGCCTGTACCCTCTAGTCACCCGGGGTAGAGGCTACAGGTGTGTTTCCACCCCAGAGGGTCCAAGATGGATCCCTGGGAAGTGGATCAAACCCTTTTTGAGACCACCTGTGGATGCCAAACAAAGGAAAGAAGCTGCCACAGCCTGGAAAAGAAGAAAAACCAAGCCACCTGGAAAAAAGACTCGTCCTCCAGGCCTGAAAAACAAATCCTCCACCTCCCAGTCTCCTTAAAATGTGTCTCCCTTCCCAAAATGACCCCTCATTTTGTTTTGAAAGAGGGGCAGTCCAAGGGAGCCATTGTTATTTAAGTTAATTGTATTTGTATTAATTTTATTTGTCTTACACTGTTCCTAAAGTTACCTCCCTTGACAGCGTGATGACATCCTACCTGCTGCTGTCCCACCTGCTGCTGCAGCTCCTCCTCTGCACCGGGATCTCCAGCAGGAGGATTCCTTCCATTATCAAGGACATTGTATGGGGTTTCTTGATGGAGTTGTTAATTTTAGTAGCCATTCCCATTCTTAAGTGTTTGGTTTTGAAATCCCTTCAGCCTTCCCCCTCATTTCAAAGTAATAAAGAAGGGGGAGATGTTGGTGTGACCCAGCCCACTGCAGGGCTGGGGCTGTGTAATGCCAATCAATCCCAGCCCCTCCCCTGGATCGAGTTCCCCAAAGAGGCCGACTCAGAGGTCGATGGGCGGCTCAGAAGCCTAAGCTGCACCCCCTGGGCGGTGCCCGGGTCCAAGCCACCTCCCTTGGTTCGGGAAAATTCTCGGTTACTCAGTCGTTCATTGGTTCTGTTATAACTCCCGCCTCTCGGTTTCCCCCCCAGTGGTTCTTGTGACATTGTGTCCTCCCCCTGGCTTGTAACTCATTGGTTGTTTCCCCTTTCACCAGGGTTTTCAAATTCCCTATAAAACTGAGGGAAAAGCCTCAGTAGCCGATCCCACCAATCCCATCACATACCAACACATGGGATTCCAGCCTTCCGAGCTCGTTTGGGTAGCGAAACTGCTAACAATAAACCTGTTACAAGTCAAACCTGAACAGCCTCTCTCTTCCTTTGTCTCCGAGCTAACGTGAGCCGATCCCATCGGCTCCTGCCATGTTCCCTCTGCCGAGAAGCCGGCTAGCTAGCCCAGCAAGCAGCTCTTTTCCTGATCCTGAAGTCGGTTCTGTGACGCACAGAAGTAACGCAGCTGGACTGTCTCTGACCTGGGGCACGCCAGAGCTCGTGCTTCGAGCACCAAACGCCGCGTTAAGCCTGACTGGGAAAGAGTGGCAAAAGCATCCGATTGTGACTGGCCCAGAGGCCCCGTGTATTCTGGGCATAGACTTCCTTCGGAATGGCTATTACAAAGACCCGAAAGGACTCAGGTGGATATTTGGGATTGCTGCTGTGGAGGCAGAGGGCATTAGGCAATTGAACACCCTGCCTGGACTATCAGAGTGATGCCTTTTCCTGGTCTTAAAATCAAGAGTCATACACGGTTAGAAGGGGAAAAGGGATTTTACCTTGGTATTTATTTTAAGGATCTTTAGGTGCACATGTCCAGGTCATATGCATCGAGATGCACTCTGCTGAGTCTCTCTCTGTCTCTCTCCCCCCAAATTGGGTATATCATTATAGGTTTTACTAATTAGCATATCTATCAAAGATTCCCCAATGAGAGGCTCAAGTGAGCCCCCCTCCCCAAGGAACCTTCCCCTGGATGGTTCTATCTTGGTTTACAGAATGTGTTCTGGAGAGGACCTTGGGGTCTGGGGCACACTGATCTCTAGCTACGAAGCTTCTAAAATGTTTAGTCTCTTAGCTTAACAAACAAGTCCAAGAATGCAGGGAAAAAGCACTAGGAACACAGAAGTTGTAAAAAGGTATAACAGGGGTATAAAAGAAAAGGCAAAAAGCTTCATGGCATCGAGAGGATCCTTCTGCAGTTGGGCTCCTGAAAGTGGAAGAGCAACGAGTGCCAATTGCCACCTCGACAGTGCACCGCCGGCAGTATCGGACAAATCGAGATGCTGTGATTCCCATCCACAAGATGATCTGCAAGCTGGAGAGCCAAGGGGTGGTCAGCAAGACCCACTCACCCTTCAACAGCCCCATCTGGCCTGTGCACAAGTCTGACGGGGAATGGAGATTGTGGACTATCGTGCCTTGAATGAAGTGACTCCATCGTTGAGCACTGCTGTGCCCGACACGTTGGAGCTCCAGTACGAGCTGGAGTCCAAAGCAGCGAAGTGGTACGCCACTATTGACATTGCTAATGCTTTTTTCTCCATTCCTCTGGCAGCAGAGTGCAGGCCTCAGTTTGCCTTCACCTGGAGGGGCGTGCAGTACACCTGGAACCGACTGCCCCAGGGGTGGAAGCACAGTCCCACCATCTGCCATGGACTGATCGAGGCTGCACTGGAAGAGGGTGAGGCCCCAGAACATCTGCAGTACATTGATGACATCATTGTGTGGGGGAACATGGCATCGGAGGTATTTGAGAAAGGAGAGAGAATCATCCAAATTCTCCTGGAAGCTGGTTTCGTCATCAAGAAGAGCAAAGTCAATGGACCTGCCCGAGAGATCCAGTTCCTGGGAGTAAAGTGGCAAGATGGATGACATCAGATTCCCACCAAGGTCATCAATAAGATCACAGCAGTGTCTCCACTGACCAACAAGAAGGAAACACAAGCTTTCCTAGGTGCCATAGGCTTTTGGAGAATGCACATTCCTGAGTACAGATCGTGAGCCCTCTCTACCTGGTTACCCGAAAGAAGAACGATTTCCACTGGGGCCCTGAACAGCAGCAAGCCTTCGCCCAGATCAAGCAGGAAATTGCTCATGCCGTAGCCCTTGGCCCAGTCAGGACAGGACCAGACGTGAAGAACGTGCTCTACTCTGCAGCCAGGAGCAATGGTCTGTCCTGGAGCCTCTGACAGAAGGTGCCTGGTGAGACTTGGGGCTGACCACTGGGATTCTGGAGCTGAAGCTACAGAGGGTCCAAAGCCAACTACACTCCCACAGAGAAAGAGATCTTGGCAGCTTATGAAGGAGTCCAAGCTGCCTCAGAAGTAATCGGCACAGAAGCACAGCTCCTCCTGGCACCCCGACTACTGGTGCTGGGGTGGATGTTCCAAGGAAAGGTTCCTTCCATGCATCACGCCACCAACACTACTTGGAGCAAATGGATTGCCCTCATCATGCAGCGCACCTGAATTGGAAACCCAAGTCGCCCTGGCATCTTGGAAATAATTACGAACTGGCCGGAAAGTGTGACTTTTGGATTATCTTCTGAAGAAGAAGAGGAGCAAGTGACACATGCCCAAGAAGCCCCACCATATAACGAGCTACCAGAGAGTGAAAGACAATACGCCCTCTTCACTGATGGTTCCTGCCGAATTGTAGGCGCTGGCTGGAAATGGAAAGCCGCCGTATGGACCCCACAGGACAAGTTGCACACGCTACTGAAGGAGAAGGTGGATTGAGTCAATTTGCTGAATTCAAAGCTGTCCAATTAGGTCTTGACATTGCTGAAAGAGAGAAGTGGCCAAAGCTCTACCTCTACACTGATTCATGGATGGTAGCCAATGCTCTGTGGGGTTGGCTGGAAAGGTGGAAGAAGGCAAACTGGCAGCACAGTGGAAAACCAATCTGGGCTGCTGAGGAGTGGAAAGGCATTGCCACTCGGGTAGAGAAGCTACCCGTGAATGTCTGTCATGTAGATGCTCACGTCCCCAAGATCCGGGCTGATGAAGAACATCGTAACAACAAACAGGTAGATCAGGCTGCGAAAATAGAGGTGTCCCAGATAGACTTGGATTGGCAACATAAAGGGGAGTTGTTCCTAGCTCGATGGGCCCATGATGCCTCAGGCCATCAGGGCAGACATGCCACCTATAGGTGGGCACGAGATCGAGGGGTGGATCTAACCATGGACAGTATCTCCCAGGTGATCCATGACTGTGAGACATGCGCTGCGGTCAAGCAGGCCAAGCGGGTGAAGCCCCTGTGGTATGGTGGGCAATGGTCCAAATACAAGTATGGGGAGGCCCGGCAGACTGATTACATCACACTGCCTCAAACCTGCCAAGGCAAGCGCTATGTGCTCACAATGGTAGAAGCCACCACTGGATGGCTGGAGACCTACCCTGTGC
Organism: Aphelocoma coerulescens; assembly: GCF_041296385.1. Classification (NCBI taxonomy): domain Eukaryota; kingdom Metazoa; phylum Chordata; class Aves; order Passeriformes; family Corvidae; genus Aphelocoma; species Aphelocoma coerulescens. The sequence goes on along the minus strand of NW_027184061.1, from coordinate 1,692,059 downwards.
CTCATGCTACTGCCCGGAACACCATCCTGGGCCTTGAAAAGCAAGTCCTTTGGAGGCATGGTACCCCTGAGAGAATTGAGTCCGATAATGGGACTCATTTCAAGAACTGCCTTATAAACATCTGGGCTAGGGAACATGGCATTGAGTGGGTGTACCACATCCCTTACCATGCACCAGCAGCTGGGAAGGTTGAGCGGTGTAATGGACTGCTTAAAACCACCTTGAAGGCACTGGGTGGGGGGACTTTCAAAAACTGGGAGGTGCATTTAGCAAGAGTCACCAAGTTAGTTAACACCCGAAGATCCACCAGCCGAGAAGGCCCTGCCCAATCCAAACCCCTACAAACAACAGACGGGGATAAGGTTCCAGTGGTGCACATGAGAGGTATGCTTGGAAAAACTGTTTGGGTTAATTCTGCTTCGAGCAAAGACAAACCCATCCATGGGGTTGCCTTCGCTCAGGGACCAGGTTGCACCTGGTGGGTGATGCAAAAGGATGGAGAGACCCGATGCATACCTCAAGGGGACCTTGTTTTAGGGTGAACTACCCATGGCTCTGTACTTGAATCAGTATCAGCATGTATATACGTATATAATTCGGGTGATGCATGTATTTATATGGTTAAAAGGGTTCCGTTTCATGTAACATGTTAGTATGGGAAAAATTTGGGGTGGATAATGTTGGGGTTTTAGGAGTTCTCCTCCTATTTCTTTTTCTCTTAAAGGAATTTTCCCCATAGATGTTGGCAGGGGGACAAATTACTGGATGCTTAAGGAAAACAAAGGAGCTGGTTATAGCGGCAGGGGTGCATCACTTTCACCTGGGTTTGCGGGCAGTCAGTTCCCAGTGTTTGGATGGAGAGAGAGGCTTCTTCTTTGGCTGCTTTCCTTCTACCGGAGAGACCCGGGGATCCCAAGCTCGCCTTCCCTGCCCCACTGGGAGCCAGGCTGTGGCCGCCCGCCCCTGCCGTTGCTTTGAGCCTTCGCTACTCTGTAGCCCCGCTCTCCCTGCCTGCCGAGACCTCCGCGGGTTCCCACCGCAGCTCCGGAGTTTGATACATCTCGTCTGAAACCCGGGATTTGTGCTCGTCCCTGCCATTCCAGCCTGCTGTTCCCGAGAGTCCAGCTGGACACCAGGATCGGCTGTCCAGGGGGTTTTTGAAATCTTTGTTCCATCCCTTCCCGGGATCCCAGGCCACCAGTGCCGCGTGCTCCCCGAGCTCGCTCCGGAGCGCCCCCTGCAGCCGCGGGGGAACCATCACACCTGCCCTGCTCACCGGGAGCCACCAGCGCCCCTGCCGGCTGCGAGCGGAACTGCACCCAAGGGGAAAGGGCCTGACAGCCGAGAAGGCTGGGACTGGGTTTGGGATTGTTTGCTGTTACTGCCATAGTTATTGCTGTTTGTTTGACTGGTTATACACATACAGATATATATTAGTATAAATTATATATTATATATTATAGTATATATATTAGTATATATTACCCTGTTATTCCTGTTCCTCATATCTTTGCCTATAAAGGTCCTTAATTTCAAAATTATAATAATTCAGAGGGAAGGGGGTTGTAATTTCTTTTTCTTCCATTTCAGGAGAGACTCCTGCCTTCCTTGGCAGACACCTGTCTTTCAAACCAAGACACTGGGAGCAACTGGGACCACAGTGGGTGCAAATACAATCATACAGGGAGTGAGTGGGTTCATACTGGAAATGACTGGAGCCACACTGGACTCTTACTGAGAGTGAAAGCAACCATCCTGTGTGACTGGGAGCCACTGGGACCACGCTGCGGGCAACTGGGATCTAATTGGGAATGACTGGGACCATACTGAAAACAGTGGGAGTGACTGTAAGCGACCGGGATGATGCTGGGAGTGACTGGGATCATAATGGGGGTGACTGGGAACCACCGCTGAGGCGGCGGCGGAGCTCGGAGGCGGCCCCAGCGCAGGTGGGAGCCGCGCTCGGTTCTGGCGGGGCTCGGCGCTGGCTGCGGGCGGAGGGGGCGGCAGGGGGCTGGGGCGGGTTCGTTGTGCCGTGTGGGCGCCGTGTTCGCCCTGGCATGAGGGCACTGCGGGAGCGGCTGCCCGCGCTCTCCTTGCCGCTGATGCCTCGGCAGGAGCCAGTGCCGGAGCAGCGCTGGCTCGTCCCGGCTGCTGTGGGTAGGACAGAGGTGGCTGCTCTGTCCCCGGGACTGTTTCTTGGAAGGTTCAGACTTCCCGATCTGCTCTCCAATATGCACACACCCGTTTTGTTTGTTTTAGTAAAACAAAGCAGTATTAATAACTCCATTGAGTCTTTGTTCTTCTTCTTTAAGTTCAGGAATTTGACATGGCCTTGGCTGAGCAGCAGTCCATGGCAATCAGTAACATTTTCTGGAAGTGATAGTTTCTTTCACTCCTTCCTACCTACAGCTCCCTGGCCCTATCTAAAGCACATTCACGGGCTTGGCTTGTTTAAGTCACATTCACCTTATTCCTTTCCCCCGTCACTGCCGGCGCCCCTCCCCTGCTTGCGCTCGCAGGTGCCACCGAATGCGTGTCCCGGGATCGCATCTCCCCGCCCGCAGCCTCCAGCTCCCGCCCTGTCCCGGGCTGGCCCTGGGCTGGCAGCAGCGAACCCGACAGAAACCAATGCCCACGGGGCCACCGGCACCGGGGCTCAGAGCCGTGCAAGGGACGCTTTGGTTTGCAGGGGTGGAAGGGCCTGGGCTCCTCCCCTGCCCCGTTTGACTCGGTTTAGGATTCAGTGTTTTGGCCGGCGTGGGAGGGGAAAAAGGCGTGGTTTTTCTCCAGCACTGGGCGGGTTTTGTCCCTCGCATTTGGGCCTTCCCCGGGCCCCCTCTGCCCTCTTGCAGAACCAGTGGCATTTCCCACCCCACGCGGTTTGTAAACAAGAGTCGGCTGCAGTCGAGAAGGCTCCAGGCGCCTCCTTCCAGGCTGACTCTGCCGATGCTGCGGCTGCTCTGGGCTCTGCCGGGGCTCTGCTGGGGCTCAGCTCTGGGCAAGGCTGGGCCCACTCTCCCCTCGCATTGCTCCGGGCAGCTGAGTCACGGGGGAACAAGGAAGGGACACGTCAAGGGACTTGAGGTTTAACAGAGCTTTTATTCAATAAACTGCCATAACTACCAGGCTGCCCTAACCACCATAACTCACTAGCAGTGCTAACTACCGTAACTATCCACTTGTCCTAACTACTATAACAAAAAGCTGGCCCCAGGGGCTTCACGTCCTTCGCTGCTCCTTCAATTGCTTTGCTGCAGCGATCAGAGGGCTCGGGCTGGAGAGAGGCTTGGCTGATGATAAAAATGGGTGCTGCCCAAAGGATGAAAAAGAAAGAAATCAACTGTTACTTTCCCAAGTCAAGTTCCTCACAGGCTCTGTTGCAACAGGACAGAGGGGAATGTTTGAAACTCAGGAGAGGGAAGCAGGCTCAGATTAGATCTGAGGCAGAATTTTTTTATCAGAAGAGTGGGGAAACACTGGCAGAGGGTGCCCAGAGATGTGGGAGGTGCCTCCTCCCTGGAAACATCCAGGCTCAGGTCAGGCAGGGCTCTGAGCCACCTGATCTGCTTGAAGATGTCCCTGCTCCTTGCGGGGCACCTGGTCCAGATGACCTGCAAAGGACCCTGCCAAGCCAAACCAGGCGAGGATTCTGCTGGCTTTGCATGTGAAAAGCAGCGAGACTGGACACTATTGGAGGGGGCCCCACGAGAAAACCCCTCCCTCGCGCTGCTGTTTCCCCTGCAGCCGCTTCGCATCCACCTGCAGCAGCTCCTGGGCAGACCAGCGCCGCTCCTCGTCCGGCTCCAGGCTGCACTCCAGGAAGTCCCGCAGCAGAGCCGACAGGCGCCTGGGCTCCTGCAGCTGCGGGGTCCCGTTCTGCCGGATCAGACAGCGAGCCTGCGCGGAAAGCAAACACTTCTGAAAAAGCTCTGCCAGCTTCCTTCACACCCACGAGGGCTCACAGCGACCCCGGTTTCTCAGCCCCAGTCTCCAGGGACACTTTCCTCCCTGGCAGAGATGCTGCTCAGAGCCCATTCTTCTATGCCAACCAAAAAAGCCAAACGCTGCTGCAGCCACAGCCATTCCAACATCCACATGATCTTGCCTTGAGAGCCAAGGTCATTGGCTGACTTTGTTAGTTGGAACCTCCATCAGAAATAGCCCATTTTGCTTCTCCAAATACGGACACCAGCTTTACAGGCCATTTGCAAGAGTCACTGTGGTCTGCCTGTGGTATTTCCAAGGATTCTTACATCAAATGCATCCCTGCAGTGCCACTGACACTCAAGTAAATGCATTCAAGATGTTCCATCCCAGAAACTGCCAGGCAAGGAACCCGAGGTTTGGATTGCTGAAGGCTCAGCCTTGGTGACATGGAGAAAGTAGCTTGGGCTAGGAAAGAAATATGTTAGACTATGGGGATGTTAAACAATCATCTTCATGTTTTAGACAAGTTTCCCAGTGAGAAGAGTCAGGGGGAGTTCATCTCGCAGAACCTCTTTCAGAAACTCCTTCAGAAAACTTGTTGGGTTTGGGTGTGGGGTTTGGGGTTGGTCTGGGGTTTTCTGCAAGGTAAGATTAGAGCTGATGCTCTGGCTTCATGTTTTCAGGTCATCCTCACAGACAGAAGAGCTGCAACAACTTAAAACCCAAAGCAAATTCTGGAGACTGCAGAATATTTGTCTGTGCTCAGGCTCGAATCCTCTGGGAATTCCCTTCCCGATGGGCAGAGCCCTCCGGCTGCTCCTCCCAGGGCAGGGTCCCTCTGTGCTCACAGGCCTCTGCAAACTCTGGGAAATTTGCCTCTTACCATGGCCGCCGTGTGCTCGAAGTAAGGAGGTTCTCCTTCCACCATCTCGATGGTCACAATGCCCAAGGACCAGATGTCCACCTTGGGGCCATAAGGAGAACTGGTCACAACCTCTGGGGCCATCCAGTGAGCAGTGCCCACCATGGAGCTGCACTGCTCCTGCTCAGGGCTCAGCTGAGCGCAGAGGCCAAAATCAGCTGAGGACAGAAACAAACACTGTCAAAGGCAGCTGGAATGAGGAAACCAAGCACAAAGATTGCCCACTCTCAGTCTGAGAATGCAGGGCTGAATCCAGCTGGAAAAGTCCGCAGGGCTGTAGCCAAGGCAAGATGGAAGTGGACCCTTAAAGGAACCCTCAGCTTTCATGCAGCTTTTACTGATTCCCTTGAAGCTTCAGATTCCAACTCCCACCCCTCTGCAAGGGTCACACCCAGAGCAAAGCCACTGCTGACACCCTGCTCCTCTCCTGAGCCCTCTGCATGGGACAGCCGCTCTCAGCTGGCAGCAGGGGCCGGGCACCGCCACCAGCAGCACTTGTGGGGCTCTGGCCGTCACTGGGAAGCAGCCCCACACCCGCAGCCCGGGAGCGCCGTGCCTGACCAGGAACACCCACCCAGCTTGACAGAGCCGTCCGTTGCCAGAAGGATGTTGGAGCTCTTCAGATCTCTGTGGATCACCCGGTTTGAGTGGAGGAAATCCAGGCCCTGCAGACACTGAGAGAGAGCAAGAAACACGAGGGTGGAAATCCATGGCCGGAATACACAATCCCACAAGAAAGGACAGTTTAGAATTCTGCCAGCAGCAGCTTTGCTGTGACAGGCCAGGAGTGCAGTGCAGACAAGCTCCAGGCAAATGGTTCAAGGCAAAGCCGAGAACAGCAAATCAAATCAAAAAAGACAGAGAGTCCCACAACAGCAGGAAAGAGGACAAGAGCAGAGTGGAAGTGCAGTGACACTGGCAGGCCGTTCACTTCAGAGGCTCTTTCTTCTGCATCTCATAAAAACAACACAGAAACAAAGCTCTGAGCATGGAGCCACTCCTCTTCTCAGGCCCTGCTTGGAAGGAGCATTGTGTCCATGGGAAGCACGAGCAGGATCCCTCACCTCCCGACTGACAGCTGCCATCTCTCCTTCAGCCATGCGTGTCTGTCTGACAACGTCCTGCAAAGTTCCTCCATCCATGTATTCCATCACCAGCCAGAGATCTTCATCAACAAGGAAGCTGGAAGAGGCAAACAATGGCATGGAGATGAACGTGCACTGCTCAATTCCCTGATGGAAAAGCCTCGAGTGGAGTTTTGTTTCCAGGTCACTTGTAAATGAGGACAGAATCCGATGCAGAGACATTCCTGCCAGGCTGCACAGTCCTTGGGATCTGCACAGTCTAAAGGAGAAGGAGACGCCTGTGGGAAAGGAGAGGCCTTAGATGGCAAGCAGGTGAAAAATGCAGTTTAGCAACAGCCCAGATCAATGTGGAACCACAACACTTGCCCCCAGCTGGTTCAGCATCTGAACTCAGCAGTTCCACCGTTCCCTCCAGAACAAGGCAACACAACTTCCAGAGTTATCCAGGGCAGGGGGCGGTGCTGCACTTAGGACAAAAGTGGTCAAGTGTTTGGAAAACCTTGCAGCAAGTGCCTTCAGAAACAGGCAGGGCCAATGCAAAATGGGCAAATGAGGCATTTCTGGAAACAAGAACCTGGTCTTCCTGGCATCTGCAGCAATGGAAAAGAGTTGGGAAGGAGAAGCCAAGGGAAATAATGTCTGCCAGGGTCTATCAGCACTTGTTGTAAGACCCAGAAAACTGGGTCAGCTTGAAGGAAAAACCAAACCAAAGCAACAAAAGCACACGGAGGGAGTGAACTGACAGGCTGTTGTTTTGGGAAGCTACGGCCGGGTGAGGCTTTTTTAAAACAGGCTACAGACTGCGGATGCCAGGAGAGATTAACGCAGGGCCCGTGCACGGGATAAGAGCTGAAGCACTCACCTGTCCAAAGAGCTGACAATGTTGGGGTTCTTCTTGTCCTTCAGGACCAGGATCTCATTCACAGCTCGTTCCCCGTTCTGCCCTCTGAGACTCATTTTCTTTATGGCCACCTGAAAGGACATTGCAGCCCTTGAACTGCAGGAGTCTGGGGCAGGAGGCCGCAGCAAACACGGAGCGAGTCTTTGTGGAGCGACGGAGCCGGGCTGTGCCAAACTGCCTTGGGATGGGACACCCGGGCTCAGCAAGTGACATTCCCACAGCCCATTTCTCTGCTCGCTGTGGGGCCGCTTACAGGACACAGGGCCAGAGACATTTGGCCTTGGAAGCTCTGCAGAAATGGGCCCTCAGCTCTCAGCCTCAAAGCTCTCACAACATTCTCTGCACCTGCAGTCTTCTCAAACCGCCTTAGTTTACCACCACTCTCATTATCATTCAAACACATTTTGCAAGCAGGAAGTAATTCTGCTTCTGTGAAAACAGAGCAAAACAGCCGGGAACCCTTTAGCAATCCTGGGGGATTTGGTCATGATTTCAAACGCAACTGCTCTGTTTGGGATTGCACAACAGAGCAAACACGCACAAACATTGCTCAGATGATCCCTGTCACGGGCTGTCACTGACACCAGACCCAAACACAGCTGCAGGGTTTAGGAGAGAGCTTTGCTCTGCACATCCATCTTCTCATTCCTCTCCCTCTCTCTGGGAACAGCTGCAGTAGGACTAAAACCCCAAACTGATCCCAAGAAGGATCTCTCCTTAATTAGGTCTTGAGGTACTCTTGGAAGATGAAACGCAGGATGGAAAAACTGCTAAACAGTGTTCCTGTCCGAGGCTGGGATGAAGATAAATTAGGCCTCAGCCTCCACCAGCTGATGCACTGATGTTTTCAGATATGAAGACCAAGCCAGCGTGTCCTGCTCTGACAGACACCGCTGCCCTCCTTGCATTCTTTGGGCACTTCAGAAGGCTCAAGTCTGTCCCAGCCGTGCTCTGCAGGCTGACACTGCTGTGCCTTCAGTGGAACAGCCTGTGCAGGAAAGCTCTGCTGGCCCCCCAAAGCTGCAGCCACAGCTCCCAGCAGAGGGGAAAGCCCTCGAGAGCTGCCCGACGCGCTGGGCGTGGTGACACTGACCTCTCCTCCAGTGGCCCTGTCGAGTCCTTTATAAACGGTTCCGAAAGCCCTGGAGACAGAACAGCAGAGAAGAAAGAAGCAGCGCTTTAGGCCCTGGGAGTGAAAGCCAGCCCAGACAGGAGATCTCTGCTGCCTGCAGCGTTTACAAAACACCTGGGTGCATCGACCCTTCAAACAGCAGCGCAGCAGCCACCAGCCCTGTGCCTCGCAAGGTGTGCGAGAGAAAACTGAGGCCCAACACGAAGGAAAAGGGCTGGAGCAAATCCCAAATGTCCACACTGAATTACTTTAGTCCAAAACCTAGGGTGGGAGCAGGTGTCTAAAGAACTGGAGAAGAATGTATTTCATCCTTTTCCATTTCCTGCCTACGAGCTGAAGGATCCACAAGGGCCCTGCCATCAGGCAGCTGATGCATTTTCCCCTCCAGTGCAGCAGCTCTGTGTCTGTTACTGAATGTACAGGGCTTACTACCTGTGCTAAAAAGAGCACTTATTAGTTCATCTCTGGTTTCTGTTTCTAAACTGTTATGTTGATAATCCTGACCGGTGGATATTTTTGGAAGCAAACTATTTGAAAGGAATCTTCTTGAGAACTGTTTTCTGACAGTCACCAGATGGTGAGCTGCTCTTTCAGGCAATCACATTCCAGGGACAGAAGATCTTCCAGGTCCTGCTCCTTGCTGCAGGCAGGACACTGCCGGCCTCAGGGGCCTCTGACGATGCCTTCTGACCACAGTTACCAATTCTGATCAGGACTGAGAGACAGCAGGATCGTGCCCCAGTGTCTGAAGCTGTTTGCAGCTTGCCTGGCTTCTCACTTGATCCTGCAGCAGCAAATACCTGGCCCCTGCTTGTGCAGAAGTAACTGCCGTGCACTTACCCTTGGCCAACCTGCTCCAGTTCCAGGTATTTCTCGGCAGGCTCCCCCACGCTCACGGTGCTCCCTGAAAGAAACCACATGGAAGATGCTCCCTCCCAGATGGAGACCCCGCCTTGCAGCAGGGCCAAAATGCAGCCCCACTCCCTGGGCCGGGAGCCCCTTGCTCTCAGCTGGGCAAGGACAATAAATGACTCTGTGACATTCAGCCGCAGAGCAAGCCTGGGTGCAGCTGATGCTGAGACACACACGCAGCACCCTGCTCTGGCACACAGCAGCACAGCAGACGTACTCAGCTGCATCAGGCACCACTCCTCTCTGCCCTCTGGCTGCAGGGCTGTGCTGCTGTCAGAATGTTCAGCCCAGGATCCCGCAGCAGAGGGAGGTTCAGTGTCCTCTTCCCAACCAGAGGGAGGATCCCCGTCCTCTTCCCAAAATGCAGCAGGTTCCTGGTCTTCTTTCCAAGCCACGGCACGTTTGCCGTCCTCTTCCCATGCCGGGAGAATTGCACCCTCCTCTTCCCAAGTCTCACGATGTCCTCTGTTCTCATCCCACACTGGGAGATGTCCGTCGTCCTTGTCCCATGCCACTGGAGCCTCACTGTCCTCGTCCCACACCGAGTGATGTCCACCATCCTCGTCCCACACCACAGGAGCTTCACTGTTGTATTCCCAAACTGTGGGATGTTTGCCCTCATCTCCCGGGACAGAGGGAGGTTCACTGTGGTCTCCCGGGACGGAGGGAAGTTCACCATCATCCCCCAGAACAGGGGGAAGTTCACTGCTGTCTTCCTCCTCTTTGGCCTCCTCTTTGGAAGCACAGGGAGCCAGAGGAGGAGCTGATGCTGCTTTTGTGCCCTGTGGACAGATGGTAGCGTGAGGGATAGGAAGTTCTCTCTCAGTTATCGCCTTATTTATCCTCAGCTACACATCCAGCTGCACTAAGCAGAAATGGGATTCAGAGCTGTTCAGACTAGGAATGGGCTAAAGTCGACATTGCCACTTATTGCTGGGCATTCCATATTCCACCGTGGCTAAAGCCAGCAAGCAATCTTCTGCCTGCAAAACCAGACCTGCAGCTCTTCAAAAGCTCTTCAGCAGAGAAGGAGAAAAGTGCCAGGGATCCCTTTGCTGCTGCTGCTGCTGCTGCAAAGACACTGGCAGGAACTTTCCTTCAGCCTCCCAGGCTGGCGCTCGACTGCCACACGCCAAGCTCACAAGTCTCTGCACAATTCCAACCACCAAAGGTTCCTTTCCCACTCACCAAAGGAGGAGCTGCTCGGGATCCACGCGTGAGGTGCCCTGCAACGGGACAGGCAACACGAACCAGATGCTGTTAGGAAAAACCTGTCCGTGGTGGGAACTCCCACGGAGCAAGGACACCCCGAGAGAGCATTTTGCTTCCACAACATCCCTCCAGGAGCCACAGTCCCTTCGCACAGCAAGCAAGAGAACAGCACAGAATCCTGGGCTGTGTCAGCCCTTGGCTGGAGCAGCCAACGCAGGGAGTTCCAGGCTCCGCTGGCACAGACTCTGCGCTTGAGGGAACAGAACCCCCCCGGCTCCATTGCAAATGCTGTGCACGCCCCGCTGGCTGCAGACACCCCCTTTTTCAGCTGCAGCTGCTGGCAGGAGCTCTCCCAAACCAACGGTGTCTTAATGGCAATTTGGTTACAAAGGCAGCTCAGTTCCAGTGGGAGAACAGAAAGCACACAGCAAGCCCGAAGGCACCGACGCTGCAGCCAGGGAAAACCTCGACTTACGTGCCAAGTGGGCTAAAAAATACCCCGAATAAGCCACAGAGTACAGAGTGCAAACTGCAGCAACCGCTTGCTGGATCATTTTGGCCGTGCTGCACACGTGGCAGACTGTACCCCTGCAAGCACAGAAGGACACCCGGCAGGGGCTGGGCTGGCTGCTGAGAATGCCTCGGGCAGGAGGATCCTCCGGCAACCAGCGGGCGCCCAGAGCCGCTCTGGACACTGAGGGCTCCGTGCCCACAGCAACGGGAACACGGCGAGGACGCGGCAGCGTTCCCGTGACATCACAGCAGCAGCTCCCGCAAGAACCGCCTGGAAGGTTCTCCTCTGTCACAAAGGAGCACAAAGGATCCTCCCGGGGCACAGCCTGTTGCTCAAAGCATCCAAGAGGAACCCAGAAAATGCAGCAGACAAGGACAGCCCAGAGCCGAGCCTGAACAACGAAATCAAAGCCATGCACTGATGCTCCGAATTAGGGGCGGGAGTCGGGAGGCTGCAGGGCTTCCCAAGGAGCCGGAGGCAGCCAACACGCAGGGCTGGGCAAGTCGGGCCGGGAGCAGCGGAGAGCTTTGTTTCCCTTCCCAGCTGAATGGCGGCTCGGGCCGGGCCCGTTCCAGGGCTGTTCCTCAGCTGCGGCTTTCCCCTCACGCAGCCCGGGGGGCGCTGGGAGCGCGGGGCGAGGCTGGGCCGTGTGCAGAGCCCGCCCCTCGCTGCGATTGGGCGGTGCTGCCGTCAGTCGTGGTTCTGGCGCGCTGATTGGTCGGAGCGGGGAGCAGCCCGGGCCCGGAGCCGCCGGCAGGGCGGCCGTGGCGCAGCAGAGGCGCCATTGGCGGAGCGTCTGTGCGGGCCCGGGAGCGGCGGCGGCGGCCGGAGCCCGGTGAGGCGGCGGCGGAGCTCGGAGGCGGCCCCAGCGCAGGTGGGAGCCGCGCTCGGTTCTGGCGGGGCTCGGCGCTGGCTGCGGGCGGAGGGGGCGGCAGCGGGCTGGGGCGGGTTCGTTGTGCCGTGTGGGCGCCGTGTTCGCCCTGGCGTGAGGGCGCTGCGGGAGCGGCTGCCCGCGCTCTCCTTGCCGCTGCTGCCTCGGCAGGAGCCGGTGCCGGAGCAGCGCTGGCTCGTCCCGGCTGCTGTGGGTAGGACAGAGGTGGCTGCCCCGTCGGCGGGAGTGTGCGGGAAAGTTCCCGTGGCCAGAGGTTTGTGTCCCCAGAGGAGCCGGAGGAGTCCTGTAAAAGGAACTTTATTCCTGGAGCAAGGGAGAGGCCACGGGGCATTTCCCGTGGGGTCTGTCCAAGTGTTGGAGGACGCAGCCTCCTTTTTATGCCGATTTCCCCGGCCGCATCTCCGTGTCCCTTTTCCCCCTGGCTGAGGTCCTTGGAAGGTACAGACTTCCCGATGCGCCTGCTGCATGTGCCCCTTAATGTGCACCCCCACTTTGTAGAACATCCAATATTCATGGCTCTGTTAAGTTTTATTTCCTTTCTTTTCTGTTTCACCACTTTTCCTTGGCCATCTCTTTGCCAAGAGCAGTTTGAGTCCTTTAATTTTCCACAACCTCCTGGTCCTTCTGCTGAAAGAGGATCTGATGCCATCCCAGGGTGAAATGTGGCGTTGCTCATGGGAGTGGATTGGTGGGTGAGAAGGTCAGGAGCTGGAGCTGTGTGCTTGGTTATGATTTGGAGGACAGCTTGTAATCTAATGATGTATTGAAATGATCACTGGGTTCTCTGGCACCTGGTATGAATTCGTTTGGGTTCCCAGGGGCTGCTCCATGGTGTTGTAGGATTTGTTCTGGTGGCCGTTCATCTTTTCCCCATTTTTGGGTGCTCCCAGAAATGCCAGGGATGCATCAATTGACCTCTTTTCTCTGATTAAATCATCACATCCTTGGATTCCCAAGCGATTTCGCTGACCTTGTGGCAGCAAAAGCAGCGCAGTGGTCAAACCCACCCTGTATAACCCAGACAGTGCCAGCAGATGTTGGAGTGGGGAGAGGGATGATTCCCCCCCGCTTTTGTGAGTGAAGTTCTCCCAACATTCTCCGTTTGCTGTTTTCCTTTGCAGCTTCAGGGATTTCTGTTGCAGAGTCCGAGATGCTCAGTGTGGGCTCTGCCTTTAGCGATGCAAATTCCGTCTGTGCAGGGAGGCAGAGCTTGGGGTGAGGGGCAGAGGGAATCAGCCCAATTCCTCTGGCAGGCAAGGAGAGCCTGGGACATTGTGCACCTTTCCCCCAGCAGAGTTAATTTGCATTTCTAAAGCTCCTCTGCTGGCTGTCTGGAAGGAAGCTTCTCCTCCAGGGCAACCATCAGGTGGCTCACCTATGGGCCCCCCCAAAAGCGGCTTTTTTTTCCCCCTTTTTTAAAAAATATTTTTAAACTGTTTATGAGGAAAAGGGTCAGTTTTAATGCTCTTCCAGTTTTGCAAAATGCAGCCTACAGGTGAACATTGAAAAACCCATTCCAAAATTCTGCCATCACTAACAGACACGCACACACATACACAAAAATGCCCCAAAGCAATAAAGATTTTTGGTTCTTCTCCTCAGACTAAAAATTGACTCTCACATCTTTGGCCCAAACCCAACTGACAATATCAAAGTAGGATTATTAAGAAAAAACATTCTAATGGTGTAATCCTGTCACAGAAACTGCAGGAAGAACAACTCTCCAACGACCTTTTTAGTGTTAGAGGATCAAGGCATTATTTATTGTGGCCAGGATGTGCAACAGAAATAATTTCATCCACACATAGCCCGGGTGTGCAGAGAAAATCATTCCATGGCACACGAGTTTTACTCTATTTTTCCTCAACTTTATGCAGTCTAAACCCATAGAAATCCGTAGGTTTAAAGTTCATTGGTTCCAAGTTGGGTAGTTCTTAGTATTTGGTTTCCTATTGGCCCCGGGTTGCTTGGCCTCTGATGTTCATTAGGTCCACACTCCTTGATTTCCTTCGGAGCCTTTTCCAGAGCAGGGGTCTCCAGCTGTGCCGGGGGCAGTGTCTGGGGTAGCTGTTCCTTGATGTTTGCTGATGGGCGTTGATGTTCTGTTGATGGGCGTTATCTTTTGGGTATCTTTTGCGCTCTTCCTAGTCTGTTGAGATGTTAAGCTCATCTCTGTTGAGTGGTGTAACTTCCCTCAAAGTCCCCAGGCAGGGTCTGTGCCAGCCGAGCTTCCTGTGGAAGAGATTTCACAAGAGACAGGATTCTGGCCACAGACTGCTTGAAACAGACATCCCTGATCTCCACCCCCACTAAGTCGAGAATGAGCAGGGTGAGGAATTGAAACATCAGTTCCAGGGGAGATAATTGAATATCTGGCCTGGGTCTGGCTCTTCTTCTTGCCAAAGCCAATGGCAGCAGCCGTACCTGGGGCATCTTGGTTTCTCTCAGCAGCTTCAGGAGGTGTTTCTTTATTTCCCCATTCATTCTTTCCACCCGACCCGAACTCTGGGGGTGCCAGGGCGTTGGGAGGTCCCACTGTGTTCCTAAAGCAGCCAGAACAGCCTGAAGGATCTTTCCTGTAAAATGAGTTCCCCTGTCAGTGTCTATTGCTTCCACAATCCCGTATCTTGGAATTGTTTGTTCCAAACATGCCTTAAGAACTGATGCAGGGATTGCTGAAGCAGTCGGAAATGCTTCTGTCCCGCTGTGAGCTGCCATGCTGTTAGCAGAAGATATTGAAGCCTTCCTGCTCAGGGCATTTCAGTGCCAGGCTCTTCCAGGCACCCCCAGCTCGGCCCTTTGAGCTGAGCATGCGGGCGCTGAGCTGCGCTTTGTCTCCTTCCGTTTCCTTAAGAGCAGCGTGTCTTGTCACTCTTTTCCCTTCTGCTGCCCTTGCAGCCCCATCCCTAAACACCTTTTCTCCCTCAGGCCAGGGAATGTCTGGTCAATCTCTCCTAGGCCGGCTCTGGAGCTCTGTCACTTGACTGCAGCCATGGGTTTCTTGCCAGCCCCGTGTCCAGGGCCGTTCAAACAGGAGGCTGGGTTCAACCCTTGCCCTGTCCTCAACTCTGAATCCTCCTGTTCCATCCAACAAGTTTCATTCTGTAAGAACCCAGCGCTGCTCATCCATTTAGAGGCTCCTTTGGTTAACAAAGCTTTACCTTGATGCCAGGCTTGAACAATGAGAGATTCTGCTGCTGTCAGTTTTCAGGCCTCAGTTCCCATTAAAGCCAGGGCTGCACAATTCTGCAGACAATGAGGCCACTCTCTGGCCACTGGGTGAAACATTTGAGCCCAGGAATTCCTTTGGCATGGCCCTGATTAACATCCACATGCAATTCAAATGGTTTTTCCCTGTCTGGGAGGGCCAGGGCAGGAGGCTCAGTTAATTTGCTTTTGAAGCCTTGACAATTGTGCTTTCCTTCTGGTGTCCATGATGGGGTTTCTTGCCTGGCAGGAGAGGAGAGTTGTAGGGAGAGATGCCTGGCTCCAGAAGCGCTGCCTTTAGCAGGGACTCAGTAAGAGGCTGTAACCCCTTCCTTGCCTCCCTTGGAACAGGGTATTGCTTTTAGACACCACTTGTCCTGGATGCTTCAGAGGAATTTGGAGAGGCTCCATATCTGATTTTCCCTATTTCCCTGGGGCTGCCCACACTTCTGGGTTCCCTTCAGCAGAGGCCTTCGCACACATTTGACACAAAGGTCCAGCAGCATTAGCCTCTGTATCTCCTTTGACAATATGAATTTTTATTCCCACTTCAGCCACCAAGTGCCTTCCCAGTAAATTATAATCACAATTAGGAACAAACAGAAATTGATGCATTTCAAACCCATCCCCCACATCTACTGATAGTGGTTGAATAAAACACACCTGCTTATCTTTCCCACTTATTGCCTGAATAATCAAAGAACTTCTTGACCATTTCCCCCCTTAGGTGTCAGATTCAGAGTGGATAGAGAGGCCCCTGTGTCCATCAGGAGCGGCCTCGTCTCGATCCAGATGTGCCCTGAATGTTCTCAAGGGCTCTGGTGTGGTGGGTCCCTGGTCTGCTGGGAGCTCTGCCAGCCCTGACAATCCATGTCCATGTGGGGTGGACTTGCTGGTGCTGAGGGTGCTGCTGTCTGTGCTTGCAGTGTCCTTCTGGCCTGCAGATGGACCCCTGATTCCTTGCCAGGGGCTGTTTGGGTGGGCTCTGCCGTGCCGAGGAGGGCAATGCCTGTGCCAGGTGCTTGTGGCCGCCGCCGTCCCCTGGGTGCTGGGGCCCCCTTGGGCCCTGCGGTTCATCCCTGGGGGGCTGTAGAAACTCTGCCATGGCCTTTGCCTTCACCTTGGCCTTTTGCTCATCCCTTCTTGCATTGCCCTGCTGAGCCTTTCTGGCCAAGTGCTGCAGGGGCTTCTTGTGCCTCTCCTGCAGCCCCCTCAGTGCCCATGGGTGCTCATCCTCTGACAGCTGCTGAGCTTTCTGCAAAATCATTCGTTTCTCCAGTGACCCAAACAAGATCATTGAAAGAAAATCCTGATCCTTCCACATCCTGCAGCCTCCTGGGGGCCGGGGGCCACTGCCGGCCCTGCCCGGGGGGTGTTGGGGTCAGGCAGTGCCTGGCGCTGAGCCCCGGCTGCCCCACAGCCCCGGCCCGGCCCCACAGCTCCCCACAGGCCCCCAGCCTGTGCTGCCCTGTCCTGCTGCTCCCCACCACAGAGCAACCCCCTCAAATCCTGAACTTCTTTGTTTCCCTGTCCTGGAACGCGGGGTACAAAAGATCTGGATCAGCTGGCAAATGTTGAGGATAAGATGGTGCTGAAAAGCACCCCACTCCTCACTTTTTTCTCTTCCTCCTCTTTTCCATCTTCCTTTTCCTTTCTTACCTCTTCCAGTTTTGCAAAATGCAGCTTACAGGTGAACATTGAAAAACCCATTCTAAAATTCTCCCATCACTAACAGCCACGCACACACATACACAGAAAAACGCCTAAACCAATAAAGATTTTTGCTACTTTTTCCCCTAAGAATAAAAATTGACTCTCACACCCCTGGCCCAAACCCAGCTGACAATGTCAGAGTAGGATTATTAAGAAAAAAAATTCTAGTGATATAATCTTGTCAACAAAACTCCTGGAAGATCAAAAACTCTCCAACGACCTTTTTAGTGTTAGAGGATCAAGGCATTACTTTATTCTGGCCAGGATGTGCAACAGAAATCATTTCATGCACACATAGCCCAGGTGTGCAGAGAAAATCATCCCATGGCACACGAGTTTTACTCAATTTTTCCTCAACTTGATGCAGTCTAAACCCATCGAAATCCGTAGGTTTCATGTTCATTGGTTCCAAGTTGGGCAGTTCTTAGTATTTGGTTTCCTGTTGGCCCCGGATTGCTTGGCCTCTGATGTTCATTAGGTCCACACTCCTTGATTTCCTTCTCAGCCTTTTCCAGAGCAGGGGTCTCCAGCTGTGCTGGGGGCAGTGTCTGGGGTAGCTGTTCCTTGATGTTTGCTGATGGGCGTTGATGTTCTGTTGATGGGCGTTATCTTTTTGGGTATCTTTTGGGCTGTTCCCAGTCTGTTGAGATGTTAAGCTCATCTCCCTTGAGTGGTGTAACATCCCTTAAAGTCCCCAGGCAGGGTCTGTGCCAGCCGAGCTTCCTGTGGAAGAGATTTCACAAGAGACAGGATTCTGGCCACAGACTGCTAGAAACAGACATCCCTTATCTCCACCCCGCACTAGGTCGGGAATTCGCAGGGTGAGGAATTGCAAACCTCAATTCCAGGGAGATAATTGAATATCTGGCCTGGGTCTGGCTCTTCTTCTTGCCAAAGCCAATGGCAGCAGCCGTACCCGTGGCATCTCACTGCCCGTGGGTGCTCATCCTCTGACAGCAGCTGAGCTTTCTGCAAAATCATTCGTTTCTCCAGTGACCCAAACAAGATCGATAAAAGTAAATCCTGATCCTTCCACATCCCGTAGCCTCCTGGGGGCCGGGGGCCACTGCCGGCCCTGCCCGGGGGGTGTTGGGGTCAGGCAGTGCCCGGCGCTGAGCCCTGGCTGCCCCACAGCCCCAGCCCGGCCCCGCAGCTCCCCACAGGCCTCCAGCCCGTGCTGCCCTGTCCTGCTGCTCCCCACCACAGAGGAACACCCTAAAATCCTGAACTTCTTTTTCTGTCCTGTCCTGGAACGCGGGGATACAAAAGATCTGGATCAGCTGGCAAATGTTGAGGATAAGATGGTGCTGAAAAGCATCCCAGTCCTCACTTTTTTCTCTTCCTCCTCTTTTCCATCTTCCTTTTCCTTTCTTACCACATAGATTCCTCCTGCTGCTGTTTGCCTTAACCATATTCCTGCACACTCCCTTCAACCAATCCCTTCCCAGCACACCAACACCATCCGTCCCCTGTTGCTGAGACCCCTTCTCGACTTCCCTTTTTACCCGTGCTGGGTGTCCATGTCCTTAATTAGCTCTGGGAGAATGTGCAAACTGCCTCAGCATTGTCCCCTTTTGATTAGGAAACGACGTCCATGGTTCTGTTCCGGCTTTGTTGTTGTTCTGGAAGTTGAGGAATTGAGCAGGAGCTTGGCTGAGCAGCAGTGTGTGTCAGTCAGTGCCATTTTGTGGAGCTGCTGGTTTGTGCTGTCACTTGCTTGTGTGCAAGTGCGTGTGGCTGTGTCCGAGCAGATTCAGAGCATGTGTTTGTAAGGAGGCGTTGGTGTTGTTGGTTCGCTGGGGGTGCCCGGTTTTCGGGACATCCCCCCTGGAGCAGGGTGTCCCCCCTTGGTGCAGGCGCGGCCCTCAGGCAGCGCTCAGCCAATCAGAAGGCGCGGCGCTGGTGACTCAGCAGTTGCCAGGCAGAGCCGCAGCGCCCGGCGCTCCCCAGCTGGAGCCCACGTGTGGCCCGGCCTTGGCGCCCCCCGCCAGGGGAATTTGGGGAGGTGGGAGGGGGGGAGCGCCAAGGCCGGGCCGGGCCGTGCTGTGCTGGCAGAAGTGGCTGCGGCGGGGGCCGAGTGCGGGCAGGAGCGGCCGAGAGCCCAGCGCTGCCCCAGCCCGAGCTGCCGCAGCTGCATCGCTGCTCGTGCTGTGCGATCCGAGAGCTCTGGGGGGCAGAGCGAGCCAGGGCTGGGTGCTGGGCCTGGGGGGAGCAGGAGAAAGGCTGGAGGAGCAGGGCTGGAGACCAGAATGGTGAAACGATGGCCGTGGGAGCAGCAGGTGGGATTCTGCAGGAGAAGGAGTAGTGTGAGGAAGAGGAGTGTGAGGAAGAGTAGGGACACAGGAGGAGGAGCAGGAAGAGGAGGCGCCGCAAGGTTCCAGCACTCGCTGTATCTGCAGCCTCCCCCCAGCCCCAGGAGCGTTGCCCCCCCCATCCAGCAGGTGATCAGGGAGGGGGATCCACGATTTTCCCGTGGGTGAATCTTGGTGTTTCTGAGGTTTCTTGGACTCCATGTTGGTGCTTTGGGTTTTTTTCAGGGGCTGAATGTTTATATTTTGGATGAGGGTTTAGCTGAATCTTGATGTTTTGGGTGTTTTGTGTCTATGTCTTGATGTTTGTGGGACTTTTGGTCTGAATCTTGGTGTTTTGTAGGTTTTTACAGACACAAAATACTTGGTGATGGACTTGGGCAGAAGGAATCCGCAGCCTGAGGCGCTCACCTCTTGTTTTTCCCCTCAACCCAGAATTTGTCATTCCGAAGGTGTGGACGATGGAGGAGGAGGAAAAGCCCCGGAGATGCTGCACGAGGAGGGGCTGCAAACGCAGCCCAGAGAGATCCAAGGAGGAAAGAGCCCCCCTGTGCCGGGAAGGCGGCCGGAGATTCAGGGGGAGGTCGGAGCTGGGGGAGAAACCTCAGGGTGGGGAGAAGCCCCACAAGTGCTTGGAATGTGGGAAGGGCTTCAGGTGGAGCTCCAGCCTGAGACACCACCAGCGCATCCACACCGGGGAGAGGCCCTATGAATGTGGGGAATGCGGGAAGAGCTTCAGCCGGAGCTCCAGCATGATGCAGCACCGAAGGATCCACACTGGGGAGAGGCCCTACAAGTGTGGGGAATGTGGGAAGGGCTTCATCAACAGCTCCCAGCTGATCCAGCACCAGGTGATCCACACCGGGGAGCAGCCCTATGAGTGCTTGGATTGTGGGAAGAGATTCTGGTGGAGCTCCAGCCTGAGGGCCCACCAGCGCACCCACACTGGGGAGAGGCCCTACGAGTGTTCTGAGTGTGGGAAGAGGTTTCCGAGGAGCTCCCAGCTTCTCCTACATCAGCGCATTCACACGGATGAGAGGCCCTTCCGCTGCCCCAACTGTGGGAAGGGCTTCAATCAAAACTCCCACCTCACCCTCCACCGGCGCATCCACACTGGGGAGAGGCCCTACGAGTGTCCCCAGTGCGGGAAGAGCTTCTCCAGGAGCTCTCACTTGACCCAACACCAACGGAGGCACCGCTAAGGGAAGCCCTGCGAGTGCCCCGAGTGCAGGAAGAGCTTCGTGCGCTGCTCCAGCTCCATCCCCCGTGGGAGGATCGGCGTTGGATGATCCCCAGTGACCCCCGTGGGGCAGAGCCCTGGTGACCCCCGTTCCGGGTGATCCGCGCTGGGTGGGGGGAAGGTGTTGGAGAGATTTCTTTGCCTTCTCCTTGTGCTGCTGGGATTTGGTTGGGAATAAATTCCCTCCCTGTGCCCAGGCTGGCTCTGTTGTGCCCGTGCCGGTGCTCGGGGCGGGATCTCTCCTGGTCCTTTTCTCTCAGCTCCTGGGCCTTTCCTTGTATTTCCTGTTGAAACATAGAGGAAACAAAGATTTTAGTCATAGGCTTGGGATTTCAGTTGGAGGCTTGGGCCCAGTGAGGGTTAATCAAAATAGTTAGGAGAGCTGGACTTGAAACAGAGTTTTAGATGTTAGTAACTGATTACCAAATAATTGATGATCTGTCATTTGCATGTTTGTTTAGCTGTGCCTAGAATAAGGAGCAGAAACATTGATAAGTTGGTGTATAGAATAAAAACAATCACCAATTTCTTCCCTTTGTGGGAGCCCATCCAAAAATCATGCAAGAGGAAACTTACAGGTCACTAAAGTAATTAGAATAGTTAAAACTCAGAGAAGCAAAAAGGTCAAAATGAGGAAGATGAGTTACTTCATCTTTGGGACCACTGACCCAATTCAAGACCACCGACTCAATTCAGGACACACACTACGCATGCTTAATGACATTTAAGCTCATTTCCATACGAAGCGGAGAATGGGAGGTGTTAATGTTATGAATATACATTTGTATTTTGGATATTCATAATATTTGGAAATAAAAGGTATCATGTTTGCTTGTACTGGGGCCTGCATCTTAGGGAGCTATGCCACGCAGTGCCTGGCGCCACATAAAACATAAACTTTCTAACTTTAAACTGTTAGAGAGTTTTTGTCCGTCTCAGGTGGATATTGATATTAGATCAATATTCATATTTTGGTAAATCACCGTCCCTGTGCAGTAGTTAGGTGTTTCCCAGCATCCAGGCAGGGGCAGCCCAGCCCCGGGGGTTGTGAGGGGCTTGTGGGGGTCCCCCGTTTTCGGGACATCCCAGCTGGAGGAGGGTGTCCCCCTTACTGCAGCCCCAGCCCTCAGGCAGCGCTCAGCCAAGCAGAGAACGCCCTCAGCTGGGGCCTCGTTTTTGGGCACAGCTGAGCCCCTGGACATCTCCATCCCCATTTTGGGGTGCAGCTGAGCTCCTGGATACCTGGCTTCCCAGTTTTGGGGCTCTACTGGGCTTGCACAGCCTGGTTTTGGTAGCGGGGTTGGTTCAGAGGTGATGTAGGGGATTGATCCTGAGTTGATGGACAGTCTTTTAGACTAATGACGCTTCTCACAATTTACACATTTAAACCACACGGAAACGCGGGAATTCCTTTCGTTCCAGCTCTCCTGCCGGAAGGTGCGGGGACCTTGGAGCCTCCGGGCCCCGCCGGGTCAGGGCCCCTGCACCCCCTCCTTTCCCAACGCCGCAGCACAGACCCTGTGTCACTGCTGGGGGGGAACTGTCCCAGAGCCGCAGGCAGCTAAAGCCAGCCATGGAGTGCCACACAGCTAAACCCATCCGGCGCGGCTCCCTGGCACCGGCGGGTCCCTCTCCTCTCCACGCGGGGCCGGCGGAGCCAGCGGGAGCCGGCGGAGCCTCCTGTCTGCAGCCAGCACACTCCGCGCTGAACTGAAGAGGACACCACGCAGCCAGCAGCACAAAGGGAGCCAGGCTTTCTCCACCGTAGAGCCCGAACAAGAACACTCTTCAACGTGGCGGCTTCGGAGTCAGAGAGAAGAGAAAGTGAGTCCTGTGGGACGGAGCTGGAAATGGCGACGGGAGAAAAGAGGGCGGTGCCGCGATTCTCGCGCGCAGCTTAAAAAACTTCCTGCAGGCCGTGGTAAGAAACTGTAATATCACAAACTGTCTCTTTGATCCATTTGGAGTACATGGAGGGATGGAAAGTTCACCCGTGACCCATGAAATTTAGGAAAAGTGCCTATGCCAGGCTATATAGAAGTATTGAGAGGCTTTTAGAGACCTCCTGTCACAAAAAAAAAAAACAACCAACCCTTTGTGTTCAGGCCAAAGTAATTCATCCTTACAAAGACTAATAACCCCATGTGATGGCCCCTGTCTGGCAGTGTGAAGGAACTGTGAGATGTTTCAGGGCAGAGATGTTTTACACCACAGCAGATTGTTTCTTCCCGGGCGGGTCTGCTGTTGGTGGCACTTTGGGAACCACGTGATGCAGAAGAAAACCCTTTTTTCCTTAAGCATAACAAAGAGACTCTTCAAGAACTGCAACACTGACTAAAATCCCATGTTCTGCTTCCTTTCTGCGAGTTGGGTAAAAGGAGGGAAGTGCTGGAAGAGAGGGGAGGTTTGCTTTAATTTCTTGTTATTTCTTTTTACTTTTAATTCTGTTGGTGATAAACTTTTTCTTTGTACAGCAACTGTTTAAGTTTGAACCTGTTCTGCTTCACAGCTCTCTAGTTTTCCTCAATATTTTCTTATTTCCCCTTATGAAAAAAAGGAGATTTCGTGTGCTTGACGCTCAGCTGCGTCAAACCACGACAGGCAGAGCCCTGGTGCCCCCCGTCTGAGTGATCCATGTTTGGATCCAGTGTCCTGGGTTTGCATGGCCAGGCTTTGGAAATAGGGGGCCTCCAGGGGTGGCTTCCGTCAGCAGCTTCCAGAAGCTTCCCCCGTGTCCGGCTCCTGTTCCGCCCCGCCCCTGAAGGCGAGGGTAACCCAGGGTCTGGTTCATGGCTCCCCTGGGGCAGATGAGAGTGAAACAACAGTGAAAGATCTGTGTTTATAAATATATCTCTGTAGGGTTTATTTCAGAACAGTTTGGTTGCTGTGTGAAGGGGGTTTGAAGCCCTTTTGGTTACCACCTCCAGTAATATTAAAAGCATAAAAGTAACACTTAGGAAATGTATAACGGCAAAGAAAGTAGGAGAGTAGAAGGATACACAGTCAGCAGCCCTGGATCAGGAACAAAACTTTTGGATTTGGTTGTTCCAATGTCGCTGTCCTTGGTGTAAGTGATGGTCCCAGGCTGGATCCCGTGGGGGCTGGGGAAGCCCCGGAAACTCCAAGTTCGGTGGGTTAATACAGGTTCAGGTTTGGGTGAACACCCAGGTACCTCCCCCGGGGGAGTTTTGCAGTGTCCGATGTCACACTGTGGATCCCGGGGCACTTTGGGGGCTCTGATGGTTTATGGCCCCTTCTAAGACATGGCCCTGCCCCTCCCGGCAGCGCAGCTGAGCCAGGCATGGCCCATGCGAAGGGATGGCAACCTCCAGGCCTCTGTGTGCATGTCCCGGGCCTGCCCCGGGCGGGTTCCCAGAGCTGGGCCAGTTGTGTAAGGGAGGGCGCTGCCCTGCTCCAAAGCCCTGTCCCACCTGGCCGGATCTGCTTCCCATCAGCCTCTGCCCTTCCCTGGCTCCAGGCCCGGCTCGGCCCCTCCGGGCTGGGTGTTCCCCCCCTGTGCCCCCGGGCGCTCCCTGTGCCCACGGCCAGCAAAGGCCCCGCTGCTGCTGCCGGTGGCCAATGGTTTGAGCCACTAACCCGGAACATTTCAGTCCCTCACAGCTCTGCACCCCAAAAGCCGAGAGGGATCGAAGGCACCTCACAGCGACTCCATCCCACTGCAAAGGGCTCAATTCCACCTCAAAGCAACTCCATCCCACCTCCAAATTTTGGGGTATCCCCTGTGCCCAAACTGCTCCCAGTTGTAGATGTTCCTGTCCATGAACTTCACCCAGTTGTTGTCATCAAGGAAGTGCCAGTGGGCTTTTCCCCAGGAATGGAACACACCTGTGTGGGAGACAGGTCAGGGGGTGCCCCCCTCCAGCAGCCCCCAGCACCCCTCAGCAGGTTGGGAGCTCAAGGGACCCCCCTGGACACCCCTTTCCCACCCCTCTCTGCCCCACGGCCGCCTCAGCACCAGCTGCTGGGTGGGGAGGAACCCCCCATGAGACCCCCAGGGAGGGACAGGGGTTTGGGGACCACCCCAGTGAGGTTCTGCCCCCCCGAGAGCCCCAGGGAACAGCTGAAGAGATCAAGTGATGGGGACACGAAGGGACTCTCATGGGAAGTCCTTTCCCACTGTCCCCCGGCCCTCATCCCCCTCTCAGACACCTTTCCCATCGTCCCTGCACCCCTCCCCACTCACCCAAGCGCTCCTCGCCCGCAGCCGGGGGCTCCCAGCACCCAGAGTGGGGTGACACGGGGGGGACACACGGGGGCCCCATTCCCGATCCATCCCAGTGCCGGTTTTGCCCCCTCCAATCTCGGCCCCTCCGCGGGGTTCCCCAGAGTCCATCCCCAGTGCCCCCCAATAAACGGGATCAGCCCGAACTGGGAAGCTTTACTGGGAACACTGGGAGCAGCCAGGTGGGGGCAGAGTGACAGCGGGGCTGGGGGGGACACACGACCCCCCCAAAATCAGCGCGGGGACGGAGCGGGGGGTCCCGGCCAGGCCCGAGGCCACGGGGAGGGGCTGCGGCCGCCGGCGGCTCAGGAGCTCTGTGGGCAGAGCAAAGGGGGTGACACCGGGCTGGGGGGCCCCGGGGGGGCACACACGCTCTGGGGGAGGGGGATGCGATCCCCGGGACCCCCCGTCACCTTCTCGAGCAAGTGAAAGCCGAGCCCCAGCGCCAGGAAGATGAAGCCCAACACGAAGTCCCCGATCCCTGTCAGAATCTTGCTGCGGGCAGTGTCCGCTGGCATCTGTCGGGGGTCCACAGGGGTCAGGACCTCTCAAAAAACGCCCCAGAGAGCCATCAGGACCCCCTAACCCCTCTTTTTTTCATCCCCAGTCTGTCCAGAATGCTGTTAAACCTTCTAGCACATGCCAAACCCACTCTCATCTCCTCCAGGACTCCACAAACCCCATCCCAGTTGCTCCCTGCCCTGCGAGGATCCCCCAAACCCTCTCCCAGTCCCTTTGCCAAGGTTAAAAAGAAGGGTGGCTCTTGATGGAACACCCAACACTGAAAAATAGGACAAGAGATCGGCCTAGAAGCATATACAGCTTCGGGTTGGGGTGTTCTGAGAGAAGTGAGCTGCCCTCGTGAGAGGGGAGTGGACTGAGAGCACTGGGGAGGCACTGGGAGGGCACTGGGAGCGACTGGGAATGGAGCGCGCGGCACTGGGAGGCCGAGTCCAGCACGGGGCACTCGGCGCTGCGGGTCTGCCTGGCAACTGATGAGTCATCAGAGAGACGCGCTCTGATTGGCTGAGGGGCGTCAGCGCCACGCAGGGCTGGGATGGACACGCGCGGGGGCACTGGGAGAGACTGGGATGGACTGGGATGGACTGGGAGGGACTGGGACACCTCAGGGGAAGCTGGAAGGACAAGAGGCCCCGGGGATGGGCACCAGGGGGGCTGAGGGGCTCCAGGCTCATCCCCAGGGCAGGGCCCGAGGGGACTCGCTCTGCCCGACGTTCTGCACCTCTGCGGGCCGCGAGCAACGGGGCAACGATGTCGCGGTGGTACCGGCAGAGCCTGTCCGCCAGAGCCCGTTTGTACCCCAGTCTGGCTGGATGGCTGTTCCAGCACTGCGCCTGTTTCTCCCCACACGGGCTGTCCCCCACAAACAGCCCCACATCGCTGGCGAGTGCAGTTGCTGCTCCCGCTGTCAGATGCTCCTCTGCACCAACCTCACCCGCTCGGTGCCCTTAATGAAGTGACACTCGGACTTCATCATCCCCTGGAACACCCCTGTGTGTGCGGGACACAGCTCAGGGGGTGCCCCCCTGCAGCCCCCAGCACGCCCAGAGCTCCGGGAGCCACCCCGGATCCCCGCTCCGCACCCCCTGTGCCCCACGGCCGCCACGGGACCCTCCTGCCCGTGCTCGGACTTCCTCTTTTCCACTCTTCTCCCTATTTCACATCCCCTCTCCCACCATTTCCAGCCGCTCCCCAGAGGAGTTTTGGACTCCCATTCCCCCCTTTTCACCCTTTCCACCCTTTTCCCCCACCATCCCCCAATCCCCAGCCCACTCCCGCTCCGTTTTTGGGTCCCATCCTCCACTTTTCCCCACTTTCCCAGCCCCTCCCACCCGTTTCTCCCCCACTCTTCAGCCCCCTCCTGCTCTTCCTTTGAGGGTCCCCTCCAGCTCTCACTCATTTTAGGGGTCCCATCACCCCTTTTTCCCCTTCTCCCCCCCTTTCCCATCACGTCACGCCACCCCCGGCTCACCTGAGAGCTCCACGCCCGCAGCCGGGGGGGCTCCCAGCACCACCAGTGCCACCAGTACGGCCCCAGCTGCCACCACTCACCCCATGGCCAGCGCTGGCCACGATTTTGATTGGCTATGGGGCTTTAGGGATGCTGCAGCCCCGCGGTGGAATTTTTTGGGAGGGGGAACCTCGGGGTGCGGGGCAGGTGGGAGCTCAGCTGTGCCCAGAAATGTGTCCCCAGGGACGCGGGATCTCAGGGGTGCCCATGGCCTGGGGTGACGCTGGCCCGGTGCCAGGCACCCACCAAAGCCACTCTGTCCCTGCCCCCCGCAGCCACACAGGGGAGAGAAAATGGAACCGAGGGTTCCTGGCTGGGGATAAGGACTGGGAGAGATCCCTCAGCAAACACCGGAACAGGCACAACAGGCTCTAATTAGAGATATTAATTAAATTGATGACACTGAAAAAATAACATCAGGAGAAAGAGAAGGAAAAGAAGACCCTTAAAAACACCCTCCTCCTCCTCCCTCCTTCCCAGGGGTTGTGGGGGCATCTCTGCATCCGGCACCTCCAACTTTGGAGCCACCAGGGATTGGCTCTGCCAGACATGGAGGAAGCTTCCAGATCCAACAGACCCAGCCTGGGCACAGGGAGGGAATTTATTACCAACCAAATCCCAGCAGCACAAGGAGAAGGCAAAGAAATCTCTCCAACACCTTCCCCCCACCCAGCGCGGATCACCCGGAACGGGGGTCACCAGGGCTCTGCCCCACGGGGGTCACTGGGGATCACCCAACGCCGATCCTCCCACGGGGGATGGAGGTGGAGCAGCACACGAAGCTCTTCCCGCACTCGGGGCACTCGCAGGGCTTCCCTTAGCGGTGCATCTGTTGGTGTTGGATCAAGTTTGAGCTGTGTGAGAAGCTCTTCCCACATTCAGGACACTCGTAGGGCCTCTCCCCAGTGTGGATGCGCCGGTGGGTGATGAGGGTGGAGCTGTGTTTGAAGCCCTTCCCGCAGTCGGGGCAGCGGAAGGGCCTCTCATCCGTGTGAATGCGCTGATGTTGGAGGAGGTGGGAGCTCCTCTGAAACCTCTTCCCACACTCAGAACACTCGTAGGGCCTCTCCCCGGTGTGGATGCGCTGGTGTGCCCTCAGGGTGGAGCTCCACCCGAAGCTCTTCCCACACTGCAAGCACTCATAGGGCCGTTCCCCGGTGTGGACCACCTGGTGCTGGAACAGCTCGGAGCTGCTGGTGAAGCCCTTCCCACATTCCCCACACTCATAGGGCCTCTCCCCAGTGTGAATCTTCTGGTGCCGGATAAGGCTGGAGTTCCGTCTGAAGCCCTTCCCACATTCCAAGCACTTGTGGGGCTTCTCCTCACCCTGAGGGTTCTCCCCCAGCTCCGAGCTCCCCCTGGATCTCCGGCCGCCTTCCCGGCACAGGGGGGCTCTTTCCTACTTGGATCTCTCTGGGCTGCGTTTGCAGCCCCTCCTCGTGCGGCATCTCCGGGGCTTTTCCTCCTCCTCCATCCGGCCACGCCTTGGGAATGACAAATCCTGGATTGGGGAAGAAACATGGGGTGAGCGCCTCGGGCTGGGGGTTCCTCCTGCCCAGGTCCATCACCGGGCATCTTGTGTCTGTAAAAATCTCAAAAACACAGAGACTCAGCCCAAAAGTCCCCCAGACATTAAGACACAGACCCAAAACTACCAAAACATCAAGATTCAGAGAAAGCTCCCTCCAAAATATAAACATTCAGCCCCCACAAAAAAAACCCAAAGCACCAACAGGGAAACCAAGAAACCTCAGAAACACCAAGATTCATCCCCTGGAAAATCGTGGATCCCCCTCCCTGATCACCTGCTGGATGGGGGGGGCAACACTCCTGGGGCTGGAGGGAGGCTGCAGATACAGCGAGTGCTGGAACCTTGGGGTGCCTCCTCGTCCTGATCCTCCTCCTCCTGAATCCCTACTCTTCCTCACACTCCTCTTCCTCACACTACTCCTTCTCCTGCAGAATCCCACTTGCTGCTCCCACGGCCATCGTTTCACCATTCTGGTCTCCAGCCCTGCTCCTCCAGCCTTTCTCCTGCTCCCCCCAGGCCCAGCACCCAGCCCTGGCTCGCTCTGCCCCCCAGAGCTCTCGGATCGCACAGCACGAGCAGCGATGCAGCTGCGGCAGCTCGGGCTGGAGCAGCGATGCAGCTGCGGCAGCTCGGGCTGGGGCAGCGCTGGGCTCTCGGCCGCTCCTGCCCGCACTCGGCCCCCGCCGCAGCCACTTCTGCCAGCACAGCACGGCCCGGCCCGGCCTTGGCGCTCCCCCCCTCCCACCTCCCCAAATTCCCCTGGCGGGGGGCGCCAAGGCCGGGCCACACGTGGGCTCCAGCTGGGGAGCGCCGGGCGCTGCGGCTCTGCCTGGCAACTGCTGAGTCACCAGCGCCGCGCCTTCTGATTGGCTGAGCGCTGCCTGAGGGCCGCGCCTGCACCAAGGGGGGACACCCTGCTCCAGGGGGGATGTCCCGAAAACCGGGCACCCCCAGCGAACCAACAACACCAACGCCTCCTTACAAACACATGCTCTGAATCTGCTCGGACACAGCCACACGCACTTGCACACAAGCAAGTGACAGCACAAACCAGCAGCTCCTCAAAATGGCACTGACTGACACACACTGCTGCTCAGCCAAGCTCCTGCTCAATTCCTCAACTTCCAGAACAACAACAAAGCCGGAACAGAACCATGGACATCGTTTCCTATACAAAAGGGGACAATATTGAGGCAGTTTGCACATTCTCCCAGAGCTAATTAAGGACATGGACACCCAGCACGGGTAAAAAGGGAAGTCGAGAAGGGGTCTCAGCAACAGGGGACGGATGGTGTTGGTGTGCTGGGAAGGGATTGGTTGAAGGGAGTGTGCAGGAATATGGTTAAGGCAAACAGCAGCAGGAGGAATCTATGTGGTAAGAAAGGAAAAGGAAGATGGAAAAGAGGAGGAAGAGAAAAAAGTGAGGAGTGGGGTGCTTTTCAGCACCATCTTATCCTCAACATTTGCCAGCTGATCCAGATCTTTTGTATCCCCGCGTTCCAGGACAGGACAGAAAAAGAAGTTCAGGATTTTAGGGTGTTCCTCTGTGGTGGGGAGCAGCAGGACAGGGCAGCACGGGCTGGGGGCCTGTGGGGAGCTGCGGGGCCGGGCCGGGGCTGTGGGGCAGCCGGGGCTCAGCGCCGGGCACTGCCTGACCCCAACACCCCCCGGGCAGGGCCGGCAGTGGCCCCCGGCCCCCAGGAGGCTACGGGATGTGGAAGGATCAGGATTTACTTTTATCGATCTTGTTTGGGTCACTGGAGAAACGAATGATTTTGCAGAAAGCTCAGCTGCTGTCAGAGGATGAGCACCCACGGGCAGTGAGATGCCACGGGTACGGCTGCTGCCATTGGCTTTGGCAAGAAGAAGAGCCAGATCCAGGGCAGATATTCAATTATCTCCCTGGAATTGAGGTTTGCAATTCCTCACCCTGCGAATTCCCGACCTAGTGCGGGGTGGAGATAAGGGATGTCTGTTTCTAGCAGTCTGTGGCCAGAATCCTGTCTCTTGTGAAATCTCTTCCACAGGAAGCTCGGCTGGCACAGACCCTGCCTGGGGACTTTAAGGGATGTTACACCACTCAAGGGAGATGAGCTTAACATCTCAACAGACTGGGAACAGCCCAAAAGATACCCAAAAAGATAACGCCCATCAACAGAACATCAACGCCCATCAGCAAACATCAAGGAACAGCTACCCCAGACACTGCCCCCAGCACAGCTGGAGACCCCTGCTCTGGAAAAGGCTGAGAAGGAAATCAAGGAGTGTGAACCTAATGAACATCAGAGGCCAAGCAATCCGGGGCCAACAGGAAACCAAATACTAAGAACTGCCCAACTTGGAACCAATGAACATGAAACCTACGGATTTCGATGGGTTTAGACTGCATCAAGTTGAGGAAAAATTGAGTAAAACTCGTGTGCCATGGGATGATTTTCTCTGCACACCTGGGCTATGTGTGCATGAAATGATTTCTGTTGCACATCCTGGCCAGAATAAAGTAATGCCTTGATCCTCTAACACTAAAAAGGTCGTTGGAGAGTTTTTGATCTTCCAGGAGTTTTGTTGACAAGATTATATCACTAGAATTTTTTTTCTTAATAATCCTACTCTGACATTGTCAGCTGGGTTTGGGCCAGGGGTGTGAGAGTCAATTTTTAGTCTTAGGGGAAGAAGTAGAAAAATCTTTATTGGTTTTGGGGTTTTCTGTGTATGTGTGTGCGTGGCTGTTAGTGATGGGAGAATTTTAGAATGGGTTTTTCAATGTTCACCTGTAAGCTGCATTTTGCAAAACTGGAAGAGGTATAAAGATGACCCTTTAACTCATAAAGAGCTAAAAAAACATAAGAAAAAGAAAAAGAAAAAGAAAAAGAGAAAAAAAAAGAAAAAGAAAAAGAAAAAGAAAAAGAAAAAGAAAAAGAAAAAGAAAAAGAAAAAGAAAAAGAAAAAGAAAAAGAAAAAGAAAAAGAAAAAGAAAAAGAAAAAGAAAGCAGCTGGGGGGGAGGGCACTTGTGAGTCACCTGATGGTTGCCCTGGAGGAGAAGTTTCCTTCCAAGCAGCAAGCAGAGGAGCTTTAGAAATGCAAATTATCTCTGCTGGGGGAAGTGTGCACAATGTCCCAGGCTCTCCTTGCCTGCCAGAGGAATTGGCCTGATTCCTTCTGCCCCTCACCCCAAGCTCTGCCTCCCTGCACAGACGGAATTTGCGTCGCTAAAGGCAGAGCCCACACTGAGCATCTCGGACTCTGCAACAGAAATCCCTGAAGCTGCAAAGGAAAACAGCAAACGGAGAATGTTGGGAGAACTTCACTCACAAAAGCGGGGGGGAATCATCCCTCTTCCCACTCCAACATCTGCTGGCACTGTCTGGGTTATACAGGGTGGGCTTGACCACTGGGCTGCTTTTGCTGCTTCAAGGTCAGCGAAATCACTTGGGAATCCAAGGATGTGATGATTTAATCAGAGAAAAGAGGTCAATTGATGCATCCCTGGCATTTTTGGGAGCGCCCAAAAATGGGGAAAAGATGAACGGCCACCAGAACAAATCCTACAACACCATGGAGCAGCCCCTGGGAACCCAAACAAATTCATACCAGGTGCCAGAGAACCCAGTGATCATTTCAATGCATCATTAGATTACAAGCTGTCCTCCAAATCAGAACCAAGCACACAGCTCCAGCTCCTGACCTTCTCACCCACCAATCCACTCCCATGAGCAACGCCACATTTCACCCTGGGATGGCATCAGATCCTCTTTCAGCAGAAGGACCAGGAGGTTGTGGAAAATTAAATGACTCAAACTGCTCTTGGCAAAGAGATGGCCAAGGAAAAGTGGTGAAACAGAGAACAAAGGAAACAAAGACTTAACAGAGCCATGAATATCGGATGTTATACAAAGTGGGGGTGCACATTAAGGGGCACATGCAGCAGGCGCATCGGGAAGTCTGTACCTTCCAAGGACCTCAGCCACTGCGGAAAGGGACACGGAGATGCGGCCGGGGAAATCGGCATAAAAAGGAGGCTGCGTCCTCCAACACTTGGACAGACCCCACGGGAAATGCCCCGTGGCCTCTCCCTTGCTCCAGGAATAAAGTTCCTTTTACAGGACTCCTCCGGCTCCTCTGGGGACACAAACCTCTGGCCACGGGAACTTTCCCGCACACTCCCGCCGACGGGGCAGCCACCTCTGTCCTACCCACAGCAGCCGGGACGAGCCAGCGCTGCTCCGGCACCGGCTCCTGCCGAGGCATCAGCGGCAAGGAGAGCGCGGGCAGCCGCTCCCGCAGCGCCCTCACGCCAGGGCGAACACGGCGCCCACACGGCACAACGAACCCGCCCCAGCCCCCTGCCGCCCCCTCCGCCCGCAGCCAGCGCCGAGCCCCGCCAGAACCGAGCGCGGCTCCCACCTGCGCTGGGGCCGCCTCCGAGCTCCGCCGCCGCCTCACCGGGCTCCGGCCGCCGCCGCCGCTCCCGGGCCCGCACAGACGCTCCGCCAATGGCGCCTCTGCTGCGCCACGGCCGCCCTGCCGGCGGCTCCGGGCCCGGGCTGCTCCCCGCTCCGACCAATCAGCGCGCCAGAACCACGACTGACGGCAGCACCGGCCAATCGCAGCGAGGGGCGGGCTCTGCACACGGCCCAGCCTCGCCCCGCGCTCCCAGCGCCCCCCGGGCTGCGTGAGGGGAAAGCCGCAGCTGAGGAACAGCCCTGGAACGGGCCCGGCCCGAGCCGCCATTCAGCTGGGAAGGGAAACAAAGCTCTCCGCTGCTCCCGGCCCGACTTGCCCAGCCCTGCGTGTTGGCTGCCTCCGGCTCCTTGGGAAGCCCTGCAGCCTCCCGACTCCCGCCCCTAATTCGGAGCATCAGTGCATGGCTTTGATTTCGTTGTTCAGGCTTGGCTATGGACTGTCCTGGTCTGCTGCATTTTCTGGGTTCCTCTTGGATGCTTTGAGCAACAGGCTGTGCCCCGGGAGGATCCTTTGTGCTCCTTTGTGACAGAGGAGAACCTTCCAGGCGGTTCTTGCGGGAGCTGCTGCTGTGATGTCACGGGAACGCTGCCGCGTCCTCGCCGTGTTCCCGTTGCTGTGGGCGCGGAGCCCTCAGTGTCCAGAGCGGCTCTGGGCGCCCGCTGGTTGCCGGAGGATCCTCCTGCCCGAGGCATTCTCAGCAGCCAGCCCAGCCCCTGCCGGGTGTCCTTCTGTGCTTGCAGGGGTACAGTCTGCCACGTGTGCAGCACGGCCAAAATGATCCAGCAAGCGGTTGCTGCAGTTTGCACTCTGTACTCTGTGGCTTATTCGGGGTATTTTTTAGCCCACTTGGCACGTAAGTCGAGGTTTTCCCTGGCTGCAGCGTCGGTGCCTTCGGGCTTGCTGTGTGCTTTCTGTTCTCCCACTGCAACTGAGCTGCCTTTGTAACCAAATTGCCATTAAGACACCGCTGGTTTGGGAGAGCTCCTGCCAGCAGCTGCAGCTGAAAAAGGGGGTGTCTGCAGCCAGCGGGGCGTGCACAGCATTTGCAATGGAGCCGGGGGGGTTCTGTTCCCTCAAGCGCAGAGTCTGTGCCAGCGGAGCCTGGAACTCCCTGCGTTGGCTGCTGCAGCCAAGGGCTGACACAGCCCAGGATTCTGTGCTGTTCTCTTGCTTGCTGTGCGAAGGGACTGTGGCTCCTGGAGGGATGTTGTGGAAGCAAAATGCTCTCTCGGGGTGTCCTTGCTCCGTGGGAGTTCCCACCACGGGCAGGTTTTTCCTAACAGCATCTGGTTCGTGTTGCCTGTCCCGTTGCAGGGCACCTCACGCGTGGATCCCGAGCAGCTCCTCCTTCGGTGAGTGGGAAAGGAACCCTTGGTGGTCGGAATTGTGCAGAGACTTGTGAGCTAGGCGTGTGGCAGTCGAGCGCCAGCCTGGGAGGCTGAAGGAAAGTTCCTGCCAGTGTCTTTGCAGCAGCAGCAGCAAAGGGATCCCTGGCACTTTTCTCCTTCTCTGCTGAAGAGCTTTTGAAGAGCTGCAGGTCTGGTTTTGCAGGCAGAAGATTGCTTGCTGGCTTTAGCCACGGTGGAATATGGAATGCCCAGCAATAAGTGGCAATGTCGACTTCAGCCCATTCCTAGTTTGAACAGCTCCGAATCCCATTTCTGCTTAGTGCAGCTGGATGTGTAGCTGAGGATAAATAAGGCGATAACTGAGATAGAACTTCCCGTCCCTCACGCTACCATCTGTCCACAGGGCACAAAAGCAGCATCAGCTCCTCCTCTGTCTCCCTGTGCTTCCAAAGAGGAGGCCAAAGAGGAGGAAGACAGCAGTGAACTTCCCCCTGTTCTGGGGGATGATGGTGAACTTCCCTCTGTCCCGGGAGACCACAGTGAACTTCCCTCTGTCCCGGGAGATGAGGGCAAACATCCCATGGTTCGGGAATACAACAGTGAAGCTCCTGTGGTGTGGGGCGAGGATGGTGGACATCACCCGGTGTGGGACGAGCACAGTGAGGCTCCAGTGGCATGGGAGAAGGACGACGGACATCTCCCAGCGTGGGACGAGGACAGAGGACATCCTGTGATTTGGGAAGAGGAGGCTGCAATTCTCCCAGCATGGGAAGAGGACAGGAAACATGCCGTGGCTTGGAAAGAAGACCAGGAACCTGCTGAATTTTGGGAAGAGGATGGGGAACCTCCCTCTGCTTGGGAAGAGGACACTGAACCTCCCTCTGCTGCGGGATCCTGGGCTGAACATTCTGACAGCAGCACAGCCCTGCAGCCAGAGGGCAGAGAGGAGTGGTGCCTGATGCAGCTGAGTACGTCTGCTGTGCTGCTGTGTGCCAGAGCAGGGTGCTGCGTGTGTGTCTCAGCATCAGCTGCACCCAGGCTTGCTGTGCAGCTGAATGTCACAGAGTCATTTATTGTCCTTGCCCAGCTGAGACCAAGGGGCTCCCGGCCCCAGGGAGTGGGGCTGCATTTTGGCCCTGCTGCAAGGCGGGGTCTCCATCTGGGAGGGAGCATCGTCCATGTGGTTTCTTTCAGGGAGTACCGTGAGCGTGGGGGAGCCTGCCGAGAAATACCTGGAACTGGAGCAGGTTGGCCAAGGGTAAGTGCACGGCAGTTACTTCTGCACAAGCAGGGGCCAGGTATTTGCTGGTGCAGGATCAAGTGAGAAGCCAGGCAAGCTGCAAACAGCTTCAGACACTGGGGCACGATCCTGCTGTCTCTCAGTCCTGATCAGAATTGGTAACTGTGCTCAGAAGGCACCGTCAGAGGCCCCTGAGGCCGGCAGTGTCCTGCCTGCAGCAAGGAGCAGGACCTGGAAGATCTTCTGTCCCTGGAATGTGATTGCCTGAAAGAGCAGCTCACCATCTGGTGACTGTCAGAAAACAGTTCTCAAGAAGATTCCTTTCAAATATTTTGCTTCCAAAAATATCCACCGGTCAGGATTATCAACATAACAGTTTAGAAACAGAAACCAGAGATGAACTAATAAGTGCCTTTTTCAGCACAGGTAGTAAGCCCCGTACATTCAGTAACAGACACAGAGCTGCTGCACTCGAGGGGAAAATGCATCAGCTGCCTGATGGCAGGGCCCTTGTGGATCCTGCAGCTCATAGGCAGGAAATGGAAAAGGATGAAATACATTCTTTTCCAGTTCTTTAGACACCAGCTCCCACCCTAGGTTTTGGACTAAAGTAATTCAGTGTGGACATTTGGGATTTGCTCCAGCCCTTTTCCTTCGTGTTGGGCCTCAGTTTTCTCTCGCACACCTTGTGTGGCACAGGGCTGGTGGCTGCTGCGCTGCTGTTTGAAGGGTCGATGCACCCAGGTGTTTTGTAAACGCTGCAGGCAGCAGAGATCTCCTGTCTGGGCTGGCTTTCACTCCCAGGGCCTAAAGCGCTGCTTCTTTCTTCTCTGCTGTTCTGTCTCCAGGGCTTTCGGAACCGTTTATAAAGGACTCGACAGGGCCACTGGAGGAGAGGTCAGTGTCACCACGCCCAGCGCGTCGGGCAGCTCTCGAGGGCTTTCCCCTCTTCTGGGAGCTGTGGCTGCAGCTTTGGGGGGCCAGCAGAGCTTTCCTGCACAGGCTGTTCCACTGAGGGCACAGCAGTGTCAGCCTGCAGAGCACGGCTGGGACAGACTGGAGCCTTCTGAAGTGCCCAAAGGAATGCAAGGAGGGCAGCGGTGTCTGTCAGAGCAGGACACGCTGGCTTGGTCTTCATATCTGAAAACATCAGCGCATCAGCTGGTGGAGGCTGAGGCCTAATTTATCTTCATCCCAGCCTCGGACAGGAACACTGTTTAGCAGTTTTTCCATCCTGCGTTTCATCTTCAAAGGATACCTCAAGACCTAACTAAGGAGCGATCCTGCTTGGGATCAGTTTGGGGTTTTAGTCCTACTGCAGCTGTTCCCAGAGAGAGGGAGAGGAATGAGAAGATGGATGTGCAGAGCAAAGCTCTCCCCTAAACCCTGCAGCTGTGTTTGGGTCTGGTGTCAGTGACAGCCCGTGACAGGGATCATCTGAGCAATGTTTGTGCGTGTTTGCTCTGTTGTGCAATCCCAAACAGAGCAGTTGCGTTTGAAATCATGACCAAATCCCCCAGGATTGCTAAAGGGTTCCCGGCTGTTTTGCTCTGTTTTCACAGAACCAGAATTACTTCCTGCTTGCAAAATGTGTTTGAATGATAATGAGAGTGGTGGTAAACGAAGGTGGTTTGAGAAGACTGCAGGTGCAGAGAATGCTGTGAGAGCTTTGAGGCTGAGAGCTGAGGGCCCATTTCTGCAGAGCTTCCAAGGCCAAATGTCTCTGGCCCTGTGTCCTGTAAGCGGCCCCGCAGCGAGCAGAGAAATGGGCTGTGGGAATGTCACTTGCTGAGCCTGGGTGTCCCATCCCAAGGCAGTTTGGCACAGCCCGGCTCCGTCGCTCCGCAAAGACTCGCTCCGTGTTTGCTGCGGCCTCCTGCCCCAGACTCCTGCAGTTCAAGGGCTGCAATGTCCTTTCAGGTGGCCATAAAGAAAATGAGTCTCAGAGGGCAGAACAGGGAACGAGCTGTGAATGAGATCCTGGTCCTGAAGGACAAGAAGAACCCCAACATTGTCAGCTCTTTGGACAGGTGAGTGCTTCAGCTCTTATCCCGTGCACGGGCCCTGCGTTAATCTCTCCTGGCATCCGCAGTCTGTAGCCTGTTTTGAAAAAGCCTCACCCGGCCGTAGCTTCCCAAAACAACAGCCTGTCAGTTCACTCCCTCCGTGTGCTTTTGTTGCTTTGGTTTGGTTTTTCCTTCAAGCTGACCCAGTTTTCTGGGTCTTATGACAAGTGCTGATAAACCCTGGCAGAAATTATTTCCCTTGGCTTCTCCTTCCCAACTCTTTTCCATTGCTGCAGATGCCAGGAAGACCAGGTTCTTGTTTCCAGAAACGCCTCATGTGCCCATTTTGCAATGGCCTTGCCTGTTTCTGAAGGGACTTTCTGCAAGGTTTTCCAAACACTTGACCACTTTTGTCCTAAGTGCTGCACGGCCCCCTGCCCTGGATAACTCTGGAAGTTGTGTTGCCTTGTTCTGGAGGGAATGGTGAAACTGCTGAGTTCAGATGCTGAACCAGCTGGGGGCAAGTGTTGTGGTTCCACATTGATCTGGGCTGCTGCTAAACTGCATTTTTCACCTGCTTGCCATCTAAGGCCTCTCCTTTCCCACAGGCGTCTCCTTCTCCTTTAGACTGTGCAGATCCCAAGGACTGTGCAGCCTGGCAGGAATGTCTCTGCATCGGATTCTGTCCTCATTTACAAGTGACCTGGAAACAAAATTCCACTCGAGGCTTTTCCATCAGGGAATTGAGCAGTGCATGTTCATCTCCATGCCATTGTTTGCCTCTTCCAGCTTCCTTGTTGATGAAGATCTCTGGCTGGTGATGGAATACATGGATGGAGGAACTTTGCAGGACGTTGTCAGACAGACACGCATGGCTGAAGGAGAGATGGCAGCTGTCAGTCGGGAGGTGAGGGATCCTGCTCGTGCTTCCCATGGACACAATGCTCCTTCCAAGCAGGGCCTGAGAACAGGAGTGGCTCCATGCTCAGAGCTTTGTTTCTGTGTTATTTTTATGAGATGCAGAAGAAAGAGCCTCTGAAGTGAATGGCCTGCCAGTGTCACTGCACTTCCACTCTGCTCTTGTCCTCTTTCCTGCTGTTGTGGGACTCTCTGTCTTTTTTGATTTGATTTGCTGTTCTCGGCTTTGCCTTGAACCATTTGCCCGGAGCTTGTCTGCACTGCACTCCTGGCCTGGCACAGCAAAGCTGCTGCTGGCAGAATTCTAAACTGTCCTTTCTTGTGGGATTGTGTATTCCGGCCATTGATTTCCACCCTTGTGTTTCTTGCTCTCTCTCAGTGTCTGCAGGGCCTGGATTTCCTCCACTCAAACCGGGTGATCCACAGAGATCTGAAGAGCTCCAACATCCTTCTGGCAATGGACGGCTCTGTCAAGCTGGGTGGGTGTTCCTGGTCAGGCACGGCGCTCCTGGGCTGCGGCTGTGGGGCTGCTTCCCAGTGACGGCCAGAGCCCCACAAGTGCTGCTGGTGGCGGTGCCCGGCCCCTGCTGCCAGCTGAGAGCGGCTGTCCCATGCAGAGAGCTCAGGAGAGGAGCAGGGTGTCAGCAGTGGCTTTGCTCTGGGTGTGGCCCTTGCAGAGGGGCGGGAGAGTTGGAATCTGAAGCTTCAAGGGAATCACTAAAAGCCACTGCATGAAAGCTGAGGGTTCCTTTAAGGGTCCACTTCCATCTTGCCTTGGCTACAGCCCTGAGGACTTTTCCAACTGGATTCAGCACAGCATTCTCAGACTGAAAGTGGGCAATCTTTGTGCTTGGTTTCCTCATTCCAGCTGCCTTTGACAGTGTTTGTTTCTGTCCTCAGCGGATTTTGGCCTCTGCGCTCAGCTCAGCCCTGAGCAGGAGCAGTGCAGCTCCATGGTGGGCACTGCTCACTGGATGGCCCCAGAGGTTGTGACCAGTTCTCCTTATGGCCCCAAGGTGGACATCTGGTCCTTGGGCATTGTGACCATCGAGATGGTGGAAGGAGAACCTCCTTACTTCGAGCACACGGCGGCCATGGTAAGAGGCAAATTTCCCAGAGTTTGCAGAGGCCTGTGAGCACAGAGGGACCCTGCCCTGGGAGGAGCAGCCGGAGGGCTCTGCCCATCGGGAAGGGAATTCCCAGAGGACTCCAGCCTGAGCACAGACAAATATTCTGCAGTCTCCAGAATTTGCTTTGGGTTTTAAGTTGTTGCAGCTCTTCTGTCTGCAAGGATGACCTGAAAACATGAAGCCAGAGCATCAGCTCTAACCTTATCTTGCAGAAAACCCCAGACCAACCCCAAACCCCACACCCAAACCCAACAAGTTTTCTGAAGGAGTTTCTGAAAGAGGTTCTGTGAGATGAACTCCCCCTGACTCTTCTCACTGGGAAACTTGTCTAAAACATGGAGATGATTGTTTAACATCCCCATAGTCTAACATATTTCTTTCCTCGCCCAAGCTACTTTCTCCATGTCACCAAGGCTGAGCTTTCAGCAACCCAAACCTCGGGTTCCTTGCCTGGCAGTTTCTGGGATGGAACATCTTGAATGCATTTACTTGAGTGTCAGTAGCACTGCAGGGATGCATTTGATGTAAGAATCCTTGGAAATACCACAGGCAGGCCACAGTGACTCTTGCAAATGGCCTGTAAAGCTGGTGTCCGTATTTGGAGAAGCAAAATGGGTTATTTCTGATGGAGGTTCCAACTAACAAAGTCAGCCAATGACATTGGCTCTCAAGGCAAGATCATCTGGATGTTGGAATGGCTGTGGCTGCAGCAGCGTTTGGCTTTTTTGGTTGGCATAGAAAAATGAGCTCTGATCAGCATCTCTGCCAGGGAGGAAAGTGTCCCTGGAGACTGGGGCTGAGAAACCGGGGTCGCTGTGAGCCCTCGTGGGTGTGAAGGAAGCTGGCAGAGCTTTTTCACAAGTGTTTGCTTTCCGCGCAGGCTCGCTGTCTGATCCGGCAGAACGGGACCCCGCAGCTGCAGGAGCCCAGGCGCCTGTCGGCTCTGCTGCGGGACTTCCTGGAGTGCAGCCTGGAGCCGGACGAGGAGCGGCGCTGGTCTGCCCAGGAGCTGCTGCAGGTGGATGCGAAGCGGCTGCAGGGGAAACAGCAGCGCGAGGGAGGGGTTTTCTCGTGGGGCCCCCCTCCAATAGTCTCCAGTCTCGCTGCTTTTCACATGCAAAGCCAGCAGAATCCTCGCCTGGTTTGGCTTGGCAGGGTGCTTTGCAGGTCATCTGGACCAGGTGCCCCGCAAGGAGCAGGGACATCTTCAAGCAGATCAGGCGGCTCAGAGCCCTGCCTGACCTGAGCCTGGATGTTTCCAGGGAGGAGGCACCTCCCACATCTCTGGGCACCCTCTGCCAGTGTTTCCCCACTCTTCTGATAAAAAAATTCTGCCTCAGATCTAATCTGAG
Organism: Aphelocoma coerulescens; assembly: GCF_041296385.1. Classification (NCBI taxonomy): domain Eukaryota; kingdom Metazoa; phylum Chordata; class Aves; order Passeriformes; family Corvidae; genus Aphelocoma; species Aphelocoma coerulescens. The sequence continues at coordinate 1,651,824 of NW_027184061.1, read as the reverse complement.
CCTGCTTCCCTCTCCTGAGTTTCAAACCATTCCCCTTTGTCCTGATGCAACAGAGCCTGTGAGGAGCTTGACTTGGGAAAGTAACAGTTGATTTCTTTCTTTTTCATCCTTTGGGCAGCACCCATTTTTATCATCAGCCAAGCCTCTCTCCAGCCTGAGCCCTCTGATCGCTGCAGCAAAGCAATTGAAGGAGCAGCGGAGGATGTGAATCACCTGGGGACAGCTTTTCGTTATAGTAGTTAGGACAAGTGGTTAGTTACGGTAGTTAGCACTGCTAGTTAGTTATGGTGGTTAGGACAGCCTGGTAGTTATGGCAGTTTTTTGAATAAAAGCTCTGTTAAACCTCAAGTCCCTTGATGTGTCCCTTCCTTGTCCCCCCGTGACTCAGCTGCCCGGAGCAATGCGAGGGGAGAGTGGGCCCAGCCTTGCCCAGAGCTGAGCCCCAGCAGAGCCCCGGCAGAGCCCAGAGCAGCCTCAGCATCGGCAGAGTCAGCCTGGAAGGAGGCGCCTGGAGCCTTCTCGACTGCAGCCGACTCTTGTTTACAAACTGCGTGGGGTGGGAAATGCCACTGGTTCTGCAAGGGGGCAGAGGGGGCCCAGGGAAGGCCCAAATGCGAGGGACAAAACCCGCCCAGTGCTGGAGAAAAACCACGCCTTTTTCCCCTCCCACGTCGGCCAAAATATTGAATCCTAAACCGAGTCAAAAGGGGCAGGGGAGGAGCCCAGGCCCTTCCATCCCTGCAAACCAAAGCGTCCCTTGCACGGCTCTGAGCCCCGGTGGCCCCGCGGGCGTTGGTTTCTGTCGGGCTCGCTGCCGCCAGCCCAGGGCCAGCCCGGGACTGAAGCCGACTAGCAAAAGCTCGTATACAATTAATCACCTTACAGTACCACAAAATTCAAATAATCCTGTTATTCTGAATCATTTTCTCTCACTGCAGTCTTCAGGCGAGACACAACTGCCCTGGGCAAAAGTCTGGGTGCGGAATTTACTCACTAACCAGTGGGAAGGCTGCATGAGCTTATGGTTTGGAGTCGTGGGTATGCTTGCGTTTCCACAGATACTGGGGTACGGTGGCTACCTGCAAAATGTGTTCGCCCTGACCTACGGCACCAGAGGCAGAACAGGCAACCTCCAAATGATGACCAGAACGCCAACCATCCAAATGGCCACCAGAATGTAGATCATCAGCCTAATGACTCTTCTGATGATGACCAGGATGTCAACCATCAGGCAGATGGTCCTTCTACAAGCAGAGACTGGGATGGTCCTCCCACAAGCAGAGACTGAACTTTAAATTTCTTGTTATGGAGTCAGATCGTTAAAGCCTTAAGGACATATTTAGAATTAATAACTGATGTAAATTTCTATTTAGGATTAATAGTAGAGTTGTTCTCCTATCAAACAAAAAGGGGGAATTGTAGATACAAAAATGCTGCTAGCAAGGATTTTCTTGCTATTTTCTAAGTCCGTGAGAGACGTTTCTCTCTCACAGAAGAGGTGGCAGGGAATGCAAACAACCAAACTACCTGCAACCTTGAAAAGTCTTGTTTATGGTACAGTAGAAAAATATTTTGACAATGGATGTTTTAGGATTTTAGCCAATCCCCAAGAGGAGGCTGATCCTTTGTCCAATTAGACTCTGAAGAAAAAAGTCTATAAAAGAGTTTGTAAAATAATTAAATAAATCAATCTTGCTGCACAATTCCTGCCTGCTGGACCTTTTCTCCTCCTCTTCCCTATGGCTGCGGGACACGGTGATACACCCTAGGGCCTAGGCCTGTGGTAATAGCTTTCTGTTCAAGTTACAAAGCATTTTAAACCTTTCTTTGCAGAGTATCTTAATACATATCAACCAATAAGCACCATACACAATACTTTTACATTTGGCTATAGCCAAATAGCTACTACCATTACCATATTATAGTCATTATTATCCAATCACAAGAGTAAGCAAGTTACAATTAAAGCTTACAATGGAAAGTTCTCAGACCTTTCTTCCACCTGCCACATCGACATTTGTTTGCCGGTGATAGCTCTCTCTTTTTGGTAAAAACATGTTTTCTATTTACTTATGCTCTTCTTGAGACTTATTTACTTGATGAAAAACACGTCTTTGTTTGTTGTCACATACCTGTGTTCTAATCATAAAAATCTCCTTCCAGCTCATCTCCAACCTTTGCCTTCTCAGTTATTCAATGATCACTGGTTCAGCAAAACACCTTTTCTCTACATCAAAACTTGCTTTCATTTCTATCTCACCCTCAGTTTCTACATTCAGAGATCTTTCTGCCAAGCCTACATATCTGTGAAACTTTCTTACCAAACTTTCATCCTCTCCAACACGGGACTGAATGCCACGGACAGCGATTGCTGAGAGTTGGAGATTCCAAACGCTCCAAGGGGCCCGAGGGAACCGCGCTGCGGCCTCGGGGCCTCCCTGGGGCACCACGGGGACCCCCCGAGCAGAGCGACTCTTCCCGCCCCCCAAAGTCCACAGGTTTGGGTCAGCTGAGGAAAAGAGCTGGAAAAAGGGGCTGGAAAGGGGCTGGAGCCCGAGGGGACCTCTCAGCCATGGCCTGGAGCAGCGGCAGGAAAATGCCCCAGAAACCAAGGAAATCGATGGAAGTAATGAGGAATTTTGGAACTCTTCCCGCTGCTGTTTCCAGAAGGTCCCGGCCGGGTCCTGCCGGGAGGAGCCAGGGGTGGGGAGGGGCCTCAGGGCTTAACTGGGGAGAAAAGTTGAATTGGGGCAAGGAAACTTTAATGGTGGGGAGAAAATGTGAACGGAGGGGATTTGAATGGGAGGGGATGGTTTGAACTGGGCAGAGAAAATGAAGTGGGGGAGGAGCCCCCCAGCCCTCGGCTGTGCCCCGAAGGTGCTGCCAGCGGTTCCCCTGCTCCCACCCCCCGGGCTGGGGGCGCGGAGCTGCTGCTGCTCCCCGGGAATGCCACGCGATAAAAACTCCACTCAAGCTTTTATGTTCCCAGTCATTCCCAATAAGGTCCCAGTTGCCCCCAACATGGTCCCAGTTGTTCCCAGTCATGCCCTATATGGTTCCTTTCACTCTCAGTCCCTCCCAGTAGAGTAAGGTAGGGCCCCAGTCACTTCCAGTATGAACCCAGCCTCTCCCAGTCAGTCCCTGTGATGCCTTTTGCCCCCATCATGGTCCCAGTTGCTCTAAGCATGATCCCAGTATGAGTCCAGTCACCCCCAGTATGATTCCAGGTAACTTCCCAGTATGAGTCTGGTTTGATTCCTGTCACCCCCAGTATGATTCCAGTCACTCCCAGATACTCCCAGAACTATGCCAGTCACTCCAATATGACCCTGTCACTCCCGGTATGATCCCAGTATGACCCCAGTATGGGCCAGCTGCTCCCAGGATGATCCCAGTTGCCCCCTGCATTTTTCCAACTGCACCCTTTCACCACCACTGTGGTTCCAGTCACTCCCAGAATGATTCCAGTCAGTCTCAGTATGATGCAAATCACTCCCAGTATATCCCAGCAGCACCCATTGGGCCTCAGCATGTTCCCAGTAGCCCTCAGTGTGGTCCCAATATATCCCAGTATAATCCCTGGTGCTCCAAATCTGCTCCTGCCCAGTCCCGGTCCTGGTCCCAGTGTATCCTGGTGTCCCATTCTGTCCCAGTTCATCCCAGCCTGTCCCAGTCCATTCTGGTTCCTTTCCGGCAGCCGCTGCCGTTTCCTGACTTCGTCTTCCCCTTCCCCCCCCCATCAAAGCTGCCCCCCCACCCCCCAAGATGCTGATGGGGATCGGGGGCTTCGTGTTGGGCTTCGTCTTCCTGGCGCTGGGGCTCGGCTTCTACCTGCGCAAGCAGGTGATGGGAGGGGCCTGGGGGTCGTGTCCCCCCTCCCCCGGAGCTCTGTGCTCCCCCGGGGCCCCCCAGCCCGGTGTCACCCCCTTTGCTCTGCCCACAGAGCTCCTGAGCCGCCGGTGGCCGCAGCCCCTCCCCGTGGCCTCGGGCCCGACCGGGACCCCCCGCTCCGTCCCCGCGCTGATTTTGGGGGGTCGTGTGTCCCCCCAGCCCCGCTGTCACTCTGCCCCTGCCCGGCTGCTCCCAGTGTTCCCAATAAAGCTTCCCAGTTTGGGCTGGTCCCGTTTATTGAGGGGCACTGGGGAGAGACTTGGAGGAAACTGAGGGGGAGCCGAGAGTGGAGGGGGCAGAACCGACCCTGGGATGGATCGGGAATGGGGACCCCCCTGTGTCCCCACCGTGTCACCCCGCTCTGGGGGGCCCTTGGGAAGCACCTGAACGCCAACACAGCCCCCAGAGAACAGCAAAACGTGCCGGGACGCCCCTAAATCCCACAGCCTCCAACGACCCCCAAATCCCACAGAAAAAGTCCCCCCAAAAGAGCCCCGAAGAAAGGCGCCAATCAGAGACACCGCACGACAACCTTCAGCCAATCAGAGCGCGCGGCGCTGGTGACTCACCAGTTGCCAGGCAGACCCGCAGCGCTCAGCGCTCCCCACCCGGACCCCACCTGCGCCCCCCCCTCGCCCCCAGCGCCCCCCGCCAGGGGAATTTGGGGAGGGGGCGCGTGGGGGGCGCCCAGGCCGGGCCCAGAGCCCAGCGCTGCCCCAGCCCGACCTGTCCCGGCTCCGTCCCGGCTCCTCCCGCGGGATGCGGCCGCGCTGGGAAAACGGGGGGCCAAGGGTGGGCGCTGGGCCCGGGGGGAGCAGGAGAAGGGATGGGAGAGGAGGAGAAGGAGAAGGAGGCATATTTTAATGATATTTTATTGAGTCTCGTTTTTTAGAGACCAGGATCAATACTCCCCGGCCGTCAGGGCGAGTCCCTCAGGGCTGCGGGGCCCTGCTGCCGGCTCACCCCGTGCCAGCCCAGCGCCAGCGCTCAGCGGGGCTTTGGCTTCCCGTGCCCTTTCCCGTGTCCCCAGCCCAGCGTCAGCAACCCCGTCTCCCCAGGTCGTGCCCGACCCCACCCCCCCTCCCCCCCTTCCCCTTTGTCGAGACACGGAGGATGAGAATTTCCTCACCATCCAGCCCAAGAGTTCCCCCGAGCCCATTTCCTCTCGTGCTTTCCCTCGGGAGCAGAGCCCCACCCCTCCTGGCTGCCCCCTCCTGTCAGGGACTTGGAGAGAGCCAGGCCCCCCTGAGCCTCCTTTCCTCCAGGCTCAGCGCCCTTAGATCCCTCAGCTGCCCCTCAGAAGTCCTCCAGACCCTTCCCCAGCTCCATTCCCATCTCTGGACGTGCTCCAGCCCCTCCATTCCATTCTTGAAGTTTGAAGCCCAATCGCTGTCCTGTCGCTGCAGGTGCCAAAACCGCAGGGAGACTCCTTGGAAATGGGGGTAGAGAGGAGCCCTTCAAAGGGAAACGTGTGCAAAACTGCTCCCAATGGCCGAGCGGGTTTGGTGTGGCTGCGGGAGCAAGAGATGCTCCGGGACTCCGCCTCGGCCCCGGAGCGGAGCGGCCCGTGCTGCCCCGGGGCGCGCGGGGCTCGGCCGTGGGGCGCGCGGGGGGGAACGGACACACGGGCACCGGACACACGGACACGCGGACAAACGCTCCCAGCGCTTCAGCGGCAGCAGCGGCAGCAGCGGCAGCAGCGGCAGCAGCGCAAAAGCAGAGAGTCTAAGAACCCTCTGCGTCCCTTCTCCTGCTCCTCCTCTCCCTCTCCCAGTGTCTCGCACCCTCTCCCGCTCTCCCTTTGGTTCGCAACCCCCCCTCCCGCGGCCTCCCTCTCCCCAGGCCCGGCCGGGCCATGCCCCCGGCCCGCCCCCGGCCCCGGGCGGGGCTGCGCCCTCCCCGCCCCCGGGCGTCCCGCCGCGGTCCCGCCTCCGCCCGGCTCTCGCCGTCCTGGCTGTGGCGCTGCTGGGCGGGCATCAGTGCCTGGCTCCTGGGCACCATCGCCAGCCCCTGGCTCCGGCTGGCCCGACCCCGGCCCCGGCCCCGGCCTCGGCTCCTCCCGGGGCCCGCCGGGGACACAGGCGGCGCGGCCGCTCCCGCCGCCTCCGCAGCGTCTTCCCCGCTCCGAGCTCCGCCGCTCTTGAGCGCGGCCGCCGGCCCCGAGCCGCCGGTGGCCCCTCCAAAAGAGCCCCCATGTGGGGATGGCCGGCCCGGGGCGGTTGAGCGGCGCTCGGGGGCCGTTCCTGGCCCCGGGCCGAGCGCTGACGGCCGCGTCTCGCGGGCACGGAAGGCGCAGCAGGGCCTGAAGGAGCGCTACCGGCTGGGTTCGCTGCTGGGGCGCGGCGGCTTCGGCAGCGTCTTCGCGGCCACGCGGCTCTCGGACGGCGCCCCGGTGAGTGGCGGGGCCGGCGGCGGGCGCAGGAGGCGGGGGGCAAAGGAGGAGGAGAAGGAGCATGGGGCTGGGCACGGCGGGCGGCGAGCTCAGCCCGCTGCTCCCCTTGCCTTGCAGGTGGCCATCAAACGGGTGCCGCGGAACTGCATCGGCCATTGGGGCGAGCTGGTGAGTGAGCGAGGGGCAGCGGGAGAAGCCGGGGCGCGGCGGGCGGGGATGAGCCGAGGCCCAGCAGGGTGGAAGCCGCCAGAACGCCTCGAGGGAGAGCGGCCGTGGGGCCAGCGGAGCGCGCAGAGCGTCCCCGGCTGGCTGAGGGCTTCCCGAGCCCCGGCACGGCATCAGCCCCGCTGACGGCACCGTGCTCCTCCCGCAGCCCGACGGCACCCGAGCACCACTGGAGATCGTGCTGCTGGACAAGGTGTCCGCTGGCTTCCCTGGCATCGTCCAGCTCCACGAGTGGCTGGAGCTCCCCAACAACGTGCTGATGGTGCTGGAGCGCCCGGAGCGGTGTCAGGACCTCCTTCACTTCATTCGGGCACGGGGCTTCCTGTGCGAGGAGGTGGCGTGGCACCTGTTCCGCCAGGTGCTGGAGGCCGTGCGGCACTGCACCAGCTGCGGGGTCCTGCACCGGGACATCAAACCGGAGAACATCCTGGTTGACCTGGCCACCGGGCAGGCCAAACTCATCGACTTTGGCTGTGGCACCTACCTGCAAGCCGCAGCCTACACCAGCTTTGCAGGTGAGCCCACGCAGGGGGAGGCTCCTGGTAGCGGCATCTCACAGCCCAACATCTCACAGCCCAACATCTCACACCCCAACATCTCTCGGCCCAACATCTCACAGCCCAAGCCGGCTGTGGCAGGGGGGATTCTCCCTTTTGCTGCCAGTCATGGCAGCCGGAGTCTTCAGCTGAGCTGCTTTTGAGCGGCGCTGGCTGAGGGGCCATCTTCCAGCCCTGCTGGCAGCCTTCGCCAGCCACTCTGCCCAGGACTGGCGCTGGGGCTGGGGCAGCCAGCACCACAGAAACACGCGTGGGTGGGGGTAGCAGAGAGGGGGGGCCAGAACCTGTGCTCCAGCCCGTTTGGTGTGCAGGCGAGACAGGGCTCAGACTGCTCTGCTGCCCGTGGTTGCCTTGGCTTAAGAATGGTTTCTGGGGCAGTGCAGGCAGGGAGGATGAAAGCGTGGTTTTTCCCCAGCATCAAGTGGGTTTTTCCTTTGCATGGAATGCTCGGGCCTTGCCAGGGCTTCCGCTGCCCTCTTGCGACACCAGCGGCTTCTTTTCCAACCCCCAGTTTGTACACAAGTCCCAGGTGCTGGCCAGAGGGCAGCGGGTCACGCCGCGTGCCGCTGCTGCGGCCCCCGCATGCCCAGGGATGCTGGGCCGAGGCTCTGGGAGCAGGCAGCGTCCCCCTGAAGAACTCCATCTCTATTCCATAGGAACACCGTCCTACAGCCCCACGGAATGGACCCAGTTCGGCTGGTACTACGGCGAGGCAGCGACCGTCTGGTCCCTGGGCATCGTGCTGCACCAGATGGTCTGCGGGGAGCACCCTTTCAGGAGGGGCTGGAACAGCACCTGGGGCCGGCTCTCGCTCCCACGACGGCTCTCTCCAGGTGGATCCTCATCTCTGCAGCACGGGGGGAATAGCAGTGCTGGGAGACAGCAGCGGGCTCAGGAGCATCCCGCACTGGCAGCTGCTGAGGAGGTGGCAATGTCCTGCTCTCCTGCTCTCCTCCAAAAGAAAGAATTGATGGCAAAGTTTAGGCACAGCCCTGAGCACACGCAGCACGGCCTGGCCATGGCAAGAGTGGGGCAAAGCGGACAGGAGCCTTCTGCAACTGACTGGTGCTTTCTGCTTTCTGTCCACAGAGTGCCAGAATCTCATCCGACGGTGTTTATCCGTGCTGTCCTCGGAAAGGCCCTCATTAGAAGACCTGTCCTGTGATCCTTGGATGCAGGATATTCACGTGCCATAGGAGAAGGGAGAGAGCCACACGCACGCTTTGACCCAGGGAGCCGGTAAGTTCCAGCTGCACACGCGCCTTGGCAAGAAGCAGCAAAGAAAGGCAGAGATTTTGTCCTGCCTGAATCGCTGCGCAGGGCTCCTCAGCTGGGCACGGGCAGCCCTGCTGCTGGAGCTGAGCTGCTCTTCCCAGCACTGGTGGCCCCCACGCCAGCTGCTTTTGCTTGTCCTTCTTCAGCGACAGCCGGGGCCCTGGGCAGAGCGCTGACAGCCTGCTCCAGCCCCAGGGAAGAAGGAGCCCCTGGAGAAGCTGTGCCAGGTGCGGCTGCTGCTGCTGGAGACATGGAGGGTGACATCATGGATGACAAGCTCTTCCTCCACCTGGCAAGCTGAAGATGATGGACTTCAATGGTGGCACCTTCTCCAAAGCCAGGCTCCACAGCGAATTTGCAGATGAGTCCACACGCAGGGGGATGCTCCCAGATTTGTGCATTGCACAGCCTGGCCGGGAAGCAAAGGTTCCCCCCTTTGCTGGGGCGGATGCAACCAATTCTTCAGTCGGCTGCCAAGCTGCTTTTTGGCAGGGCTGGGGGGATGGGCTGGGCTGGTTTTGAACTGGGAGTCTGCTCCTGGCCCTGCCAACAGCCCCCAGCACCCACCGTGGCCCGCGCTGGGGCTGGGGCTGGGGCTGGGGCAGCCAGCCCGACACAAACAAAGCCCCATGGTGGGAGCAGAGGTTGGACACCAGAAGCTGTGCATGGGCTGCTTTGCTCTGCAGGCAAGGAAGGGCTTGGGCTGCTCCACTGCCCTTGTTGGCTTTGGGCTCAGCATGACTTTTGGGGGCAGTGCAGGGGGAAGGCAGAAAGCGTGGGCTGCCCTGGCCCGTGGGTGGGTTTTTCCCTCGCATGGCGGGCTTGGGCCTTCCTCAAGGCCCCAGCAGAGAGAAGATTTTTTACCTTTTTCCTTGTTTTCCATTTTTGTCTGTAATCTCTTTTCATTTGGTTTGTTTTCCCAAAGGAAGCGTTCTAGGTGCTGTCTGGTCCGGATGGTGAAGTGCTTGGGAGCAGCTGTGGCGTGGGTGGGACGTGCCCTTGGAGAAGGGCTAAGGACACTGTTTGGGAGCAGCTTTTCTTCTGGCGGCGGGAGGCGTGAGGTGGGTGCCCGTCCTCTTGGCACGGCTGGGATAAGGGCTTTTGGGAGACGGCAGCGAGCGCAGCAGCATCCCGCTCTGGGCAGCTGCTGAGGAGGTGGCTGTGCCACGGCCGGCTGCAGGCTGGGCACGTGTCCTGCCCTCCTGCTCTCCTGCCAGAGGCAGCAATGCTGGGCAGCTTTGGGCAGCGCTCTGAGCGCGGCCAGCACGGCCTGGGCACCGCGGGCGGCTGGGACAAGGGGGACGGGAGCCTTCAGCTGACGGGCGCTTTCTGCTTTCTCTCCTTGCAGCCGGGCTCTGTGGATGCTGAGGCTGCTCTGGGCTCCGCCAGGGCTCTGCTGCGGCTCAGCCCCGGGGCCACGAGAAGCCAAAGAAGAAACGCCGTGACCTGCAGCAGAGACGTGCTTGAGCAGCTCGGCAGTGCAGCTCAAGTTTGCAGAGCGTGCACCTCCAGGGGAAAATATGACACCCCCCCAATAACAAACTTGTTCAGTAACTTCTGAAATGAAATCAGTCTGGGTTGACCCCCAATGCCATTTTTCAGCTTGCTCAAGCTGAAGCTCAGCCTTTCTCTGAACAGTTCTCTCCCCCACCTGCCTTTGGCTCCACAAGTTCTCCCTCTCTCCCCCAGTGAATTCCCAGCTCACCGCAGTCCCCATTGCACTGTAGCCTTCCTTGATGCCCCTGGCCACGAGGAAGAGCGAGCCCCAGGTTTAGGGACTCATGTTGTCACTGGCTGAAGAACAGCAATGTCTCAGAGCTCTGGTGAGATTTGGGGGTCATTCAGAGCTGCTCTCCAGGCCTCAGCTCTGCTCACTGCTGGCTTCCCACTCCCTTTTCCTCGTTCTTCACAGAGCAGGATGAGCTCTGGGAATGCCCTTGACCCTCGCCACTCTTCCCAGCCCAGCCACCCAGCCCAGTTAGGCTTCAGCTGGAGCTTCTCTGTCTCCTCTGGCACCCCAGTGCAGTCCCCTCTGCGGGGAGCAGCAGCCCCAGAGCGCAGCACACAGCAGTGCAGGCCACACCTGGAGCAGCTCCCTGCAGCCATGGCCTGGCTCTTTGTGGCAACCAAATGCTCCCTGTGTGCAGCTGTCCCTGGAGAATGGCCCCAGGGCAGAGCCCAGCCGGGCTCCCACTGCATCCCCTGGAGCCTGGGGCAGACAGCGCTGGCAGAGCTGAGGTTCATGGTGAGCACCCAGAGCTGTGGCTCGCAGTCGCTGTTTGCAAGCGCTGTGATCTCATCTCCTGCAACCTGTGGGGAAAACGAGCTGTGCAGCCAGGCCAGCGCTGCCCCTCTGGGCAGGGACGAGGCTGAAGGCCTTTCCTGTTGCCGAGGAGGCGGCATTAAGCCTTAGCAGGGCCTGGCAGCTGTGGAGCCGGATCTCGCCCGCTGTCCGGGACTCGCTGCCCACCAACCGCCCCCACCCGCCGCGCTCCGTTCTGCAGGGACAGAAGGCTCTGGCTGTGCGAGGGTTTCCATCACGTCTGTGTACCCGTGGCTGTGGAACGCACACGGAGAGGGAAAGTGTCAGCCACGGTGCTGGCACACTCCTTCCTTTCCATACAGGACACGTCCCTGCGCACCCCGTGTGCGGATCTATTCAAAGGAGAGGCATGGATAGAGATTTCCCACAGAGCTCTGACTCTGGCGGAACTCACCTTGTCAGCCAGCAGCCAGGGCATTTGTTTCCCAGCTCTGTGTCAGTCGGTGCCCCAGAGCTGAAGGGAGCAGCATTTAGAAGCAGTTTCCAGATTTCTAGGCAGGCAGTGGAGCTGACAAGCATCCGTGCAACTCGCCGTGTTCATCGGGAGGGGCTGCTGCTTCTTTGGGAATACGGCACAATGGAGACATGAGACTTGGAAAAATCCCAGCTCTCGGTGGATTTGTGCAGGAGGGGGAGCAGCAGAAACACTTTGTGTCTGCTTGTGGGGACACAAGGTCCAAGGAGCGGGGCTGGCAGAGGGTGACCTGGGCTGCTGGCAGCTCAAGTCCCGTGTGTTGGGTCTGCCTGAGGGAAAGTTCACGGGCCTTCCAGGGCTGTGCTTTGCATTGGTAGCTGGACGGGTGCTGGTAACAGAGCGGTGTTCTGGCTACTGCCCAGCAGCGCTGTCCCTCTGCCATTCCTTCCCCCATCAGAGGGGATGGGAGTGGGCAGGATCCTGGCAGGGGACACAGCCAGGCCAGCGGACCCAAATCAGCCAAGGGGATGTTCCAACCATATGACCCAGATCAGATGTATAAAGCAAAGGGAGAGAGGAGGAAGGGCACCTTTTCCCCCAGAAGCTGAAGTTTCCCTGAGTGTTCCAGTTCCAAACTCTTGACCCTTTTTGGAGGCATAACGTTCTCACCCCGTAGTCTTCCAGTCATCCTCGAGTTGTAGAATTTTAGAGCAGTCAAATTAATCAAGTTCACATTTTCTAGATATTGCTGTGTCATTTTCTTGATATCCATGTGAGAGGGGACACAGTGATGGATGGGTTTGCATGGGAGCTGCAGAGCCCCGAAATGGAGAGCCTGAGTGTCCCAGCAGGATTTGCAGGAGTGTGGAGGGCAGCTGGAAAGAAGATCGTGGGCAATATTCTCCTGCCTCCATCTTCCAAGGAAGCTTTGATTCAATCCCTGTCTGCATTCTGCCATGGGGCCTCCAGAGGCCCAGGGAGGTGTCTGGGTGGCCCCAGAAGGCGCTTGCAGAACCCTGGGGCACCAGGGAAGGGGCAGGAGCATCCCTGTGGTGCTGGGAGAGACACCCAGAGGGGGCCACCCCTGGGGCCCAGGCAAGAGCTGCATTCAGGCAGCCAAATTCATGCAGGGTCTGCCTGGGCACTGCCAAGGACCAGTCCAGTGAGCTCCTGTCCTCTTTCACCTCTTTGTATTTTCTTTGTATTTCTTTGTGTTTATTTCTTTGTATTTACCCTTATTATTATCTTTGTGTTTGTTGACCCTCAAAATGCCATTCGAAATATTTTTCCCCCAAAATAAATACTGACTTATTTTAGTGGCTGCTTTGGACAAATTTGGAGGAAAATATCCTCTCACAGAAGGCAGGTTACAACCAGCCCTCTCCCACCTGGTCTGGGAAAATAATATTTTCCTCTGAGGAAAGTGAAAGAGAAAAAGAACCTATTTATTTAAGAAACACACAGCAAAAGGATAATAATGCTGAATACTAAAAGCTCTCGCTGTGGAGAGAAACCTGGGAAGATTTCAGAGTCCTTCTGTAGGTGTGCTCTCTCTCCTCCTCCTTGGAGCTGGGTTGGTGTCCTCCAGGGCCTCGGTGGAAAATTCTGCCAGTGTGTTCTGATGTTGAAACAGTCCAGAAGAGAAGAAGGGAAAAAGCCCAAGTCCCAAGAAAACAAACTTCTACTCTCCGTCTCCCTCCGGAGAAAAGGAGCCGAAAGCGCGCTGGAAAGCAAGCAGGGCGCTCCCTCCGCTCTTCTCGCTGCCGCAGCAGAACGCAGAGGAGTGTGTGTCTGTGTCCTTGAAGAACCGCTTTGAAAAGTTCGCTCGGTGTTTTCTCTCTCCCCCGTCGGGCTCAGTTTAAAGGCACAGAAAGGCACAGGATTGATTTCTGGGCAGAGAGCAGCGATAGGGGATACACATCATAAAGTCACCCCCAGACAGGAATGTACGGAGTGGGAGAGCTCTACAGTCCTGTGTCTTTAGTTCCAAGGGTATGGAAGTGTCGATGGGTCCTTTGGTAATCGCACAGTTCTGGATCGGTTCCCGCCGGGTGGAGCCATTTTTATACAGAAGTCAGTGTATTCACACAGCACAGATTGTTGTGTTTTCCTGTGTATCAATTTCTGTGTAAACCTGCATCCCGTTGTACAGTTTTATCGATGTATGAATTTCTGTGTAAAGCTGCGTGGCCTTTGTAGAGTTTGGTTCAGGCTCTGTGGGTGTTGAGAGAGTGCGATGGATGTTTGGCTTTCTCTCCAGACGTGTATCTGTACAGGTACCACCGTGTGACCCATCAGACATTTAACTGTGTGAACCAAAAGGGATCTTTGTATCTTTCCATATGGTGAGCAGAGATGGAACAATCTGCAGGAAGCTTGTAACAGAATGTTGGGGTTTTGGGAGTTCTCCTGGGGTTTTTTCTCTTAAAGGAATTTGCCCCATACATGTTGCCATGGGGACAAATTACTGGGTGGTTAAGAAAAACAACAGCCCTGGCCATAGATGGAGGGGTGCATCTTGCTACTCTTTTTTTTCACCTAGCTGTGTGGGCAGTCAGTCCCTGGCGTTTTGGATGACGGAGAGAGAGGCTGCTTCTCTGGCTGCTTTCCTTCTACCAGAGAGACCCCGGGATTCCCAAGTCTGCCTTCCCTGCCCCGCTGGGAGCCAGGCTGCAGCCGCCCTTCCCCTGCCATTGTGTCGAGCTTTCGCTGTTCTCTAGCCCCGCTCTCCCTGCCTGCTGAGACCTCCGCGGGTTCCCACCACAGCTCTGGAACTTTGATACATCTTGTCTGCCACCCGGGATTTGTGCTCATCCCTGCCATTCCAGCCTGCTGTTCCCGAGGCTCCAGCCGGACACCAGGATCGGCTGTCCAGGGGGTTTGTGAAGCCTTTGTCCCATCCCTCCCCGGGATCCCAGGCCACCAGTGCCGCGTGCTCCCCGAGCTCGCTCCGGAGCGCCCCCTGCAGCCGCGGGGGAACCATCGCACCTGCCCTGCTCACCGGGAGCCGCCAGCGCCCCTGCCGGCTGCGAGTGGAACTGCACCCGAGGGGAAAGGGCCTGACAGCCGAGAAGGCTGGGACTGGGTTTGTGATTGTTTGCTGTTACTGCCATAGTTATTGCCGTTTGTTTGACTGGTTACACACGTATAGATATATAATAGTAAAGAACTGTTATTCCTATTTCCCACATCTTTGCCAGAAAGCCCCTTGATTTCTAAATTATAATAACTCAGAGGGAAGGGGGTTGCATCTGCCATTCCAAGGGAGGCTTCTGCCTTCCTTAGCAGACACCTGCCTTTCAAACCGAAACAGATCTTGGCATCCAACATGCTGCCTGAGGGCATTAAGAGAAAGGGGTGAAAAAGGAATAACAGTTCCTGGGTAACTTAATATTGTGTGCTGGATATAGGAACCTTGTTAGGTAGCACTATGTGGTCTAGTTTACCCTGGTTTGGGTGGCAGGTGGTCGTTCTTCCCCTTTGCAGCTCCTTACCTAAACATGGGTCCTCTGACTAAGGCTGACCCAGTTTGCCCTATGGGTTAAGAAGGTGAGGGATTCATGGGCTTTTAACTTCCTCCGGAATGTGGGCACATGGATAAAGGGCTATCACACACTGAGTACATGTTTTTGGGGTTGTGTTAAAAATGGTACCTTCTGTGAGGAAATGACACCAGGGGAAGTTTTCCCCCAACCCCTCAACCAGTTCTTTGGGCCCACATCACCAATTTTCGAAGGGTTTAGATTTCCTCTGGATACTAACCAACTGGTGCTGATAGGCCTACTCTATTTAGCCCTCAGAGATAAGTTGAAATTTGCTTGGATAACTACCCAGACACTGGCCTCAGAGACTAGAGATCCTACCCCAGAGCCTGATCCTGCCCCCGAACCTGACACAGCCCCAGACACTAGAGATCCAGCCCCACAGCCTGACCCAGCCCCACAGCCTGATACTGCCCAACAGCCCACCTCAGAAATGGACTACCCAAACTGGGTGAGGGTACTGGTGAAGGGGATGTAGGAGATGTGCCAGGAAATATGCCAGATGATAACGGAATACACCTCCTCCAGGCTCCAGCTGAATCACAAGGACAATCACAGCCAGCAGCAGTCGCCCCTGTGCAGAGGAGGAAGTAGAAGACCATATCAGTACGACCAGTTAATGATGATGGGCAACCAGGGCCCTCACAACCAGCAGGAGAGCCAGAGCCAGAAATCATCAGTGAGTCCCTGTCATATGATAGTCTCTGTAATATGCGAAAAGACATTGTGCAAAGGGGGCGTGAGCCTTATACAACATGGCTGCTTCAGCTTTGGGACCTTATGGGCACAGGTGTACAACTGGATAGTGGTGAGGCAAGGTATCTGGGATCGTTGACGCAGGACCCAGGCGTGGACCAGATATTTGTGAGGGAGCCAGGACCCCTTTCTCTCTGGGAGCGGCTCTTAATGAGTGGGAGAGAAAGGTTCATTCACAAAGAAAGAATGCAGGAGTACCATCATAGAATGCAGTGGAAGACACTCGAGGAAGGGATCCAACAGCTAAGAGAGGTGGCAGTATTAGAGGTACTCTTTGGGAGGGATGGACAGCATGATAATGACCCCGATAAGGTCAGGTGCACAGGACAGATGATGTGGAACCTGGCAAAGCTAGGGCCACCGCAATACACCACCTTCATTGCAACGATTGATGCTGACAATAACTGAGAAACAGTGGGCTCTGTTGCCAACAAGCACAGGAATTATGACAGTATGGTCAATGGTCCACTGAAAACTCACGTCACTGCTGTGGTCCAGGACCTCAAAGAGGAGATGAAGGAGATGAGGAAGGAAATGAGGGAGGAGATGAGGAAGGTCAGTGTGGCACCAGTGCGAGTCACAGGCCCCCAGGTCAGAGCCCCCAAGTCCCCCAGCTAGAGAGAGAGGGTACACCCCACGAGCTGAGCTGTGGTTTTTCTGTGCGTGCATGGGGAAGACATGAGAAGGTGGGATGGGAAACCCACTTCTGTCCTGGCAGAGCAGGTGCGTGAACTCAAGGAGGGAGGCACTAACCGAGGGGATTCTGCTAAGGTGAAAGTAGCCTCAGCCTCCCGTGACCGAGCTGCCAGGTATTACAGAAGGGAGGATGATATGTTGGATCCCCTTGAAGGGACCTCTAGCATGTACGCCCAGGGAAAGAATGATAACCAGGTCTAGAGGGGCCCTGCCTCTAGCGAGGAGGCGGTACGGGAAAGCCGCGTTTTCTGGACGGTGTGGATCCCATGGCCTGGCACATCAGAGCAACAAAAATATGATGCATTGGTTGACACTGGAGCACAGTGTACTTTAATGCCATCAGGACATGTGGGGGAAGAACCTGTATCCATCACTGGGGTGACCGGGAGATCACACGATTTGACGTTGTTGGAAGCTGAGGTGAGCCTGACTGGGAAGGAGTGGCAAAAGCATCCGATTGTGACCGGCCCAGAGGCCCCGTGTATTCTGAGCATAGACATCCTCCAGAATGGGTATTACAAAGACCCAAAAGGACTCAGGTGGGCATTTGGGATTGCTGCTGTGGAGGCAGAGGGCATTAGGCAATTGAACACCCTGCCTGGACTATCAGAAAATCCCTCTGCAGTTGGACTCCTGAAAGTGGAAGAGCAACGAGTGCCAATTGCCACCTCGACAGTGCACGGCCGGCAGTATTGGACAAATCGAGATGCTGTGATCCCCATCCACAAGATGATCTGCAAGCTGGAGAGCCAAGGGGTGGTCAGCAAGACCCACTCACCCTTCAACAGCCCCATCTGGCCTGTGCACAAGTCTGACGGGGAATGGAGATTGTGGACTATTGTGCCTTGAATGAAGTGACTCCACCACTGAGCGCTGCTGTGCCGGACATTTTGGAGCTCCAGTACGAGCTGGAGTCCAAAGCAGCAAAGTGGTATGCCACTATTGACATTGCTAATGCTTTTTTCTCCATTCCTCTGGCAGCAGAGTGCAGGCCTCAGTTTGCCTTCACCTGGAGGGGCTTGCAGTACACCTGGAACCGACTGCCCCAGGGCTGGAAGCACAGTCCCACCATCTGCCATGGACTGATCCAGGATGCACTGGAAAAGGGTGAGGCTCCAGAACATCTGCAGTACATTGATGACATCATTATGTGGGGGAACATGGCTTCGGAGGTATTTGAGAAAGGAGAGACAATCATCCAAATTCTCCTGGAAGCCAGTTTCTCCATCAAGAAGAGCAAAGTCAAGGGACCTGCCCGAGACATCCAGTTCCTGGGAGTAAAGTGGCAAGATGGACGACGTCAGATTCCCACCGAGGTCATCAATAAGATCACTGCAATGTCTCCACCAACCAACAAGAAGGAAACACAAGCTTTCCTAGGTGCCATAGGCTTTTGGAGAATGCACATTCCTGAGTACAGCCAGATCGTGAGCCCTCTCTACCTGGTTACCCTCAAGAAGAACGATTTCCACTGGGGCCCTGAACAGCAGCAAGCCTTTGCCCAGATCAAGCAGGAAATTGCTCACACTGTAGCCCTTGGCCCAGTCAGGACAGGACCAGAGGTGAAAAATGTGCTCTACTCTGCAGCCAGGAGCAATGCTCTGTCCTGGAGCCTCTGACAGAAGGTGCCTGGTGAGACTCGGGGCTGACCACTGGGATTCTGGAGCTGAAGCTACAGAGGGTCTGAAGCCAACTACACTCCCACAGAGAAAGAGATCTTGACAGCTTATGAAGGAGTCCAAGCTGCCTCAGAAGTAATCGGCACAGAGGCACAACTCCTCCTGGCACCCTGACTACCAGTGCTGGGGTGGATGTTCAAAGGAAAGGTTCCTTCCATGCATCACGCCACCGACGCTACTTGGAGCAAATGGAGTGCCCTCATCATGCAGCGCCCCCGAATTGGAAACCCGAATCGCCCTGGGATCTTGGAAATAATTACGAACTGGCCGGAAGGTGAGACTTTTGGGTTATCTTCTGAAGAAGAAGAGGAGCAAGTGACGCGTGCCGAAGAAGCCCCACCATATAACGAGCTACCAGAGAGTGAAAGACAATATGCCCTCTTCACTAAGGGTTCCTGCCGAATTGTAGGCACTAGCCGGAAATGGAAGCCGCTGTATGGAGCCCCACATGACAAGTTGCACACGCTACTGAAGGAGAAGGTGGATCGAGCCAATTTGCTGAATTCAAAGCTGTCCAATTAGGTCCTGATATTGCTGAAAGAGAGAAGTGGCCAAAGCTCTACCTCTACACTGATTCATGGATGGTAGCCAATGCTCTGTGGGGTTGGCTGGAAAGGTGGAAGAAGGCAAACTGGCAGCGCAGAGGAAAACCAATCTGGGCTGCTGAGGAGTGGAAAGGCATTGCCACTCGGGTAGAGAAGCTATCCGTGAAAGTCCGTCATGTTGACGCTCACGTCCCCAAGAGCCGGGCTAACGAAGAACATCATAACAACAAACAGGTAGATCAGGCTGCAAAAATAGAGGTGTCCCAGATAGACTTGGATTGGCAACATAAAGGGGAGCTGTTCCTAGCTCAATGGGCCCATGATGCCTCAGGCCATCAGGGCAGAGATGCCACCTATAGGTGGGCATGAGATCCAGGGGTGGATCTAACCATGGACAGTATCTCCCAGGTTATCCATGATTGTGAGACATGCGCTGCGATCAAGCAGGCCAAGCGGGTGAAGCCCCTGTGGTATGGTGGGCGATGGTCCAAATACAAGTGTTGGGGAAGATGAAACTGGAAAGCCTTATAAATATGATTGCCTGACAAAAGATTTTGGGAATATGAAAACTATAAGCGACATCGAAATGAAAGCCACCTTTGAGATACCAAGCCTTAGTTACTGAACAACTGGAAAACAATGGTATGGCCGACTGAAGGTAATCCCCTCTTGATTGAACAATACCCTCTGCTTGTAGACAGGTCCAAGGGCCAGAGCAGACCCTACTAGCTCAGCAGAAGGGGTCCAAAGAGTAGTTTTTAGGAGTTAAAATGTGACATTCTATGGTAATGTAATAACTCTTATAGGCTGTATGTAAATGCTATAGGATTTGTACCTTGTACTAGATTAGCTAGTGAGAATTAGAATATTCAGTACAGAAGATGATTTATTGTATTGCAATGGGGACGTCAGTCTGTTTTTACTCTCTCTCTCTCTCTTTTACTTACTTACTCTGCTCTCACCTTGGGCCTGCTCTGAGCTGCGGCTGGCAGCTCCAAGAAGTGCCCCTGTACCCACGCCCTTTGCAATAAACCGCGTGTTCCAGGATCTGACTTCAGAGATCTCTCGTCTCCGTCCGTCCCGACCGTCCAACCCCCCCAAGATCCTGCAACAAGTATGGGGAGGCCTGGCAGATTGATTACATCACACTGCCTCAAACCCACCAAGGCAAGCGCTATGTGCTCACAATGGTAGAAGCCACCACTGGATGGCTGGAGACCTACCCTGTGCCTCATGCTACTGCCCGGAACACCATCCTGGGCCTTGAAAAGCAAGTCCTTTGGAGGCATGGTACCCCTGAGAGAATTGAGTCTGATAATGAGACTCATTTCAAGAGCAGCCTTATAAACACCTGGGCTAGAGAACATGGCATTGAGTGGGTGTACCACATCCCTTACCATGCACCAGCAGCTGGGAAGGTTGAGTGGTGTAATGGACTGCGTAAAACAACCTTGAAGGCACTGGGTGGGGGGACTTTCAAAAACTGGGAGGTGCATTTAGCAAGAGCCACCTGGTTAGTTAACACCCGAGGCTCCACCAGCCGAGCAGGCCCTGCCCAATCTGAACCCCTACAAACAACAGACGGGGATAATGTTCCAGTGGTGCACATGAGAGGTATGCTTGGAAAACCTGTTCGGGTTAGTTCTGCCTCGAGCAAAGACAAACCCATCTGCGGGGTTGTCTTCGCTCAGGAACCAGGTTGCACCTTGTGGTTGATGCAAAAGGATGGAGAGACCCGATGCATACCTCAAGGGGACCTTGTTTTAGGATGAACTACCCATGGCTCTGTACTTGAATCAGTATCAGCATGTATATACGTATATAATTCGGGTGATGCATGTATTTATATGGTTAAAAGAGTTCAGTTTCATGTATCATGTTAGTATGGGAAAAATTTGGGGTGGATAATGTTGGGGTTTTAGGAGTTCTCCTCCTATTTTCTTTTTCTCTTAAAGGAATTTTCCCCATAGATGTTGCCAGGGGGACAAATTACTGGGGGCTTAAGGAAAACAAAGGCCCTGGCCATAGGAGGAGGTATGCATCTCTTCCACCTAAGTTTGTGGGCAGTCAGTTCCCGGCGTTTGGACATAGAGAGAAAGAGGCTGCTTCTTCAGCTGCTTTCCTTCTACCGGAGAGACCCTGGGATCCCAAGCCCACCTTCCCTGCCCTGCTGGGAGCCAGGCTGTGGCTGCCCGCCCCTGCCATTGCTTTGAGCCTTCGCTACTCTGTAGCCCCGCTCGCCCTGCCTGCCGAGACCTCCGGGGGTTCCCACTGCAGCTCCGGAGTTCGATACATCTCGTCTGACACCTGGGAGTTGTGCTCATCCCTGCTGTTCCAGCCTGCTGTTCCCGAGGCTCCAGCCAGACACCAGGATCGGCTGCCCAGGGAGTTTTTGAAATCTTTGTTCCATCCCTTCCTGGGATCCCAGGCCGCCAGTGCCGCGTGCTCCCCGAGCTCGCTCCGGAGCGCCCCCTGCAGCCGCGGGGGAACCATCGCACCTGCCCTGCTCACCGAGAGCCGCCAGCGCCCCTGCCGGCTGCGAGCGGAACTGCACCCAAAGGGAAACGGCCTGACAGCTGAGAAGGCTGGGACTGGGTTTGGGATTGTTTGCTGTTACTGCCATAGTTATTGCCGTTTGTTTGACTGGTTATACACATAAAGATACATAATAGTAAAGAACTGTTATTCCTGTTCCTCATACCTTTACCTATAAAGCTCCGTAATTTCAAAATTATAGTAATCCAGAGGGAAGGGGGTTGCAATTTTTTTTCTTCCATTTCAGGAGAGACTCCTGCCTTCCTTAGCAGACACCTGTCTTTCAAACCAAGACACTGGGAGCAACTGGGACCACAGTGGGGGCAAATACAATCATACAGGGAGTGACTGGGTTCATACTGGAAATGACTGGAGCCACACTGGACTCTTACTGAGAGTGAAAGCAACCATCCTGGGTGTGACTGGGAGCCACTGTGACCACGCTGCGGGCAACTGGGATCTTATTGGGAGTGACTGGGACCATACTGAAAACACAGTGGGAGTGACTGTAAGCGACTGGGATGATGCTGGGAGTGACCGGGATCATACTGGGGGTGACTAGGAACCACCACTGAGGCGGCGGCGGAGCTCGGAGGCGGCCCCAGGGCAGGTGGGAGCCACGCTCGGTTCTGGCGGGGCTCGGGGCTGGCTGCGGGCGGAGGGGGCGGCAGGGGGCTGGGGCGGGTTCGTTGTGCCGTGTGGGCGCCGTGTTCGCCCTGGCGTGAGGGCGCTGCGGGAGCGGCTGCCCGCGCTCTCCTTGCCGCTGATGCCTCAGCAGGAGCCGGTGCCGGAGCAGCGCTGGCTCGTCCCGGCTGCTGTAGGTAGGACAGAGGTGGCTGCTCTGTCCCCAGGACTGTTCCTTGGAAGGTTCAGACTTCCCGATCTGCCCTCCAATATGTACACACCCGTTTTGTTTGTTTTACTAAAACAAAGCAATATTAATAACTCCATTGAGTCTTTGTTCTTCTTCTCTAAGTTCAGGAATTTCACACGGCCTTGGCTGAGCAGCAGTCCATGGCAATCAGTAACATTTTCTGGAAGTGATAGTTTCTTTCACTCCTTCCTACCTACAGCTCCCTGGCCCTATCTAAAGCAGATTCACGGGCTTGGTTTGTTTAAGTCACATTCACCTTATTCCTTTCCCCCCTCTCACTGCCGGAGCCCCTCCCCTGCTTGCGCTCGCAGGTGCCACCGAATGCGTGTCCCGGGATCGCATCTCCCCGCCCGCAGCCTCCAGCGCCCGCCCTGTCCCGGGCTGGCCCTGCGCTGGCAGCAGCGAGCCCGACAGAAACCAATGCCCGCGGGGCCACCAGCGCCGGGGCTCAGAGCCGTGCAAGGGACGCTTTGGTTTGCAGGGACGGAAGGGCCTGGGCTCCTCCCCTGCCCCGTTTGACTTGGGTTAGGATTCAATATTTTGGCCAACGTGGGAGGGGAAAAGGCGTGGTTTTTCTCCAGCACTGGGCGGGTTTTTGCCTCGCCTGGAGCACTTGGGCCTTCCCCGGGCCCCCTCGGCCCCCTTGCAGAACCAGTGGCATTTCCCACCCCACGCGGTTTGTAAACAAGAGTCGGCTGCAGTCGAGAAGGCTCCAGGCGCCTCCTTCCAGGCTGACTCTGCCGATGCTGAGGCTGCTCTGGGCTCTGCCGGGGCTCTGCTGGGGCTCAGCTCTGGGCAAGGCTGGGCCCGCTCTCCCCTCGCATTGCTCCGGGCAGCTGAGTCATGGGGGGACAAGGAAGGGACACATCAAGGGACTTGAGGTTTAACAGAGTTTTTATTCAAAAAACTGCCATAACTACCAGGCTGTCCTAACCACCATAACTAACTAGCAGTGCTAACTACCGTAACTATTCACTTGTCCTAACTACTATAACAAAAAGCTGTCCCCAGGTGAATCACATCCTCCGCTGCTCCTTCAATTGCTTTGCTGCAGCGATCAGAGGGCTCAGGCTGGAGAGAGGCTTGGCTGATGATAAAAATGGATGCTGCCCAAAGGATGAAAAAGAAAGAAATCAACTGTTACTTTCCCAAGTCAAGCTCCTCACAGGCTCTGTTGCATCAGGACAAAGGGGATGGTTTGAAACTCAGGAGAGGGAAGCAGGCTCAGATTAGATCTGAGGCAGAAGTTTTTTATCAGAAGAGTGGGGAAACACTGGCAGAGGGTGCCCAGAGATGTGGGAGGTGCCTCCTCCCTGGAAACATCCAGGCTCAGGTCAGGCAGGGCTCTGAGCCACCTGATCTGCTTGAAGATGTCCCTGCTCCTTGTGGGGCACCTGGTCCAGATGACCTGCAAAGGACCCTGCCAAGCCAAACCAGGCAAGGATTCTGCTGGCTTTGCATGTGAAAAGCAGCGAGACTGGACACTATTGGAGGGGGCCCCACGAGAAAACCCCTCCCTCGCGCTGCTCTTTCCCCTGCAGCCGCTTCGCATCCACCTGCAGCAGCTCCTGGGCAGACCAGCGCCGCTCCTCGTCCGGCTCCAGGCTGCACTCCAGGAAGTCCCGCAGCAGAGCCGACAGGCGCCTGGGCTCCTGCAGCTGCGGGGTCCCGTTCTGCCGGATCAGACAGCGAGCCTGCGCGGAAAGCAAACACTTGTGAAAAAGCTCTGCCAGCTTCCTTCACACCCACGAGTGCTCACAGCGACCCCGGTTTCTCAGCCCCAGTCTCCAGGGACACTTTCCTCCCTGGCAGAGATGCTGCTCAGAGCTCATTTTTCTATGCCAACCAAAAAAGCCAAACACTGCTGCAGCCACAGCCATTCCAACATCCACATGATCGTGCCTTGAGAGCCAATGTCATTGGCTGACTTTGTTAGTTGGAACCTCCATCAGAAATAGCCCATTTTGCTTCTCCAAATACGGACACCAGCTTTACAGGCCATTTGCAAGAGTCACTGTGGTCTGCCTGTGTTATTTCCAAGGATTCTTACATCAAATACATCCCTGCAGTGCCACTGACACTCAAGTAAATGCATTCAAGATGTTCCATCCCAGAAACTGCCAGGCAAGGAACCCGAGGTTTGGATTGCTGAAGGCTCAGCCTTGGTGACATGGAGAAAGTAGCTTGGGCGAGGAAAGAAATATGTTCGACTATGGGGATGTTAAATAATCATCTTCATGTTTTGGACAAGTTTCCCAGTGAGAAGAGTCGGGGGAGTTCATCTCGCAGAACCTCTTTCAGAAACTCCTTCAGAAAACTTGTTGGGTTTGGGTGTGGGGTTTGGGGTTGGTCTGGGGTTTTCTGCAAGATAAGGTTAGAGCTGATGCTCTGGCTTCATGTTTTCAGGTCATCCTTGCAGACAGAAGAGCTGCAACAACTTAAAACCCAAAGCAAATTCTGGAGACTGCAGAATATTCGTCTGTGCTCAGGCTTGAATCCTCTGGGAATTCCCTTCCCGATGGGCAGAGCCCTCTGGCTGCTCCTCCCAGGGCGGGGTCCCTCTGTGCTCACAGGCCTCTGCAAACTCTGGGAAATTTGCCTCTTACCATGGCCGCCGTGTGCTCGAAGTAAGGAGGTTCTCCTTCCACCATCTCGATGGTCACAATGCCCAAGGACCAGATGTCCACCTTGGGGCCATAAGGAGAACTGGTCACAACCTCTGGGGCCATCCAGTGAGCAGTGCCCACCATGGAGCTGCACTGCTCCTGCTCAGGGCTGAGCTGAGCGCAGAGGCCAAAATCAGCTGAGGACAGAAACAAACACTGTCAAAGGCAGCTGGAATGAGGAAACCAAGCACAAAGATTGCCCACTCTCAGTCTGAGAATGCACTGCTGAATCCAGCTGGAAATGTCCTCAGGGCTGTAGCCAAGGCAAGATGGAAGTGGACCCTTAAAGGAACCCTCAGCTTTCAGGCAGTGGCTTTTAGTGATTCCCTTGAAGCTTCAGATTCCAACTCCCACCCCTCTGCAAGGGCCACACCCAGAGCAAAGCCACTGCTGACACCCTGCTCCTCTCCTGAGCTCTCTGCATGGGGCAGCCGCTCTCAGCTGGCAGCAGGGGCCGGGCACCGCCACCAGCAGCACTTGTGGGGCTCTGGCCGTCACTGGGAAGCAGCCCCACAGCCGCAGCCCGGGAGCGCCGTGCCTGACCAGGAACACCCACCCAGCTTGACAGAGCCGTCCGTTGCCAGAAGGATGTTGGAGCTCTTCAGATCTCTGTGGATCACCCGGTTTGAGTGAAGGAAATCCAGGCCCTGCAGACACTGAGAGAGAGCAAGAAACACGAGGGTGGAAATCCATGGCCGGAATACAGAACACAAGAAAGGACATTTTAGAATTCTGCCAGCAGCAGCTTTGCTGTGCCAGGCCAGGAGTGCAGTGCAGACAAGCTCCGGGCAAATGGTTCAAGGCAAAGCTGAGAACAGCAAATCAAATCAAAAAAGACAGAGAGTCCCACAAAGAGCAGGAAAGAGGACAAGAGCAGAGTGGAAGTGCAGTGACACTGGCAGGCCGTTCACTTCAGAGGCTCTTTCTTCTGCAGCTCATAAAAACAACACAGAAACAAAGCTCTGAGCATGGAGTCACTCCTGTTCTCAGGCCCTGCTTGGAAGGAGCATTGTGTCCAAGCCATGGGAAGCACGAGCAGGATCCCTCACCTCCCGACTGACAGCTGCCATCTCTCCTTCAGCCATGCGTGTCTGTCTGACAACGTCCTGCAAAGTTCCTCCATCCATGTATTCCATCACCAGCCAGAGATCTTCATCAACAAGGAAGCTGGAAGAGGCAAACAATGGCGTGGAGATGAACGTGCACTGCTCAATTCTCTGATGGAAAAGCCTTGAGTGGAGTTTTGTTTCCAGGTCACTTGTAAATGAGGACAGAATCCGATGCAGAGACATTCCTGCCAGGCTGCACAGTCCTTGGGATCTGCACAGTCTAAAGGAGAAGGAGACGCCTGTGGGAAAGGAGAGGCCTTAGATGGCAAGCAAGTGAAAAATGCAGTTTAGCAACAGCCCAGATCAATGTGGAAGCACAACACTTGCCCCCAGCTGGTTCAGCATCTGAACTCAGCAGTTCCACCATTCCCTCCAGAACAAGGCAACACAACTTCCAGAGTTATCCAGGGCAGGAGGCCGTGCAGCACTTAGGACAAAAGTGGTCAAGTGTTTGGAAAATCTTGCAGAAAGTCCCTTCAGAAACAGGCAATGCCATTGCAAAATGGGCACATGAGACATTTCTGGAAACAAGGACCTGGTCTTCCTGGCATCTGCAGCAATGGAAAAGAGTTGGGAAGGAGAAACCAAGGGAAATAATTTCTGACAGGGTTTATCAGCACTTGTTGTAAGACCGAGGATATGGGGTCAGCTTGAAGGAAAAACCAAACCAAAGCAACAAAAGCACACAGAGGGAGTGAACTCACAGGCTGTTGTTTTGGGAAGCTACGGCCGGGTGAGGCTTTTTCAAAACAGGCTACAGACTGCGGATGCCAGGAGAGATTAACGCAGGGCCCGTGCACGGGATAAGAGCTGAAGCACTCACCTGTCCAAAAAGCTGACAATGTTGGGGTTCTTCTTGTCCTTCAGGACCAGGATCTCATTCACAGCTCGTTCCCTGTTCTGCCCTCTGAGACTCATTTTCTTTATGGCCACCTGAAAGGACATTGCAGCCCTTGAACTGCAGGAGTCTGGGGCAGGAGGCCGCAGCAAACACGGAGCGAGTCTTTGTGGAGCAACGGAGCCGGGCTGTGCCAAACTGCCTTGGGATGGGACACCCGGGCTCAGCAAGTGACATTCCCACAGCCCATTTCTCTGCTCGCTGCGGGGCCGCTTACAGGACACAGGGCCAGAGACATTTGGCCTTGGAAGCTCTGCAGAAATGGGCCCTCAGCTCTCAGCCTCAAAGCTCTCACAGCATTCTCTGCACCTGCAGTCTTCTCAAACCGCCTTAGTTTACCACCACTCTCATTATCATTCAAACACATTTTGCAAGCAGGAAGTAATTCTGCTTCTGTGAAAACAGAGCAAAACAGCTGGGAACCCTTTAGCAATCCTGGGGGATTTGGTCATGATTTCAAACGCAACTGCTCTGTTTGGGATTGCACAACAGAGCAAACACGCACAAACATTGCTCAGATGATCCCTGTCACGGGCTGTCACTGACACCAGACCCAAACACAGCTGCAGCGTTTAGGAGAGAGCTTTGCTCTGCACATCCATCTTCTCATTCCTCTCCCTCTCTCTGGGAACAGCTGCAGTAGGACTAAAACCCCAAACTGATCCCGAGAAGGATCACTCCTTCATTAGGTCTTGAGGTACCCTTTGAAGATGAAATGCAGGATGGAAAAACTGCTAAACAGTGTTCCTGTCCGAGGCTGGGATGAAGATAAATTAGGCCTCAGCCTCCACCAGCTGATGCACTGATGTTTTCAGATATGAAGACCAAGCCAGCGTGTCCTGCTCTGACAAACACCGCTGCCCTCCTTGCATTCCTTTGGGCACTTCAGAAGGCTCAAGTCTGTCCCAGCCGTGCTCTGCAGGCTGACACTGCTGTGCCTTCAGAGGAACAGCCTGTGCAGGAAAGCTCTGCTGGCCCCCCAAAGCTGCAGCCACAGCTCCCAGCAGAGGGGAAAGCCCTCGAGAGCTGCCTGACGCACTGGGCGTGGTGACACTGACCTCTCCTCCAGTGGCCCTGTCGAGTCCTTTATAAACGGTTCCAAAAGCCCTGGAGACAGAACAGCAGAGAAGAAAGAAGCAGCACTTTAGACCCTGGGAGTGAAAGCCAGCCCAGACAGGAGATCTCTGCTGCCTGCAGCGTTTACAAAACACCTGGGTGCATCGACCCTTCAAACAGCAGCGCAGCAGCCACCAGCCCTGTGCCACACAAGGTGTGCGAGAGAAAACTGAGGCCCAACATGAAGGAAAAGGGCTGGAGCAAATCCCAAATGTCCACACTGAATTACTTTAGTCCAAAACCTAGGGTGGGAGCAGGTGTCTAAAGAACTGGAAAAGAATGTATTTCATCCTTTTCCATTTCCTGCCTACGAGCTGCAGGATCCACAAGGGCCCTGCCATCAGGCAGCTGATGCATTTTCCCCTCGAGTGCAGCACCTCTGTGTCTGTTACTGAATGTACGGGGTTTACTACCTGTGCTGAAAAGAGCACTTATTAGTTCATCTCTGGTTTCTGTTTCTAAACTGTTATGTTGATAATCCTGACCGGTAGATATTTTTGGAAGCAAACTATTTGAAAGGAATCTTCTTGAGAACTGTTTTCTGACAGTCACCAGATGGTGAGCTGCTCTTTCAGGCAATCAAATTCCAGGGACAGAACATCTTCCAGGTCCTGCTCCTTGCTGCAGGCAGGACACTGCTGGCCTCAGGGGCCTCTGACGGTGCCTTCTGAGCACAGTTACCAATTCTGATCAGGACTGAGAGACAGCAGGATCGTGCCCCAGTGTCTGAAGCTGTTTGCAGCTTGCCTGGCTTCTCACTTGATCCTGCACCAGCAAATACCTGGCCCCTGCTTGTGCAGAAGTAACTGCCGGGCACTTACCCTTGGCCAACCTGCTCCAGTTCCAGGTATTTCTCGGCAGGCTCCCCCACGCTCACGGTGCTCCCTGAAAGAAACCACATGGAAGACGCTCCCTCCCAGATGGAGACCCCGCCTTGCAGCAGGGCCAAAATGCAGCCCCACTCCCTGGGGCCGGGAGCCCCTTGGTCTCAGCTGGGCAAGGACAATAAATGACTCTGTGACATTCAGCTGCACAGCAAGCCTGGGTGCAGCTGATGCTGAGACACACACGCAGCACCCTGCTCTGGCACACAGCAGCACAGCAGACGTACTCAGCTGCATCAGGCACCACCCCTCTCTGCCCTCTGGCTGCAGGGCTGTGCTGCTGTCAGAATGTTCAGCCCAGGATCCCCCACCAGAGGGAGGTTCAGTGTCCTCTTCCCAACCAGAGGGAGGTTCCCCATCCTCTTCCCAAAATGCAGCAGGTTCCTGGTCTTCTTTCCAAGCCATGGGACGTTTCCCGTCTTCTTCCCATGCTGGGAGAATTGCAGCCTCCTCTTCCCAAGTCCCACGATGTCCTCTGTCCTCGTCCCACACTGGGAGATGTCCGTCGTCCTTGTCCCATGGCACTGGAGCCTCGCTGTCCTCGTCCCACACGGGGTGATGTCCACCATCCTCGCCCCACACCACAGGAGCTTCACTGTTGTATTCCCAAACCGTGGGATGTTTGCCCTCATCTCCCAGGACAGAGGGAAGTTCACCATCATCCCCCAGAACAGCGGGAAGTTCACTGCTGTCTTCCTCCTCTTTGGCCTCCTCTTTGGAGGCACAGGGAGCCAGAGGAGGAGCTGATGCTGCTTTTGTGCCCTGTGGACAGATGGTAGCGTGAGGGACGGGAAGTTCTCTCTCAGTTATCGCCTTATTTATCCTCAGCTACACATCCAGCTGCACTAAGCAGAAATGGGATTCAGGGCTGTTCAAACTAGGAATGGGCTAAAGTCGACATTGCCACTTATTGCTGGGCATTCCATATTCCACCGTGGCTAAAGCCAGCAAGCAATCTTCTGCCTGCAAAACCAGACCTGCAGCTCTTCAAAAGCTCTTCAGCAGAGAAGGAGAAAAGTGCCAGGGATCCCTTTGCTGCTGCTGCTGCTGCTGCTGCTGCAAAGACACTGGCAGGAACTTTCCTTCAGCCTCCCAGGCTGGCGCTCGACTGCCACACGCCAAGCTCACAACTCTCTGCACAATTCCGACCACCAAAGGTTCCTTTCCCACTCACCGAAGGAGGAGCTGCTCGGGATCCACGTGTGAGGTGCCCTGCAACGGGACAGGCAACACGAAGCAGATGCTGTTAGGAAAAACCTGCCCGTGGTGGGAACTCCCACGGAGCAAGGACAACCCGAGAGAGCATTTTGCTTCCACAACATCCCTCCAGGAGCCACAGTCCCTTCGCACAGCAAGCAAGAGAACAGCACAGAATCCTGGGCTGTGTCAGCTCTTGGCTGCAGCAGCCAACGCAGGGAGTTCCAGGCTCCGCTGGCACAGACTCTGCGCTTGAGGGAACAGAACCCCCCCGGCTCCATTGCAAATGCTGTGCACGCCCCGCTGGCTGCAGACACCCCCTTTTTCAGCTGCAGCTGCTGGCAGGAGCTCTCCCAAACCAACGGTGTCTTAATGGCAATTTGGTTACAAAGGCAGCTCAGTTGCAGTGGGAGAACAGAAAGCACACAGCAAGCCCGAAGGCACCGACGCTGCAGCCAGGGAAAACCTCGACTTACGTGCCAAGTGGGCTAAAAAATACCCCGAATAAGCCACAGAGTACAGAGTGCAAACTGCAGCAACCGCTTGCTGGATCATTTTGGCCGTGCTGCACACGTGGCAGACTGTACCCCTGCAAGCACAGAAGGACACCCGGCAGGGGCTGGGCTGGCTGCTGAGAATGCCTCGGGCAGGAGGATCCTCCGGCAACCAGCGGGCGCCCAGAGCCGCTCTGGACACTGAGGGCTC
Source organism: Aphelocoma coerulescens (assembly GCF_041296385.1). Classification (NCBI taxonomy): domain Eukaryota; kingdom Metazoa; phylum Chordata; class Aves; order Passeriformes; family Corvidae; genus Aphelocoma; species Aphelocoma coerulescens. The sequence continues at coordinate 1,621,544 of NW_027184061.1, read as the reverse complement.
CGTGCCCACAGCAACGGGAACACGGCGAGGACGCGGCAGCGTTCCCGTGACATCACAGCAGCAGCTCCCGCAAGAACCGCCCGGAAGGTTCTCCTCTGTCACAAAGGAGCACAAAGGATCCTCCCGGGGCACAGCCTGTTGCTCAAAGCATCCAAGAGGAACCCAGAAAATGCAGCAGACAAGGACAGCCCATAGCCAAGCCTGAACAACGAAATCAAAGCCATGCACTGATGCTCCGAATTAGGGGCGGGAGTCGGGAGGCTGCAGGGCTTCCCAAGGAGCCGGAGGCAGCCAACACGCAGGGCTGGGCAAGTCGGGCCGGGAGCAGCGGAGAGCTTTGTTTCCCTTCTCAGCTGAATGGCGGCTCGGGCCGGGCCCGTTCCAGGGCTGTTCCTCAGCTGCGGCTTTCCCCTCACGCAGCCCGGGGGGCGCTGGGAGCGCGGGGCGAGGCTGGGCCGTGTGCAGAGCCCGCCCCTCGCTGCGATTGGGCGGTGCTGCCGTCAGTCGTGGTTCTGGCGCGCTGATTGGTCGGAGCGGGGAGCAGCCCGGGCCCGGAGCCGCCGGCAGGGCGGCCGTGGCGCAGCAGAGGCGCCATTGGCGGAGCGTCTGTGCGGGCCCGGGAGCGGCGGCGGCGGCCGGAGCCCGGTGAGGCGGCGGCGGAGCTCGGAGGCGGCCCCAGCGCAGGTGGGAGCCGCGCTCGGTTCTGGCGGGGCTCGGCGCTGGCTGCGGGCGGAGGGGGCGGCAGGGGGCTGGGGCGGGTTCGTTGTGCCGTGTGGGCGCCGTGTTCGCCCTGGCGTGAGGGCGCTGCGGGAGCGGCTGCCCGCGCTCTCCTTGCCGCTGCTGCCTCGGCAGGAGCCGGTGCCGGAGCAGCGCTGGCTCGTCCCGGCTGCTGTGGGTAGGACAGAGGTGGCTGCCCCGTCGGCGGGAGTGTGCGGGAAAGTTCCCGTGGCCAGAGGTTTGTGTCCCCAGAGGAGCCGGAGGAGTCCTGTAAAAGGAACTTTATTCCTGGACCAAGGGAGAGGCCACGGGGCATTTCCCGTGGGCTCTGTCCAAGTGTTGGAGGACGCAGCCTCCTTTTTATGCCGATTTCGCCGGCCGCATCTCCGTGTCCCTTTCCCCCGTGGCTGAGGTCCTTGGAAGGTACAGACTTCCCGATGCGCCTGCTGCATGTGCCCCTTAATGTGCACCCCCACTTTGTAGAACATCCGGTAATCATGGCTCTGTGGAGTCCTTGTTCTTCTTCGGGAAGTTCAGGAATTTCGCAGGAGCTTGGCTGAGCCGCGGTTCCTGTCAGCTAGTAACACTTTTCTGAAATTTTATGGTTTCTCTCGTTACATCCTTACCTCCAAGTCCCTGGCCCTATCTCCAATGGGATTCACAGCATCTGTTTCTAAAGACACGTTCATTTTTTTCCTTTTAATCCCCCCTTCTTATTTTTTCAGTACTTTTCTTTACAAACTTTAAAAATGCCTTAATCTGTTTTTCCTGGGCCTTCTTTGGTTTTGGGATTATTCTCAGTGACCTCATTCTGTGTCCTTTTGTGGCCGTTTCTGGGTCAGGAGGCCTGGCTGCCACCTGCATGCCCTTGATCCCCTGCTGAATGAGCTGCACTGAGCAAGGTGTGGTGCATGGTAAAAAGATGAGACTTGCTATAGCACCTGAGAGGAGAAACAGCATTGGTTTAACCCATGGTCTGCCAGGGGACCACGAAAACGTGTCCCATTCCCATCCTTTCCACATTTGGAGCGGTACATGAGCTGCTTTCTTCTTTCCTTTGTTCTTGTTTCACCACTTTTCCTTGGCCATCTCTTTGACAAGGGCAGTTTGAGTAATTTAATTTTCCACAACCTCCTGGTCCTTCTGAGAGAGAATCTGATGCCATCCCAGGGTGAAATGTGGCGTTGCTCATAGGAGTGGATTGGTGGGTGAGAAGGTCAGGAGCTGGAGCTGTGTGCTTGGTTATGATTTGGGGGACAGCTTGTAATCTAATGATGCATTGAAGTGATCAATGGGTTCTCTGGCACCTGGTATGAATTCGTTTGGGTTCCCAGGGGCTGCTCCATGGTGTTGTAGGATTTGTTCTGGTGGCCGTTCATCTTTTCCCCATTTTTGGGCACTCCCAGAAATGCCAGGGATGCATCAATTGACCACTTTTCTCTGATTAAATCATCACATCCTTGGATTCCCAAGTGATTTCGCTGACCTTGTGTCAGCAAAAGCAGCGCAGTGGTCAAACGCACCCTGTATAACCCAGACAGTGCCAGCAGATGTTGGAGTGGGGAGAGGGATGATTCCCCCCCGCTTTTGTGAGTGAAGTTCTCCCAACATTCTCCGTTTGCTGTTTTCCTTTGCAGCTTCAGGGATTTCTGTTGCAGAGTCCGAGATGCTCAGTGTGGGCTCTGCCTTTAGCGATGCAAATTCCATCTGTGCAGGGAGGCAGAGCTTGGGGTGAGGGGCAGAGGGAATCAGCCCAATTCCTCTGGCAGGCAAGGAGAGCCTGGGACATTGTGCACACTTCCCGCAGCAGAGTTAATTTGCATTTCTAAAGCTCCTCTGCTGGCTGCCTGGAAGGAAACTTCTCTTCCGGGGCAGCCATCAGGTGACTTTCACGTGTCACCCCCAAAAGCGGCTTTCTTTTTTTTAAAATGTTTTTTTTAACTGTTTATGAGTTAAAGGGTCTCCTTTAAAGCTCTTCCACTTTTGCAAAATGTAACCGAAATGTGAACATTGAAAAACCCGTTCCAAAATTCTGCCATCACTAACAGCCACACACACACGTAACAGAAAAAACCCCACGCAATAAAGATTTTTGCTGCTTCTTGTCCTAAGAATAAAAATTGACACACCCCTGGCCCAGACCCATCTGACAATATCAAAGTAGGATTATTAAGAAAACGCCTTCTAATTTTGTAAACTTGTTACCAAAACTGTGGGTAGGACACAAACTCTCCAACAACCTTTTTAGGGTTAGAGGATCAAGACTGAAGAAAATGAATACAGAAGCTAAATTTTTAGCAATATAACATTGAACATTTATTAGTAGAACAAGGGTACAAATCACAGCCTGGGGCGCTTGGCAATGTTGCCAGAGGCGCCCTCCATTCATTTTACTGTGGGCTGAAGTACTCTCCTGAACTGTTACATATTCATTAACCCAGAAAGGAATTTACACTTCCCTCCCCTTTCCCCCTGTCCCGTTTCTGCCCCTTCCCCCAGCAGGACACCGCCTCATTCCTCTGGATCGCTTCAGAACTGCAGACAGGCCCCCTCTCTCCGGTGCCTCCGCAGTCTCCAGCCTCATTTGCAGCTGCCAGTTCCCTTGGGCGGTGTGAGCTCTGATGAGGTAACAATCTTCCTGGGATGCATGCGGTTTATCTTCTTTGTTTCTCTAAGATGTCTTAGATTCCTGGCTCTGTAGTTTCTCAGCTCAAAAGACATTTATTACCATGTGTTTATTAATACATTTCTTAACATACTACAACTATTTCGAAGTTACAGTTATCTTAATCTTGTTTCTACTTAACTACATTTTACTGTAACACTCTTTCTACACAATCCATCATCACTTCTAAATGTTTGAATCATATATGTGAAAGACAACATTTATCATTCACTCATTTATCACACCAGGGTAAGGAATTGAAAACATGGATTCCAGGGGAGATAATTGAATATTTGCCCTGGGTCTGGCTCTTCTTCTTGCCAAAGCCAATGGCAGCAGCCGTACCTGTGGCATCTTGGTTTCTCCCAGCAGCTTCAGAAGGTGTTTCTTTATTTCCCCATTCATTCTTTCTACCCGACCCGAACTGTGGGGGTGCCAGGGCGTTTGGAGGTCCCACTGTGTTCCTAAAGCAGCCAGAACGGCCTGAAGGATCTTTCCTGTAAAATGAGTTCCCCTGTCTGAGTCCATTGCTTCCACAATCCCATATCTTGGAATTGTTTGTTCCAAACATGCCTTAAGAACTGAGGCAGGGATTGCTGAAGCAGTTGGAAATGCTTCTGCCCCGCTGTGAGCTGCCATGCTGTTAGCAGAAGACATTGAAGCCTTCCTGCTCAGGACATTTCAGTGCCAGGCTCTTCCAAGCACCCCCAGCTCGGCCCTTTGAGCTGAGCATGCGGGCGCTGAGCTGCGCTTTGTCTCCTTCCCTTTCCTTAAGAGCAGCGTGTCTTGTCACTCTTTTCCCTTCTGCTGCCCTTGCAGCCCCATCCCTAAACACCTTTTCTCCCTCAGGCCAGGGAATGTCTGGTAAATCTCTCCTAGGCCGGCTCTGGAGCTCTGTCACTTGACTGCAGCCATGGGTTTCTTGCCAGCCCCGTGTCCAGGGCCGTTCAAACAGGAGGCTGGGTTCAACCCTTGCCCTGTCCTCAACTCTGAATCCTCCTGTTCCATCCAACAAGTTTCATTCTGTAAGAACCGAGCGCTGCTCATCCATTTAGAGGCTCCTTTGGTTAACAAAGCTTTACCTTGATGCCAGGCTGGAACAATGAGAGGTTCTGCTGCTGTCAGTTTTCAGGCCTCAGTTCCCATTAAAGCCGGGGCTGCACAATTCTGCAATAAGACAATGAGGCCACTCTCTGGCCACTGGGTGAAACATTTGAGCCCAAGAATTCCTTTGGCATGGCCCTGTTTAACATCCACATGCAATTCAAATGGTTTTTCCCTGTCTGGGAGGGCCAGGGCAGGAGGCTCAGTTAATCTGCTTTTGAAGCCTTGAAAATTGTGCTTTTCTGCTGGTGTCCATGATGGGGTTTCTTGCCTGGCAGGAGAGGAGAGTTGTAGGGAGAGATGCCTGGCTCCAGAAGCGCTGCCTTTAGCAGGGACTCAGTAAGAGGCTGTAACCCCTTCCTTGCCTCCCTTGGAACAGGGTATTGCTTTTAGACACCACTTGTCCTGGATGCTCCAGAGGAATTTGGAGAGGCTCCATATCTGATTTTCCCTATTTCCGTGGGGCTGCCCACACTTCTGGGTTCACTTCAGCAGAGGCCTTCGCAGACATTTGACACCAAGGTACAGCAGCATTAGCCTTTGTATCTCCTTTGACAATGTTAATTTGCATTCCCACTTTAGCCACCAAATCCCTTCCCAGTAAATTACAATCACAATTAGGAACAAACAGAAATTGATGCATTTCAAACCCATCCCCCACATCTACTGATAGTGGTTGAATAAAACACACCTGGCAATCTTTCCCACTTATTCCCTGGATAATGAAAGAACTTCTTGACAATTTCCCCCCTTAGGTGTCAGATTCAGAGTGGATCGAGAGGCCCCTGTGTCCATCAGGAGCGGCCTCGTCTCGATCCGGACGCGCCCTGAATGTTCTCAAGGGCTCTGGTGCGGTGGGTCCCTGGTCTGCTGGGAGCTCTGCCAGCCCTGACAATCCATGTCCATGTGGGGTGGACTTGCTGGTGCTGAGGGTGCTGCTGTCTGTGCTTGCAGTGTCCTTCTGGCCTGCAGATGGACCCCTGATTCCTTGCCAGGGGCTGTTTGGGTGGGCTCTGCCGTGCCGAGGAGGGCAATGCCTGTGCCAGGTGCTTGTGGCCGCCGCCGTCCCCTGGGTGCTGGGGCCCCCTTGGGCCCTGCGGTTCATCCCTGGGGGGCTGTAGAAACTCTACCATGGCCTTTGCCTTCACCTTGGCCTTTTGCTCATCCCTTCTTGCATTCCCCTGCTGAGCCTTTCTGGCCAAGTGCTGCAGGGGCTTCTTGTGCCTCTCCTGGAGCCCCCTCAGTGCCTGTGGGTGCTCATCCTCTGACAGCTGCTGAGCTTTCTGCAAAATCATTCGTTTCTCCAGTGACCCAAACAAGATCAATGAAAGAAAATCCTGATCCTTCCACATCCCACAGCCTCCTGGGGGCCGGGGGCCACTGCCGGCCCTGCCCGGGGGGTGTTGGGGTCAGGCAGTGCCCGGCGCTGAGCCCCGGCTGCCCCACAGCCCCAGCCCGGCCCCGCAGCTCCCCACAGGCCCCCAGCCCGTGCTGCCCTGTCCTGCTGCTCCCCACCACAGAGAAACACCCTGAAATCCTGAGCTTCTTTTTCTGTCCTGTCCTGGAACGTGGGGTACAAAAGATCTGGATCAGCTGGCAAATGTTGAGGATAAGATGGCGCTGAAAAGCATCCCTGTCCTCACTTTTTTCTCTTCCTCCTCTTTTCCATCTTCCTTTTCCTTTCTTACCACATAGATTCCTCCTGCTGCTGTTTGCCTTAACCATATTCCTGCACACTCCCTTCAACCAATCCCTTCCCAGCACACCAACACCATCCGTCCCCTGTTGCTGGGACCCCTTCTCGACTTCCCTTTTTACCCCCGCTGGGTGTCCATGTCCTTAATTAGCTCTGGGAGAATGTGCAAACTGCCTCAACATTGTCCCCTTTTGATTAGGAAACGATGTCCATGGTTCTGTTCAGGCTTTGTTGTTGTTCTGGAAGTTGAGGAATTGAGCAGGAGCTTGGCTGAGCAGCAGTGTGTGTCAGTCAGTGCCATTTTGTGGAGCTGCTGGTTTGTGCTGTCACTTGCTTGTGTGCAAGTGCGTGTGGCTGTGTCCGAGCAGATTCAGAGCATGTGTTTGTAAGGAGGCGTTGGTGTTGTTGGTTCGCTGGGGGTGCCCGGTTTTCGGGACATCCCCCCTGGAGCAGGGTGTCCCCCCTTGGTGCAGGCGCGGCCCTCAGGCAGCGCTCAGCCAATCAGAAGGCGCGGCGCTGGTGACTCAGCAGTTGCCAGGCAGAGCCGCAGCGCCCGGCGCTCCCCAGCTGGAGCCCACGTGTGGCCCGGCCTTGGCGCCCCCCGCCAGGGGAATTTGGGGAGGTGGGAGGGGGGGAGCGCCAAGGCCGGGCCGGGCCGTGCTGTGCTGGCAGAAGTGGCTGCGGCGGGGGCCGAGTGCGGGCAGGAGCGGCCGAGAGCCCAGCGCTGCCCCAGCCCGAGCTGCCGCAGCTGCATCGCTGCTCGTGCTGTGCGATCCGAGAGCTCTGGGGGGCAGAGCGAGCCAGGGCTGGGTGCTGGGCCTGGGGGGAGCAGGAGAAAGGCTGGAGGAGCAGGGCTGGAGACCAGAATGGTGAAACGATGGCCGTGGGAGCAGCAGGTGGGATTCTGCAGGAGAAGGAGTAGTGTGAGGAAGAGGCGTGTGAGGAAGAGTAGGGACACAGGAGGAGGAGGAGCAGGAAGAGGAGGCACCGCAAGGTTCCAGCACTCGCTGTATCTGCAGCCTCCCCCCAGCCCCAGGAGCGTTGTCCTCCCCCCCCCATCCAGCAGGTGATCAGGGAGGGGGATCCATGATTTTCCAGGGGGTAAATCTTGGTGTTTCTGAGGTTTCTTGGGGTCCATGTTGGTGCTTTGGATTTTTTGTGGGGGCTGAATGTGTTTATATTCTGGAGGATGTTTTGTCTGAATCTTGATGTTTTGGGCGTTTTGGGTCTGTGTCTTGATGTTTGGGGGCATTTTGGGCTGAATCTTGGTGTTTTGGAGGTTTTTACAGACACAAGATGCCTGGTGATGGACCTGGGCAGGAGAAGCCCCCAACCCAAGGCGCTCACCCCTTGTTTTTTCCCCAATCCAGGATTTGTCATTCCCAAGGCGTGGCCGGATGGAGGAGGAGGAAAAGCCCCGGAGATGCTGCACGAGGAGGGGCTGCAAACGCAGCCCAGAGAGATCCAAGGAGAAAAGAGCCCCCCTGTGCCGGGAAGGCAGCCGGAGATCCAGGCAGAGCTCAGAGCTGGTGGAGAAGCCTCAGGGCAGGGAGAAGCCCCACAAGTGCCCGGAATGTGGGATGGGCTTCAGATGGAACTCCAAACTTATCCAGCACCAGAGGATCCACACTGGGGAGAGGCCCTATGAGTGTGGGGAATGTGGGAAGGGCTTCTCCAGCAGCTCCGAGCTGCTCCAGCACCAGGTGGTCCACACCGGGGAACGGCCTTATGAGTGCTTGCAGTGTGGGAAGAGCTTTGGGTGGAGCTCCACCCTGAGGGCACACCAGCTCACCCACACTGGGGAGAGGCCCTACGAGTGTTCTGAGTGTGGGAAGAGGTTTCAGAGGAGCTCCCACCTCCTCCAACATCAGCGCATTCACACGGATGAGAGGCCCTTCCGCTGCCCCGACTGTGGGAAGGGCTTCAAATGCAACACCAACCTTATAAAGCACCACCGTATCCACACCGGGGAGAGGCCCTACGAGTGTCCCCAGTGTGGGAAGAGCTTCTCACACAGCTCAAACTTGACCCAACACCAACGGAGGCACCGCTAAGGGAAGCCCTGCGAGTGCCCCGAGTGCGGGAAGAGCTTCGTGCGCTGCTCCAGCTCCATCCCCCGTGGGAGGATCGGCGTTGGATGATCCCCAGTGACCCCCGTGGGGCAGAGCCCTGGTGACCCCCGTTCCGGGTGATCCGCGCTGGGTGGGGGGAAGGTGTTGGAGAGATTTCTTTGCCTTCTCCTTGTGCTCCTGTGATTTGGTTGGTAATAAATTCCCTTCCTGTGCCCAGGCTGGCTCTGTTGTGCCCGTGCTGGTGCTCGGGGCGGGATCTCTCCCGGTCCTTCTCTCAGCTCCTGGACCTTTCCTTGTATTTCCTGTCCCTGTGCAGTAGCAGAGGGCAGGGACAGAGAGTTTTTAGTGTTTCCTGGCATCCAGTAAAAGCCAGCTTAGTCCCGCGGGTTTTGAGGGGCTTGTGGGGTCCTCCGTTTGCTCATTTAAACCACATGGAAACGGGGGAATTCCTTTTGTTCCAGCTCTCCTGCCGGAAGGTGGGGGGGCCTTGGAGGCTCCGGGCCCCGCCGGGTCAGGGCTCCTGCACCCCCTCCTTTCCCAACGCCGCAGCACAGACCCTGTGTCACTGCTGGGGGGGAACTGTCCCAGAGCCGCAGGCAGCTAAAGCCAGCCATGGAGTGCCACACAGCTAAACCCATCCGGCGCGGCTCCCTGGCACCGGCGGGTCCCTCTCCTCTCCACGCGGGGCCGGCGGAGCCAGCGGGAGCCGGCGGAGCCTCCTGTCTGCAGCCAGCACACTCCGCGCTGAACTGAAGAGGACACCACGCAGCCAGCAGCACAAAGGGAGCCAGGCTTTCTCCACCGTAGAGCCCGAACAAGAACACTCTTCAACGTGGCGGCTTCGGAGTCAGAGAGAAGAGAAAGTGAATCCTGTGGGACGGAGCTGGAAATGGCGACGGGAGAAAAGAGGGCGGTGCCGCGATTCTCGCGCGCAGCTTAAAAAACTTCCTGCAGGCCGTGGTAAGAAACTGTAATATCACAAACTGTTTGTCTCTTTGATCCATTTGGAGTACATGGAGGGATGGAAAGTTAACCTATGGCCCATGAAATTTAGGAAAAGTGCCTGTGCCAGGCTATATAGAAGTATTGAGAGGCTTTTAGAGACCTCCTGTCACAAAAAAAAAAAACAAACAACTCTTTGTGTTCAGGCCAAAGTAATTCATCCTTACAAAGTCTAATAACCCCATGTGAAGGCCCATGTCTGGCAGTGTGAAGGAACTGTGAGATTTTTCAGGGCAGAGATGTTTTACACCACAGCAGATTGTTTCTTCCCGGGCGGGTCTGCTGTTGGTGGCACTTTGGGAACCACGTGATGCAGAAGAAAACCCTTTTTTCCTTAAGCATAACAAAGAGACTTTTCAAGAACTGCAACACTGACTAAAATCCCATGTTCTGCTTCCTTTGTGCGAGTTGGGTAAAAGGAGGGAAGTGCTGGAAGAGAGGGGAGGTTTGCTTGAATTTCTTGTTACTTCTTTTTACTTTTAATTCTGTTGGTAATAAACTTTTTCTTTGTACAGCAACTGTTTAAGTTTGAACCTGTGCTGCTTCACAGCTCTCTAGTTTTCCTCAATATTTTCTTATTTCCCCTTATGAAAAATAACAGATTTTGTGTGCTTCATGCTCAGCTGCGTCAAACCACAACAGGCAGAGCCCTGGTGCCCCCGTCTGAGTGATCCATGTTTGGATCCAGTGTCCTGGGTTTGCATGGCCAGGCTTTGGAAATAGGGGGCCTCCAGGGGTGGCTTCCTTGAGCAGCTTCCAGAAGCTTCCCCCGTGTCCGGCTCCTGTTCCGCCCCGCCCCTGAAGGCGAGGGTAACCCAGGGTCTGGTTCATGGCTCCCCTGGGGCAGATTAGAGTGAAACAACAGTGAAAGATCTGTGTTTATAAATATATCTCTGTAGGGTTTATTTCAGAACAGTTTGGTTGCTGTGTGAAGGGGGTTTGGAGCCCTTTTGGTTACCATCTCCAGTAATATTAAAAGCATAAAAGTAACACTTAGGAAACGTGTAAGGGCAAAGAAGGTAGGAGAGTAGAAGGATACACAGTCAGCAGCCCTGGATCAGGAACAAAACTTTTGGTTTTGGTTGTTCCAATGTCGCTGTCCTTGGTGTAAGTGATGGTCCCAGGCTGGATCCCGTGGGGGCTGGGGAAGCCCCGGAAACTCCAAGTTCGGTGGGTTAATACAGGTTCAGGTTTGGGTGAACACCCAGGTACCTCCCCCGGGGGAGTTTTGCAGTGTCCAATGTCACACTGTGGATCCCGGGGCACTTTGGGGGCTCTGATGGTTTATGGCCCCTTCTAAGACATGGCCCTGCCCCTCCCGGCAGCGCAGCTGAGCCAGGCATGGCCCATGCGAAGGGATGGGTGGGGAGGAACCCCCCATGAGACCCCCAGGGAGGGACAGGGGTTTGGGGACCACCCCCGTGAGGTTCTGCCCCTCCGAGAGCCCCAGGGAACAGCTGAAGAGATCAAGTGATGGGGAAATGAAGGGACTCTCATGGGAAAGAAGAAGCTGAGAAGCAGAATACCAAGGCAGCGAGAAATAGATGGAGAAGGACTGTGCCACACTGGACTAGAACCAATCCTGTTTTCTGAAAAGTGCGTGCAGAACGCGTGGACGAAATCGAGGGACCAATCAAGAAGTGCGTGATCACATGCACAGCAGCTGCAAAATGCATAAGCAGAGTGCAATGGAAACAATAAAATGTCTTCTGCGGAATCATATTGCTTCGTTGTTCAGAAGTCCTGAGCTCCCGCATGCTGGTGACCTCGCAACGTGATAAACGCTGCGATAATGAAGCAGACCGGACCCTTTGGATTCTGAAGGGGGTCTGTGGAGTGAAAAGGCGGGAGGCCCCGGTCAGAGCCTGCCACGGCTGGACCGTGGAGGGGAGAGTCGGAGAACGGCTCCGTTGGAGTTGGGGGAGCCGAAGAAAGCTCCTGGGGAAAGAAGTCCGGAAAACGTACGCTGCAGCGGGTGCACCCGAAGAGGTGAGAGGCCGGGGGCTGGAGGATGGGGAAGTGTTGCAGTGGGGATACTGCAACACGCCTATATCAAACCAGGAGTCCCGTGGAAAAGAAATATATACGGACGGATTCTTGCTAGATGTTTCAGAGATGTTTATTTCCCCAGCCGCATGGCCGGGCTCTGCCGAGAGACTGCTGCAGTCAGCACCCGAGCTGCTTTGCCCGCGCAGGGGAACACAAACCAACCAATGGGGAACGAGGCTGACCAGGGGCAGGGAAACCCCGTGCCTCCCTCAGGGCTACATGGCGGGGGAGGAGACCCCAACATCTCACCCGTTTTATTTTAATAAAAGGAGAATGAAGACAACTGGATAACCATAACAAGAACAGTTTCAAAACAAAACAAGCCACTCTCCTGAGTCTTTAAATGTCCAAACAGATTCTGTGGAACATCTTAGGGCTGACAGAAGGGAGACAGAACTCTCTGGACATGCCTGTGGGGAAACTGAGGCAGGAGAGGGTTTCTTCCCTCCCCCTTTTCATCCCCCCATCGGCATCGGAGAGGAATTGTAGGGAAATGGAACTGTATAAGGAAGCCATGGAGTGAAAAACGGATTAGGAATAAACTGGGGATAGGGTAAACTTAGGAAAGGGTTCATATTGGGTATAGGGTAAAAGGGGAAATTAGGCTGTGGGTAGGGAAATTGCTGGAATGGATATTGTTTATAATTTTGTGCATAACGGCTGCCTTTAACGGGAATACCTCCAGGCCCAGTAACATTCGCTGCTTGTAAACCCTTCTTTCCTTGAACTATATAAAATTGAACAACTTCCCCATCTCCTACACTTTGCAGGTAATTTTTAGGGTTATTCCTTTTAATGGCAGTTCTATGGATGAATAAATCTTCCCCTGTATCATCTCGTGTTATAAATCCATAGTTGTTTTTTACATTGTACCATTTCACAGTTCCTGTGACTTTCGTTGCTAGAACGTCTCCTATCACGTGCTTGCGTGTCTGTCGTGGGTGCCGGTCCCGCGTGGCCGCCGCCTCGCCGACTCCGACGTCTCGGTCAGGCCCCCGCGCCGCGGCCGCTCTGCGCTCTCTGCACGACGCTGCTCCGGTGCGTGTCTGGGCTCTGCGCGGCCCCGCTCCAGCGCCTGTCTGGGCTCTGCGCGGCCCCGCGCTGCCATCGCCGCTGGCCCCACACCCCGTGAGCGGCTCTGCTCCGCAAACTCCACGCTGCTTCGAGAGCGGCCTCGTTTCGGCTCGGCGCTGCGCTGCGCGGCTTCTCGTGTCACTGTGGAAACCACCGCTTCTCCCTCCACAGGGCTCTCCGAGCCGTATGCTCAGAGCGGGCTTCCACACTGACCTCCGGTTCCTGGCTGCTCGTGGCCCACGGCACCCGTGGCGCCTGCGGCGTCGCTCCCTCACTCGCGGTCGGGTGGCCGGGGACCCCGAGACAGGGATGGGGTCCGCGGTAAGGCGCGCGCTCCCGAGGGGGCCGGGCACATCCAGCACAGGCACCTCCGCTGGCATGGCTGCAGTCATACACTCCCGGGATGGCTGCCACGCGGTCTCGGCCACGGGAGAGGTATGATCTTCTGCTTTAGGGGTAATGGGACCATACAGATGCTCCTGAAGAGCGTCACTGATTACATAGGATCCGCGGACAGCTTCTATCGATCGTCCATCCCTTAGCTTATCACAGATCTCGTTCCAGTAACACTCCTGATAATATCCAGGAGGTCCGATATCAAAAAGTAAGTCTCGAGAAATACAGGGGAACCCTTTGAAAAGCCAGATAAAAAGATGTTCAAGATCTCCCGGTTCCAATACTTTTCTGTTTTGTTGTTCAAGGATTCCTTTTACTTCTAGATACATTTTTTTCTGTGGCTCAGAGAGCCCCATTTCCCACGATTCTTCCATAGTCCAGATATGGAATAGCGAAACAAAACCAAGAAGAGGAATCCAAAGTTTCCAGGGTTTACTCACATAAATCAGTTGCTTAGGGATCGGGGATCGTTCTGGCCTCAATTCTCTACCATTATGTTGCAGTGGGGATACTGCAACACGCCTATATCAAACCAGGAGTCCCGTGGAAAAGAAATATATACGGACGGATTCTTGCTAGATGTTTCAGAGATGTTTATTTCCCCAGCCGCATGGCCGGGCTCTGCCGAGAGACTGCTGCAGTCAGCACCCGAGCTGCTTTGCCCGCGCAGGGGAACACAAACCAACCAATGGGGAACGAGGCTGACCAGGGGCAGGGAAACCCCGTGCCTCCCTCAGGGCTACATGGCGGGGGGAGGAGACCCCAACAGGGAAGGGTCTGTCGAAAGAGGAGCAGGCCATGTTCAGGGTCCTCCAGCATATTCTCTTTAAGAGAAGCGTGACCCGGAGGTCTTGAAAAGACTGTTAAGATGGGGTTGGGAGAGAGGATTTTTTGCCACCAACGGGAGCGTTCTCAGCACTCTTGAGTGGGAAAGGCTGGGAATCACTCTCTGGGATGCCGTAAGCAATGGATTAAAAGAGACTAAGGGGCTTAGTACGCTATGGAAGTTAATAATAACGGCGCTGAGGCAAATAGAGGCAGAAAAAACAGCTGCGGTAGGGGCAGCAGCCCGTCTAGAGCCAGGCCGTCCCGCGGCTGCCTTTCCCACGTAAGCACAAGAATTCTTTGGGGGAGTAGACCCAGTTATACCGTCCCTGCCTTCTGCACCCGCGGAGACGGAGTTACAGGCTCCGCAGCCTGCGCCAGAACCAGAGAAAATGGAAGTGGATGAGCTCCCTCTCCGCAAGCACCAGAACTGCCTAGGAGGTGTCCCGTGGTGTCCCCCGAAGAGTTAACTTTAGCACTGGGGGGGCGTGTGTGTCCCCCGCTGCCCCCATCGCCGTCTGCCTCACCGCGGCTTAGCCAGAGCAGGGATTCCAATGCGAACGGCGGGTGTTCAAAGGCAGAGCGATTGAGCCGCTTTGAGAACACAAGCGGCAGGAGAAAGAAAGAGAAAAGCGGAAACCGCTGCTGGTGGCGGAGGGGAGAGAGAATCCTGAATCAGCTGCTGAATGTGTGTCGCGGTGCCGAGTCTTCGGTCCGCGTTGGCCACGGGGATCGCGGGCCCGGCTCCCCGGGGGGGTGGCCCCGGTGGGGGTCCGTCCGCCCTGTGACTCCTGCCGAGGAAACAGTTTGGCGAACAGAGAAGGGGGAAAACCGCGGGAGCGAGAAGGGGATGCGGGGAAATTCCAACCGGGGCAAAAGCTCGAGCAGAGCCGGGGAATGCGAAGAACGACTGATCCCCCGGCTCAAAGGCCGGAGCGGAAAAAAGAAAGTCCTGCCCACGGCTCCCCAAGCCGCCCTGCTTCCGACAAACCTGCTCGGCGGTGGCAGGGAATCATACGGGAGGCTTTGATTGAGGGTGAATTTATTTCACAAGCGTTCCCGGGAATTGCTGCCCCCAGTAATCCGAACCAACGCCAGTGGGCGGGGCTCAATTGGAAGCTCATCCGAAAAGGAGAAAAAGCTGGGATGCAGTATGGATTAACCAACCCGTACGTGCAAACTTTGTTGCACCATATTTTTACGAGTGGTTTAATGACTCCGTTTGACTGTAGAAAGCTGGCAGAAATCTTTTTGAAACCCACACAGAGACTGCTATGGCAAGCGGGTTGGGAAAGGCGTATGGATGGTGCCATGATTGAAAATCTTGAGTTCCTGCAGGAGGGTGCCCCAAAACCTCCTCAGTGACAGGACCCCTTCAAACCTCTTCATCCCAACATGTGTCTGTCTCATTCAAGATCCCATCCCAGCCATCCTCCCTCTCCCAAATACAGCCTCGTTCTTAGGGGGCCAGAGCTGCTTCAGGAGGCATCGGGGCACGCAGGGGGCCCTTTATCCCCCTCGTGCCGCTCCAAGCTCCCGAAGGCAAAGCCCTGGTTTCTAGGGCTGTGCCCGCTCCTCAGATCTGTCGGATTTAATACCCAAGTGTGGCCGGGACCCGGCCCCGGGAGCTGCGCTAATGCCCGGCGGTGCCCGGGAGGGTCTGAGGGGAGGGGAGTTCATAAGGACTCCCCCCGCACCCATCGCTGCGCACGAAAAGCTTTTTTAGTGCATGCCAGCGATTTTTCGTGGTTTCTGGGCACGGCGGGGCCGAGGTGGCGGCAGCGGGAGCCGCGGGGCCCGGCCCGTGGGGGCGGCCGGAGGTGAAAAGTGCGCGGCGACCCCAGCGCGGTGCCCGAGGGCTGAGCGGAGCTGGTGGGGAACAACCCCCGGAACCCCCCGGTGCCCGAGGGCTGAGCGGAGCTGGTCGGGAACAACCCCCGGAACCCCCCGGTGCCCGAGGGCTGAGCGGAGCTGGTGGGGAACAACCCCCGGAACCCCCCGGTGCCCGAGGGCCGAGCGGAGCTGGTCGGGAACAACCCCCGGAACCCCCCGGTGTCCGAGGGCTGAGCGGAGCTGGTCGGGAACAACCCCCGGAACCCCCCGGTGCCCGAGGGCTGAGCGGAGCTGAGGGGAACCCCCCGCTCGTCTCCGCCGCTCCAAGCCGCTTTCCCGGCTCCGGCTGCCGCCGCCGCCCGGCCCCGGCGCGGTCCCGCGGGGTCGCCGCTCGAGGCGCAGCTGGAGGGGCTCGATCCGGGCCGCGCCCCGCCCGTCCCTCGCTGCGCCTCCTTCAGGGACACGGGGCTGCGGAGATCCCCGGGTGAGGCTTTTTCATTGCATTTTATTCTATTCTCTCTATTGTTTTTTCTGTTCTCACCTCTCACCCTCCTCGGCGCTGCCCTTCTGGCCACACCCGACAGCGCCCGTCCCGCCGTGCGGCTCGTCAGTGACACCGGGCGCAGCGGACATCCCGGTGCAGTTTTTTAGTCTATTTAACTCCATTCTCTGGAATTTATTCTACTCACCCTCCGCCCGTCCCTCGGTGCAGCTCCTTCAGACGCGGGCGGGGGAGACGCCTCTCGGTGCGGCTCTTTGGTTCTATTTTATTCTTTTCTCTGTATTTCCTTTCGTTCCCAGCTCGCCCGTCCCGCTGAGCGGCTCCTTCAGGGACCCGGCGCGGCACAAACCCCTCGGGGCAGCTCCAACAGAGCCCCGCCCGCCGCCGCTCCCCGAGGCCTCCCCGCTGCTCCCCGGCCATCGGACACCGCAGGCCGACCCGGCCCCTTCTTCCTCTTCTTCTTCCTCCTCCTGCCGGGATTCAGCCCCCGCCGCCGCCCGGCTCCTTCTGCCGCTCCTGCCCGGCACGAAGCGGCGCTGCCGCTGACGGGGCCGGAGCGCGGCTGCCCCGCGACTGCCCCGCGCCTCAGGGCCGGGCCGGGGAGTGACCGCACGGCTGGGGAGGGACCCCCGCTGGACACGGCAAGGATTCCTGTCCCTCAGGGGGAAGCACGGACTCACCGAAACTCCCATCCCTTCTCCGTGCGCCGCTGGCCAGAGGAGGGAGGGAAACGGGGATTGCTCTGGAGTTTTACATTAAGTCCTTACAAAGCAGAGTCACAGATGGAGCTCCACTTTCAGCTTCAAACGAGGGAATCCAACGGGAGCGCTGGCCCTTCTGTGACCTCTCAAGCTGTTCCTTGATACTCGACACTTTAGTTCTGGCCATAGGAAGCCCTTCAGCAGCAATGTCTCTCCCAGCCACTGGTTTCTGGCTCAGACCCAGCTCGGAGCTTGGACAAGAAACCCAAAGTCCCAGGAGAAGAAGCTCTGCTGTTACTTTCTTTTTTCAGAGCTCTTTTTATTATATTTTAGATATCATCTATATTTTACTGGATTTTTTTTCTTTTTCTAAAATCTCGTGTTTATTCTCTCTTTGCCCCCTCCAGCCCTTGTCCCCCTCCCGGAGGTTTGTGGGGCGCTGCTGTCCCTCAGCCCTTCCTGCCCCGGCACCCGCGGCCGCTCCGGTGCCCTCAGGCCCCGGCTGGAAGCGAAACCACAAAACCCTCTGGAAAGAAAGCCGGTCTGGGGGAAAACCCTGCAGGGGGGATTGAATGCCACAGACAGCGATTGCTGAGAGTTGGAGATTCCAAACGCTCCAAGGGGCCCGAGGGAACCACGCTGCGGCCTCAGGGCCTCCCTGGGGCACCACGGGGACCCCCGAGCAGAGCGACTCTTCCCCCCCCCCCAAAATCCGCAGCTTTGGGTCAGCTGAGGAAAAGAGCTGGCAAAAGGGGCTGGAAAGGGGCTGGAGCCCGAGGGGACCCCTCAGCCATGGCCCGGAGCAGCCGCAGGAAAATGCCCGGAAACCAAGGAAATCGATGGAAGCAATGAGGAATTTTGGAACTCTTCCCGCTGCTGTTTCCAGAAGGTCCTGGCCGGGTCCTGCCGGGAGGAGGGGAAGGGCCTCAGGGCTTAACTGGGGAGAAAAGTTGAATTGGGCCAAGGAAACTTTAATGGTGGGGAGAAGATGTGAATGGAGGGGATTTGAATGAGAGGGGATGATTTGAACTGGGCAGAGAAAATGAAGTGGGGGAGGAGCCCCCCAGCCCTCGGCTGCACCCCGAAGGTGCTGCCAGCGGTTCCCCTGCTCCCACCCCCCGGGCTGGGGGCGCGGAGCTGCCGCTGCTCCCCGGGAATGTCACGGGATAAGAACTCCACTCAAGCTTTTATAATCCCAGTCACTCCCAATAAGATCCCAGTTGCCCCCAACATGGTTCTAGTTGTTCCCAGTCATGCCCAGCATGGTTCCTTTCACTCTCAGTCCCTTCCAGTAGGAGTCAGGTACGGCTCCAGTCCCTTCCAGTATGAACCCAGTCACTCCCAGTCAGTCCCTCTATGATGCCTTTTGCCCCCATCATGGTCCCAGTTGCTCTAAGCATGATCCCAGTATGAGTCCAGTCACCCCCAGGATGATTCCAGGTAACTTCCCCGTATGAGTCTGGATTGATTCCTGTCACCCCCAGTATGATCCCAGTCACTTCCAGATATTCCCAGAACTATGCCAGTCACTCCAACATGACCCTGTCACTCCCAGTATGATCCCAGTATGACCCCAGTATGGGCCAGCTGCTCCCAGGATGATCCCAGTTGCCCCCTGCATCTTTCCAATTGCACCCTTTCACCACCACTGTGGTTCCAGTCACTCCCAGAATGATTCCAGTCAGTCTCAGTATGATGCAAATCACTCCCAGTATATCCCAGCAGCACCCATTGGGCCTCAGCATGTTCCCAGGAGCCCTCAGTGTGGTCCCAATATATCCCAGTATAATCCCTGGTGTCCCAAATCTGGCCCTGCACAGTCCTGATCCTGGTCCCAGTGTATCCTGGTGTCCCATTCTGTCCCAGTCCATCCCATTCTGTCCCAGTCCATTCCGGTCCCTTCCCGGCAGCCGCCGCCGTTTCCCGGATCCTTCTGCCCTCCACCCCCCAAAGCTGCCCCCCGCCCCCCCAAGATGCTGACGGGGATCGGGGGCTTCGTGTTGGGCTTCATCTTCCTGGCGCTGGGGCTCGGCTTCTACCTGCGCAAGCAGGTGACGGGAGGGGCCCGGGGGTCGTGTCCCCCCTCCCCCGGAGCTCTGTGCTCCCCCCGGGGCCCCCCAGCCCGGTTTGCTCTGCCCACAGAGCTCCTGAGCCGCCGGCGGCCGCAGCCCCTCCCCGTGGCCTCGGGCCCGGCCGGGACCCCTCGCTCCATCCCCGCGATGATTTTGGGGGGGTCGTGTGTCCCCCCCAGCCTCGCTGTCACTCTGCCCCTGCCCGGCTGCTCCCAGTGTTCCCAGTTCGCCCCGGTCCCGTTTATTGGGCAACAGTGGGAAGGGACTTTGGGGGATCCCGCGGGGGGACCAGGAGTGGGGGGGGCAGAACCGGCCCCAGGATGGATCGGGAATGGGGACCCCCGTGTGTCACCCCTGTGTCACCCCCCCCCGGGGGGTCGTTGGGAAACACGTGAACCCCAAATCGGCACCAGCGAACCCCAAAGGCGCAGAGACCCCCCCCTAAGCCGCCCCACAGCCCCCAACGACCAACCAAAATTCCCCGCGAGTATCAGATAATCAGAGCAGGCGTTGAACAACCTTCAGCCAATCAGAGCGCGCGGCGCTGGTGACTCACCAGTTGCCAGGCAGACCCGCAGCGCTCAGCGCTCCCCACCCGGGCCCCACCTGCGCCCCCCCTCGCCCCCAGCGCCCCCCGCCAGGGGAATTTGGGGAGGGGGCGCGTGGGGGGAGCCCATGCCGGGCCCAGAGCCCAGCGCTGCCCCAGCCCGACCTGTCCCGGCTCCGTCCCGGCTCCTCCCGCGGGATGCGACCGCGCTGGGAAAACGGGGGGCCAAGGGTGGGCGCTGGGACCGGGGGGAGCAGGAGGAGGGATGGGAGAGGAGGAGAAGGAGAAGGAGAAGGAGAAGGAGAAGGAGAAGGAGAAGGAGAAGGAGAAGGAGAAGGAGAAGGAGAAGGAGAAGGAGAAGGAGAAGGAGAAGGAGAAGGAGAAGGAGAAGGAGAAGGAGAAGGAGGCATATTTTAATGATATTTTATTGAGTCTCATGTTTTAGAGACCAGGATCAATACTCCCCGGCCGTCAGGGCGAGTCCCTCAGGGCTGCGGGCCCCTGCTGCCGGCTCACCCCGTGCCAGCCCAGCGCCAGCGCTCAGCGGGGCTTTGGCTTCCCGTGCCCTTTCCCGTGTCCCCAGCCCAGTGTCACCACCCCCGTGTCCCCAGGTCGTGCCCCACCCCTGCCCCCCTCCCCCTTTATCGAGACACGGAGGATGAGAATTTCCCCACCATCCACCCCAAGAGTTCCCCCGAGCCCATTTCCTCTCGTGCTTTCCCTTGGGAGCAGAGCCCCACCCCTCCTGGCTGCCCCCTCCTGTCAGGGACTTGGAGAGAGCCAGGTCCCCCCTGAGCCTCCTTTCCTCCAGGCTCAGCACCCTCAGATCCCTCAGCTGCCCCTCAGAAGTCCTCCAGAGCCTTCCCCAGCTCCATTCCCATCTCTGGACGTGCTCCAACCCCTCCATGCCATTCTTGAAGTTTGAAGCCCAATCGCTGCCCTGTTGCTGCAGGTGCCAAAACCGCAGGGAGACTCCTTGGAAATGGGGGTAGAGAGGAGCCCTTCAAAGGGAAACGTGTGCAAAACTGCTGCCAATGGCCGAGCGGGTTTGGTGTGGCTGCGGGAGCAAGAGATGCTCCGGGACTCCGCCTCAGCCCCGGAGCGGAGCGGCCCGTGCTGCCCCGGGGCGCGCGGGGCTCGGCCGTGGGGCGCGCGGGGGGGAACGGACACACGGGCACCGGACACACGGACACGCGGACAAACGCTCCCAGCGCTTCAGCGGCAGCAGCGGCAGCAGCGGCAGCAGCGGCAGCAGCGCAAAAGCAGCGAGTCTAAGAACCCTCTGCGTCCCTTCTCCTGCTCCTCCTCTCCCTCTCCCAGTGTCTCGCACCCTCTCCCGCTCTCCCTTTGGTTCCCCAACCCCCCCTCCCGCGGCCTCCCTCTCCCCAGGCCCGGCCGGGCCATGCCCCCGGCCCGCCCCCGGCCCCGGGCGGGGCTGCCCCCTCCCCGTCCCCGGGCGTCCCGCCGCGGTCCCGCCTCCGCCCGGCTCTCGCCGTCCTGGCTGTGGCGCTGCTGGGCGGGCATCAGTGCCTGGCTCCTGGGCACCATCGCCAGCCCCTGGCTCCGGCTGGCCCGACCCCGACCCCGGCCCCGGCCTCGGCTCCTCCCGGGGCCCGCCGGGGACACAGGCGGCGCGGCCGCTCCCGCCGCCTCCGCAGCGTCTTCCCCGCTCCGAGCTCCGCCGCTCTTGAGCGCGGCCGCCGGCCCCGAGCCGCCGGTGGCCCCTCCAAAAGAGCCCCCATGTGCGGATGGCCGGCCCGGGGCGGTTGAGCGGCGCTCGGGGGCCGTTCCTGGCCCCGGGCCGAGCGCTGACGGCCGCGTCTCGCGGGCACGGAAGGCGCAGCAGGGCCTGAAGGAGCGCTACCGGCTGGGTTCGCTGCTGGGGCGCGGCGGCTTCGGCAGCGTCTTCGCGGCCACGCGGCTCTCGGACGGCGCCCCGGTGAGTGGCGGGGCCGGCGGCGGGCGCAGGAGGCGGGGGGCAAAGGAGGAGGAGAAGGAGCATGGGGCTGGGCACGGCGGGCGGCGAGCTCAGCCCGCTGCTCCCCTTGCCTTGCAGGTGGCCATCAAATGGGTGCCGCGGAACCGCATCGGCCATTGGGGCGAGCTGGTGAGTGAGCGAGGGGCAGCGGGAGAAGCCGGGGCGCGACGGGCGGGGATGAGCCGAGGCCCGGCAGGGTGGAAGCCGCCAGAACGCCTCGAGGGAGAGCGGCCGTGGGGCCAGCGGAGCGCGCAGAGCGTCCCCGGCTGGCTGAGGGCTTCCCGAGCCCCGGCACGGCATCAGCCCCGCTGACGGCACCGTGCTCCTCCCGCAGCCCGACGGCACCCGAGCACCACTGGAGATCGTGCTGCTGGACAAGGTGTCCGCTGGCTTCCCTGGCATCGTCCAGCTCCACGAGTGGCTGGAGCTCCCCAGCAACGTGCTGATGGTGCTGGAGCGCCCGGAGCGGTGTCAGGACCTCCTTCACTTCATTCGGGCACGGGGCTTCCTGTGCGAGGAGGTGGCGCGGCACCTGTTCCGCCAGGTGCTGGAGGCCGTGCGGCACTGCACCAGCTGCGGGGTCCTGCACCGGGACATCAAACCGGAGAACATCCTGGTTGACCTGGCCACCGGGCAGGCCAAACTCATCGACTTTGGCTGTGGCACCTACCTGCAAGCCGCAGCCTACACCAGCTTTGCAGGTGAGCCCATGCAGGGGGAGGCTCCTGGTAGCAGCATCTCACAGCCCAACATCTCACAGCCCAACATCTCACAGCCCAAGCTGGCTGTGGCAGGGGGGATTCTCCCTTTTGCTGCCAGTCATGGCAGCCGGAGTCTTCAGCTGAGCTGCTTTTGAGCGGCGCTGGCTGAGGGGCCATCTTCCAGCCCTGCTGGCAGCCTTCGCCAGCCACTCTGCCCAGGACTGGCGCTGGGGCTGGGGCAGCCAGTGCCACAGAAACACCGGTGGGTGGGGGTAGCAGAGAGGGGGGGCCAGAACCTGTGCTCCAGCCCGTTTGGTGTGCAGGCGAGACAGGGCTCGGACTGCTCTGCTGCCCGTGGTTGCCTTGGCTTAAGAATGGTTTCTGGGGCAGTGCAGGCAGGGAGGATGAAAGCGTGGTTTTTCCCCAGCACCAAGTGGGTTTTTCCTTTGCATGGAATGCTCGGGCCTTGCCAGGGCTTCCGCTGCCCTCTTGTGACACCAGCGGCTTCTTTTCCAACCCCCAGTTTGTACACAAGTCCCAGGTGCTGGCCAGAGGGCAGCGGGTCACGCCGCGTGCCACTGCTGCGGCCCCCGCATGCCCAGGGACGCTGGGGCGAGGCTCTGGGAGCAGGCAGCGTCCCCCTGAAGAACTCCATCTCTATTCCATAGGAACACCATCCTACAGCCCCCCGGAATGGACCCAGTTCGGCTGGTACTACGGCGAGGCAGCGACCGTCTGGTCCCTGGGCATCGTGCTGCACCAGATGGTCTGCGGGGAGCACCCTTTCAGGAGGGGCTGGAACAGCACCTGGGGCCGGCTCTCGCTCCCACGACGGCTCTCTCCAGGTGGATCCTCGTCTCTGCAGCACGGGGGGAATAGCAGTGCTGGGAGACAGCAGCGGGCTCAGGAGCATCCCACACTGGCAGCTGCTGAGGAGGTGGCAATGTCCTGCTCTCCTGCTCTCCTCCAAAAGAAAGAATTGATGGCAAAGTTTAGGCACAGCCCTGAGCACACGCAGCACGGCCTGGCCATGGCAAGAGTGGGGCAAAGCGGACAGGAGCCTTCTGCAACTGACTGGTGCTTTCTGCTTTCACTCCGCAGAGTGCCAGAATCTCATTCGATGGTGCTTATCCGTGCTGTCCTCGGAAAGGCCCTCATTAGAAGACCTGTCCTGTGATCCCTGGATGCAGGATATTCGCGTGCCGTAGGAGAAGGGAGAGAGCCACACGCACGCTTTGACCCAGGGAGCCGGTAAGTTCCAGCTGCACACGCGCCTTGGCAGGAAGCAGCAAAGAAAGGCAGAGTTTTTGTCCTGCCTGAATCGCTGCACAGGGCTCCTCAGCTGGGCACGCGCAGCCCTGCTGCTGGAGCTGAGCTGCTCTTCCCAGCACTGGTGGCCCCCACGCCAGCTGCTTTTGCTTGTCCTTCTTCAGCGACAGCCGGGGCCCTGGGCAGAGCACTGACAGCCTGCTCCAGCCCCAGGGAAGAAGGAGCCCCTGGAGAAGCTGTGCCAGGTGCGGCTGCTGCTGCTGGAGACATGGAGGGTGACATCAAGGATGACAAGCTCTTCCTCCACCTGGCAAGCTGAAGATGATGGACTTCAATTGTGGCACCTTCTCCAAAGCCAGGCTCCACAGCGAATTTGCAGATGAGTCCACACGCAGGGGGATGCTCCCAGATTTGTGCATTGCACAGCCTGGCCGGGAAGCAAAGGTTCCCCCCTTTGCTGGGGCAGGTGCAACCAATTCTTCAGTTGGCTGCCAAGCTGCTTTTTGGCAGGGCTGGGGGGATGGGCTGGGCTGGTTTTGAACTGGGAGTCTGCTCCTGGCCCTGCCAACAGCCCCCAGCACCCACCGTGGCCCGCGCTGGGGCTGGGGCTGGGGCAGCCAGCCCGACACAAACAAAGCCCCATGGTGGGAGTAGAGGTTGGACACCAGAAGCTGTGCATGGGCTGCTTGGCTCTGCAGGCAAGGAAGGGCTTGGGCTGCTCCACTGCCCTTGTTGGCTTTGGGCTCAGCATGACTTTTGGGGGCAGTGCAGGGGGAAGGCAGAAAGCGTGGGCTGCCCTGGCCCGTGGGTGGGTTTTTCCCTCGCATGGCGGGCTTGGACCTTCCCCAAGGCCCCAGCAGAGGGAAGATTTTTTACCTTTTTCCTTGTTTTCCGTTTTTGTCTGTAATCTCTTTTCATTGATTTATGGTTTGTTTTTCCAAAGGAAGCGTTCTAGGTGCTGTCTGGTCCGGATGGCGAAGTGCTTGGGAGCAGCTGTGGCGTGGATGGGACGTGCCCTTGGAGAAGGACTGAGGGCACCGTTTGGGAGCAGCTTTTCTTCTGGCGGCGGGAGGCGTGAGGTGGGTGCCCGTCCTCTTGGCACGGCTGGGATAAGGGCTTTTGGGAGATGGCAGCGAGCGCAGCAGCATCCCGCTCTGGGCAGCTGCTGAGGAGGTGGCTGTGCCACGGCCGGCTGCAGGCTGGGCACGTGTCCTGCCCTCCTGCTCTCCTGCCAGAGGCAGCAATGCTGGGCAGCTTTGGGCAGCGCTCTGAGCACGGCCAGCACGGCCTGGGCACCGCGGGCGGCTGGGACAAGGGGGACGGGAGCCTTCAGCTGACGGGCGCTTTCTGCTTTCTCTCCTTGCAGCCGGGCTCTGGGGATGCTGAGGCTGCTCTGGGCTCCGCCAGGGCTCTGCTGTGGCTCAGCCCCGGGGCCACGAGAAGCCAAAGAAGAAACGCCGTGACCTGCAGCAGAGACGTGCTTGAGCAGCTCGGCAGCGCAGCTCAAGTTTGCAGAGCGTGCACCTCCAGGGGAAAATATGACACCCCCCCAATAACAAACTTGTTCAGTAACTTCTGAAATGAAATCAGTCTGGGATGACCCCCAATGCCATTTTTCAGCTTGCTCAAGCTGAAGCTCAGCCTTTCTCTCAACAGTTCTCTCCCCCACCTGCCTTTTGCTCCACAAGTGCTCCCTCTTTCCCCCAGTGAGTTCCCAGCTCACCGCAGTCCCCATTGCACTGTAGCCTTCCTTGATGCCCCTGGCCACGAGGAAGAGTGAGCCCCAGGTTTAAGGACTCATGTTGTCACTGGCTGAAGAACAGCAATGTCTCAGAGCTCTGGTGAGATTTGGGGGTCATTCAGAGCTGCTCTCCAGGCCTCAGCTCTGCTCACTGCTGGGTTCCCACTTCCTTTTCCTCGTTCTTCACAGAGCAGGATGAGCTCTGTGAATGCCCTTGACCCTCGCCACCCTTCCCAGCCCAGCCACCCAGCCCAGTTAGGCTTAAGCTGGAGCTTCTCTGTCTCCTCTGGCACCCCAGTGCAGTCCCCTCTGCGGGGAGCAGCAGCCCCAGAGCGCAGCACACAGCAGTGCAGGCCGCACCTGGAGCAGCTCCCTGCAGCCATGGCCTGGCTCTTTGTGGCAACCAAATGCTCCCTGTGTGCAGCTGTCCCTGGAGGATGGCCCCAGGGCAGAGCCCAGCCGGGCTCCCACTGCATCCCCTGGAGCCTGGGGCAGACAGCGCTGGCAGAGCTGAGGTTCATGGTGAGCACCCAGAGCTGTGGCTCGCAGTCAGTGTTTGCAAGCGTTGTGATCTCATCTCCTGCAACCTGTGGGGAAAACGAGCTGTGCAGCCAGGCCAGCGCTGCCCCTCTGGGCAGGGACGAGGCTGAAGGCCTTTCCTGATGCCGAGGAGGCGGCATTAAGCCTTAGCGGGGCCTGGCAGCTGTGGAGCCGGATCTTGCCCGCTGTCCGGGACTCGCTGCCCACCAACCGCCCCCACCCGCCGGCTCCGTTCTGCAGGGACAGAAGGCTCTGGCTGTGCGAGGGTTTCCATCACGTCTGTGTACCCGTGGCTGTGGAACACACATGGAGAGGGAAAGTGTCAGTCCCGGTGCTGGCACACTCCTTCCTTTCCATACAGGACACGTCCCTGCGCACCCCGTGTGCGGATCTATTCAAAGGAGAGGCGTGGATAGAGATTTCCCACAGAGCTCTGACTCTGGCGGAACTCACCTTGTCAGCCAGCAGCCAGAGCATTTGTTTCCCAGCTCTGTGTCAGTCGGTGCCCCAGAGCTGAAGGGAGCAGCATTTAGAAGCAGTTTCCAGATTTCTAGGCAGGCAGTGGAGCTGACAAGCATCCGTGCAACTCGCCGTGTTCATCGGGAGGGGCTGCTGCTTCTTTGGGAATACGGCACAACGGAGACACGAGACTTGGAAAAATCCCAGCTCTCTGTGGATTTGTGCAGGAGGGGGAGCAGCAGAAACACTTTGTGTCTGCTTGTGGGGACACAAGGTCCAAGGAGCGGGGCTGGCAGAGGGTGACCTGGGCCGCTGGCAGCTCAAGTCCCGTGTGTTGGGTCTGCCTGAGGGAAAGTTCACGGGCCTTCCAGGGCTGTGCTTTGCATTGGTAGCTGGACGGGTGCTGGTAACAGAGCGGTGTTCTGGCTACTGCCCAGCAGCGCTGTCCCTCTGCCATTCCTTCCCCCATCAGAGGGGATGGGAGTGGGCAGGATCCTGGCAGGGGACACAGCCAGGCCAGCGGACCCAAATCAGCCAAGGGGATGTTCCAACCATATGACCCCAGCTCAGATGTATAAAGCAAAGGGAGAGAGGAGGAAGGGCAGGGGGAGCTTTCGTGATTCCTCAGCTTTTCCCTCCCAGAGAAACCATTCCGTGTGCAGAAGCCCAGATTGCTGGGAAGTGTCTGAACATCGCTGCTAATGGCAAATAGAGCTTGGCTTTTCTTCTTTAGCCTGTGCACATGCAGAATCTTCTTTCTCTTTTCTTTTCTTTTCTTTTCTTTTCTTTTCTTTTCTTTTCTTTTCTTTTCTTTTCTTTTCTTTTCTTTTCTTTTCTTTTCTTTTCTTTTCTTTTCTTTTCTTTTCTTTTCTTTTCTTTTCTTTTCTTTTCTTTTCTTTTCTTTTCTTTTCTTTCCTTTCCTTTCCTTTCCTTTCCTTTCCTTTCCTTTCCTTTCCTTTCCTTTCCTTTCCTTTCCTTTCCTTTCCTTTCCTTTCCTTTCCTTTCCTTTCCTTTCCTTTCCTTTCCTTTCCTTTCCTTTCCTTTCCTTTCCTTTCCTTTCCTTTCCTTCCCTTCCCTTCCCTTCCCTTCCCTTCCCTTCCCTTCCCTTCCCTTCCCTTCCCTTCCCTTCCCTTCCCTTCCCTTCCCTTCCCTTCCCTTCCCTTCCCTTCCCTTCCCTTCCCTTCCCTTCCCTTCCCTTCCCTTCCCTTCCCTTCCCTTCCCTTCCCTTCCCTTCCCTTCCCTTCCCTTCCCTTCCCCTCCCCTCCCCTCCCCTCCCCTCCCCTCCCCTCCCCTCCCCTCCCCTCCCCTCCCCTTCCCCTCCCCTTCCCCTCCCCTTCCCCTCCCCTTCCCCTCCCCTCTCCTTCCCCTTCCCCTTCCCCTTCCCCTTCCCCTTCCCCTTCCCCTTCCCCTTCCCCTTCCCCTTCCCCTTCCCCTTCCCCTTCCCCTTCCCCTTCCCCTTCCCCTTCCCCTTCCCCTTCCCCTTCCCCTTCCCCTTCCCCTTCCCCTTCCCCTTCCCCTTCCCCTTCCCCTTCTCTGTAATAAAACTGCCTTATCTCACCCTGCTCGTTGTTCTCCATCTTATTCTCTGCCCTGGGCCATTGGGAAAGGGACTGATAGAGCCACTTAGTGGGCACCTGCCACCCAGCCAAAGGTCAACTTGCTCCCTCCCGTTTCATGTCAGCAGAGAGTGGCACAGGACACAGCTGTACGGCTGAAACACACGACTCACTTCACACACTCAGCCCTTTGCCTGCACTGGACCCAGCACAGAACGGAGCAGCCGGCTCTTGCTGACGAAGCACTGACGTCAAGACTCCGATGGCAGAACACCTTCTTTTTCTAATTGAATCTCTCCAGCAGAACAGCAGTCACCCACAAACACCCCTGATTCCTCAGAGCTTGCCTGGGCTGCCCTGCACCAAACTTCAGAGGAAGAAATGATCGCGTTTCCGCACCGTTTCACTCACCGTGATGCGCCATCGGGATGCTGCTGTTGCCTTTGCCTTGTGACTTGGAGATCACGGCTGCTGTTGTGCCCTTCTGGCTGCTGCCTGAAGTTCTTCAGCCAAACTGCAATTGCCTCTTTCAGTCAGGGCTACCCACCGTGTTTTCATGGCACTGAAGTCAGTCTTTTTGTTGCAGGCATAAGGATCAGCAGATACTGGAATGCCCACTGAGCACGAAGGCGAGGAGAATGAAAGCCATACAGGCCCCATTGCCAGCGCTCAAACACAGTCCTGTTGCTGCTGCTCTTGAAATAGAACCAGCTGACAGAGGCCAGCACAGCAATTGCCTCTGGAGCATGGAATGAAATTAAAAAATCCACCAGGACAAAGAGAAACCAGAACTTCTCGACTCGCTTCCTCGCTTCTTCCCAGCAGCAGGAGACGTGCATGTCCAGAGGCATTTTCCGCTGCTGCTGAGCACAGCGAGAGCACAGCCTGCTGCCCGGTGCCAGCGGGAACCTGAGCCCAGCCCGGGGAGCTCCCGCAGCGACGGCAGCTCAGCGGACGCGGTGCCAGGGCCGCAGCCCCGGGGACACGGCCGCCGATTGCGGGGCAGCGGCGCAGGGGGAATGTCCTGCGGCCCAGACTTCCTGCTGCTGCCACACAGCGCCCATCCTTCTCCCCTCCTCCTCTCCCAGCACGGCACAAATTCCACCTGGCAGGAGGCTTCCCCAGACGGTGCTTGGGCGCCCCGCTCCCTTTTCCACCCAAGTGTTGCTGCAGAGGAATCTTTCACGCAGTTCTGTGAGCCCGGGCTTCTCACCTCATGCTGAAGCTGGGATGCAAATGGCCTTGTGAAGAAAGTCAAAAGCCAAGGGAAAGGATTAGTAATTATTAGAGAAAATTACCCTTCTTCCAGGCAAGGTTGACCAAGTCATTTCCTGCATTTCTCCTTTGCAGATTCTTTCAGTCATCTGCTCGGAGAGCTCCAGCTTGTTCTGCTGCTTCCAAGGAACTGACTGTACTCTCGATTTGCGCACCAATGCACCAGATGTGCAATCATCTACACTGAACTCAGAAAACAACTGCCTCTGTCAGACCATTTTCACATTCCACATCACTTGCAAGATGATCACCAAGAGCTTGGAAGGATTGGCAATCAACTCTCCACTTCTGGCTGCAGGCTCTGCAGATTCTTTCTCTGAATTCCCCCAGCCCTGTATTCCCTAACAACTCCTGGTAGCCCCTCATGTTTCCTTAGAGTAGAACAGCAGCAATGAAAACCTCAGCCATGGCACAACTCTCTCGTCCACCAGGAGAAGAAAGGACAAGTGGTCAAGGTCTCAAAACTTTGGTCCTGCTTTGCTGCAAGAGTTGAGCTGCACGCAGTGTGCAAGGCCAACAGAAGCTGCAAGTGGTGGCACATCCTGTGACAGGAGCTCGAGCCAGTTCTGTAGCAATGGGCAGCAAAGCACACGGACCTCCTTATACCTCTGGAGAAGATCAATCTATTGTAGCAAAATGAGTCTTTTTATACTCTGAACTCAGCAGAACTGAAACAAACCTTAACAGAACTGAACTGAAACCTATCCAAGAAAAGCACTCACTGGGTGCTGCAGCTGCAGGCTCGCTGCTCACGCGCCCCTGCCTCCAATCAGCTTTCTGTTCACATGGTCCTCGCATCTCCCCAGCCAGTCACTGCCTCACTATCAACTGACACTCAGCCGCCTGCCCCATCTGCAGCTGAGCCCTTCCCAGAGTGCCTTTCTGGGAACAGAATTGAACAGTTTTAACATATTTAACAAAGGTAAAAACCATTCTTCTTCTTATCTCCTACAAAGTTCTCCAGGAAAGGCTCTTGAAAAGAGCAAACCACACTGTGGAGAAGATTCTTGCAAAAGCAAAACAGCTTCCCAGAAGTGAAATGAAAATGAAAAGAAACAAGCCAAGGTGTTCATGGCCACAATTCATTCCTTTCCTTCTGTGCTCCCCTTTTCTGCCTTGCACGAGTTCCACATCACACTCATTCCAAATTGATCTCAACTCGAAGACCCAGGACTCAGCAAGTCTCAGACCCTCTCCAGTAGCATTGGCTACACACAGTTTGCCTTCTCCCTGGTTTGCTTTGAAAGCAATGCTGGAGACACCAGAAACCTGCCGATGGAAGATTGTAGAGCACAGTGCTTTGCTCGGCTGTGGCTTCTAGAGACAGGGCATGTGCTCCCATGGGGTTTCACCCTCGGCAGTGACAATACACGGCAGCAGTAAAGGCGATTGCTATGACACTGGGCAGGGCTCAAGACACCGTGTCCTGGCTTCCCATGGCAAAGTTCACCTGTTTGGACAGACTCAGCATCCAAAGCAGGTTGCTGCTTTTCTGCCTGTGTCAATGAACAGCAGGAGAAAGAAAGCAGCCAGCAGGTTCTTTGCAGAGAGGGCCTTTGCTTCAGGCTGAAAGTGCTGGCTTGGCACGGAGGAGGCAGACAGCTGAGAGCTGAGCTGCTCTATTGGACTGGCATCCAAACTCGGCAAAAAGAGCGTTTTCATTCTTTTATTGTAATCCTCCAAGCGGCAGTCTCCCATTTGCACCTGGAAGCGGACAAGAAAACAGCAACAGCCCCGGGGGCGAGGGCACCGGGCCGGGCACGGCCCCGCCGCTGCCGCTGCCCGCCCCGAGCGGCCGGGGAGCAGCGCTGCCCGCAGGGGCTGCATTTCGCCCTGCCCATGGCCTGCTCTGCCCTCCCACGGGGCTGCCTCTGCCCGGCGCTGGCAGGCTCCTCGTTCAGCACTTCCCTCTGCTCCAGGGGGACACAAGGTCCAAGGAGCGGGGCTGGCAGAGGGTGACCTGGGCCACTGGCAGCTCAAGTCCCGTGTGTTGGGTCTGCCTGAGGGAAAGTTCACGGGCCTTCCAGGGCTGTGCTTTGCATTGGTAGCTGGACGGGTGCTGGTAACAGAGCGGTGTTCTGGCTACTGCCCAGCAGCGCTGTCCCTCTGCCATTCCTTCCCCCATCAGAGGGGATGGGAGTGGGCAGGATCCTGGCAGGGGACACAGCCAGGCCAGCGGACCCAAATCAGCCAAGGGGATGTTCCAACCATATGACTCCAGCTCAGATGTATAAAGCGAAGGGACAGAGGAGGAAGGGCACCTTTTCCCCCAGAAGCTGATGTTTCCCTGAGTGTTCCAGTTCCAAACTCTTGACCCTTTTTGGAGGCATAAGGTTCTCACCCCGTAGGCTTCCAATCACCCCCCAGCTGTAGAATTTTAGAGCAGTCAAATTAATCAAGTTCACATTTTCTAGATATTGCTGTGTCATTTTCTTGATATCCACATGAGAGGGGACACAGTGATGGATGGGTTTGCATGGGAGCTCCAGAGCCCCGGAATGGAGAGCCTGAGTGTCCCAGCAGGATTTGCAGGAGTGTGGAGGGCAGCTGGAAAGAAGATGGTGGGCAATATTCTCCTGCCTCCATCTTCCAAGGAAGCTTTGATTCGATCCCTGTCTGCACCATGCCATAGGGCCTCCAGAGGCCCAGGGAGGTGTCTGGGTGGCCCCAGAAGGCGCTTGCAGGACCCTGGGGCAGCAGGGAAGGAGCAGGAGCATCCCTGTGGTGCTGGGAGAGACACCCAGAGGGGGCCACCCCTGGGGCCCAGGCAAGAGCTGCATTCAGGCAGCCAAATTCATGCAGGGTCTGCCCGGGCGGTGCCAAGGACCAGTCCAGTGAGCTCCTGTCCTCTTTCACCTCTTTGTATTTCTTTGTATTTATTTCTTTGTATTTATCCTTATTATTATCTTTGTATTGGCTGAGCAGCAGTTCATGGCAATCAGTAACATTTTCTGGAAGTGATAGTTTCTTTCACTCCTTCCTACCTACAGCTCCCTGGCCCTATCTAAAGCAGATTCACGGGCTTTGTTTGTTTAAGTCACATTCACCTTATTCCTTCCCCCCTGTAACTGCTGGGGCCCCTCCCCTGCTTGCGCTCGAAGGTGCCACCGAATGCGTGTCCCGGGATCGCATCTCCCCGCCCGCAGCCTCCAGCGCCCGCCCTGTCCCGGGCTGGCCCTGGGCTGGCGGCAGCGAACCCGACAGAAACCAACGCCCGCGAGGCCACCGGGGCTCAGAGCCGTGCAAGGGAAGCTTTGGTTTGCAGGGACGGAAGGGCCTGGGCTCCTCCCCTGCCCCGTTTGACTTGGGTTAGGATTCAATATTTTGGCCGACGTGGGAGGGGAAAAAGGCGTGGTTTTTCTCCAGCATTGGGCGGGTTTTTGCCTCGCCTGGAGCACTTGGGCCTTCCCCGGGCCCCCTCTGCCCTCTTGCAGAACCAGTGGCATTTCCCACCCCACGCGGTTTGTAAACAAGAGTCGGCTGCAGTCGAGAAGGCTCCAGGCGCCTCCTTCCAGGCTGACTCTGCCGATGCTGAGGCTGCTCTGGGCTCTGCCGGGGCTCTGCTGGGGCTCAGCTCTGGGCAAGGCTGGGCCCGTTCTCCCCTCGCATTGCTCCGGGCAGCTGAGTCACGGGGGAACAAGGAAGGGACACGTCAAGGGACTTGAGGTTTAACAGAGCTTTTATTCAAAAAACTGCCATAACTACCAGGCTGTCCTAACCACCATAACTAACTAGCAGTGCTAACTACCGTAACTATCCACTTGTCCTAACTACTATAACAAAAAGGTGTCCGCAGGTGCTTCACATCCTCCGCTGCTCCTTCAATTGCTTTGCTGCAGCGATCAGAGGGCTCAGGCTGGAGAGAGGCTTGGCTGATGATAAAAATGGGTGCTGCCCAAAGGATGAAAAAGAAAGAAATCAACTGTTACTTTCCCAAGTCAAGCTCCTCACAGGCTCTGTTGCAACAGGACAAAGGGGAATGGTTTGAAACTCAGGAGAGGGAAGCAGGCTCAGATTAGATCTGAGGCAGAATTTTTTTATCAGAAGAGTGGGGAAACACTGGCAGAGGGTGCCCAGAGATGTGGGAGGTGCCTCCTCCCTGGAAACATCCAGGCTCAGGTCAGGCAGGGCTCGGGGCCACCTGATCTGCTTGAAGATGTCCCTGCTCTGTGCAGGGCACCTGGTCCAGATGACCTGCAAAGGACCCTGCCAGGCCAAACCAGGCAAGGATTCTGCTGGCTTTGCATGTGAAAAGCAGCGAGACTGGACACTATTGGAGGGGGCCCCAGGAGAAAACCCCTCCCTCGCGCTGCTGTTTCCCCTGCAGCCGCTTCGCATCCACCTGCAGCAGCTCCTGGGCAGACCAGCGCCGCTCCTCGTCCGGCTCCAGGCTGCACTCCAGGAAGTCCCGCAGCAGAGCCGACAGGCGCCTGGGCTCCTGCAGCTGCGGGGTCCCGTTCTGCCGGATCAGACAGCGAGCCTGCGCGGAAAGCAAACACTTCTGAAAAAGCTCTGCCAGCTTCCTTCACACCCACGAGTGCTCACAGCGACGCCGGTTTCTCAGCCCCAGTCTCCAGGGACACTTTCCACCCTGGCAGAGATGCTGCTCAGAGCTCATTCTTCTATGCCAACCAAAAAAGCCAAACGCTTCTGCAGCCACAGCCATTCCAACATCCAGATGATCTTGCCTTGAGAGCCAATGTCATTGGCTGACTTTGTTAGTTGGAACCTCCATCAGAAATAGCCCATTTTGCTTCTCCAAATACGGACACCAGCTTTACAGGCCATTTGCAAGAGTCACTGTGGTCTGCCTGTGGTATTTCCAAGGATTCTTACATCAAATGCATCCCTGCAGTGCCACTGACACTCAAGTAAATGCATTCAAGATGTTCCATCCCAGAAACTGCCAGGCAAGGAACCCGAGGTTTGGGTTGCTGAAAGCTCAGCCTTGGTGACATGGAGAAAGTAGCTTGGGCTAGGAAAGAAATATGTTAGACTATGGGGATGTTAAACAATCATCTTCATGTTTTAGACAAGTTTCCCAGTGAGAAGAGTCAGGGGGAGTTCATCTCGCAGAACCTCTTTCAGAAACTCCTTCAGAAAACTTGTTGGGTTTGGGTGTGGGGTTTGGGGTTGGTCTGGGGTTTTCTGCAAGATTAGAGCTGATGCTCTGGCTTCATGTTTTCAGGTCATCCTCACAGACAGAAGAGCTGCAACAACTTAAAACTCAAAGCAAATTCTGGAGACTGCAGAATATTCATCTGTGCTCAGGCTCGAACCCTCTGGGAATTCCCTTCCTGATGGGCAGAGCCCTCTGGCTGCTCCTCCCAGGGCGGGGTCCCTCTGTGCTCACAGGCCTCTGCAAACTCTGGGAAATTTGCCTCTTACCATGGCCGCCGTGTGCTTGAAGTAAGGAGGTTCTCCTTCCACCATCTCGATGGTCACAATGCCCAAGGACCAGATGTCCACCTTGGGGCCATAAGGAGAACTGGTCACAACCTCTGGGGCCATCCAGTGAGCAGTGCCCACCATGGAGCTGCACTGCTCCTGCTCAGGGCTGAGCTGAGCGCAGAGGCCAAAATCAGCTGAGGACAGAAACAAACACTGTCAAAGGCAGCTGGAATGAGGAAACCAAGCACAAAGATTGCCCACTCTCAGTCTGAGAATGCAGGGCTGAATCCAGCTGGAAAAGTCCGCAGGGCTGTAGCCAAGGCAAGATGGAAGTGGACCCTTAAAGGAACCCTCAGCTTTCATGCAGTGGCTTTTAGTGATTCCCTTGAAGCTTCAGATTCCAACTCCCGCCCCTCTGCAAGGGCCACACCCAGAGCAAAGCCACTGCTGACACCCTGCTCCTCTCCTGAGCTCTCTGCATGGGGCAGCCGCTCTCAGCTGGCAGCAGGGGCCGGGCACCGCCACCAGCAGCACTTGTGGGGCTCTGGCCGTCACTGGGAAGCAGCCCCACACCCGCAGCCCGGGAGCGCCGTGCCTGACCAGGAACACCCACCCAGCTTGACAGAGCCGTCCATTGCCAGAAGGATGTTGGAGCTCTTCAGATCTCTGTGGATCACCCGGTTTGAGTGGAGGAAATCCAGGCCCTGCAGACACTGAGAGAGAGCAAGAAACACGAGGGTGGAAATCCATGGCCGGAATACACAATCCCACAAGAAAGGACAGTTTAGAATTCTGCCAGCAGCAGCTTTGCTGTGCCAGGCCAGGAGTGCAGTGCAGACAAGCTCCGGGCAAATGGTTCAAGGCAAAGCTGAGAACAGCAAATCAAATCAAAAAAGACAGAGAGTCCCACAACAGCAGGAAAGAGGACAAGAACAGAGTGGAAGTGCAGTGACACTGGCAGGCCGTTCACTTCAGAGGCTCTTTCTTCTGCAGCTCATAAAAACAACACAGAAACAAAGCTCTGAGCATGGAGCCACTCCTCTTCTCAGGCCCTGCTTGGAAGGAGCATTGTGTCCAAGCCATGGGAAGCACGAGCAGGATCCCTCACCTCCCGACTGACAGCTGCCATCTCTCCTTCAGCCATGCGTGTCTGTCTGACAATGTCCTGCAAAGTTCCTCCATCCATGTATTCCATCACCAGCCAGAGATCTTCATCAACAAGGAAGCTGGAAGAGGCAAACAATGGCGTGGAGATGAACATGCACTGCTCAATTCCCTGATGGAAATGCCTTGAGTGGAGTTTTGTTTCCAGGTCACTTGTAAATGAGGACAGAATCCGATGCAGAGACATTCCTGCCAGGCTGCACAGTCCTTGGGATCTGCACAGTCTAAAGGAGAAGGAGACGCCTGTGGGAAAGGAGAGGCCTTAGATGGCAAGCAGGTGAAAAATGCAGTTTAGCAGCAGCCCAGATCAATGTGGAACCACAACACTTGCCCCCAGCTGGTTCAGCATCTGAACTCAGCATTTCCACCGTTCCCTCCAGAACAAGGCAACACAACTTCCAGAGTTATCCAGGGCAGGAGGCCGTGCGGCACTTAGGACAAAAGTGGTCAAGTGTTTGGAAAACCTTGCAGAAAGTCCCTTCAGAAACAGGCAAGGCCATTGCAAAATGGGTACACGAGGCGTTTCTGGAAACAAGAACCTGGTCTTCCTGGCATCTGCAGCAATGGAAAAGAGTTGGGAAGGAGAAGCCAAGGGAAATAATTTCTGACAGGGTTTATCAGCACTTGTCGTAAGACCCAGAAAATTGGGTCAACTTGAAGGAAAAACCAAACCAAAGCAACAAAAGCACACGGAGGGAGTGAACTGACAGGCTGTTGTTTTGGGAAGCTACGGCCGGGTGAGGCTTTTTCAAAACAGGCTACAGACTGCGGATGCCAGGAGAGATTAACGCAGGGCCCGTGCACGGGATAAGAGCTGAAGCACTCACCTGTCCAAAAAGCTGACAATGTTGGGGTTCTTCTTGTCCTTCAGGACCAGGATCTCATTCACGGCTCGTTCCCTGTTCTGCCCTCTGAGACTCATTTTCTTTATGGCCACCTGAAAGGACATTGCAGCCCTTGAACTGCAGGAGTCTGGGGCAGGAGGCCGCAGCAAACACGGAGCGAGTCTTTGCGGAGCGACGGAGCCGGGCTGTGCCAAACTGCCTTGGGATGGGACACCCGGGCTCAGCAAGTGACATTCCCACAGCCCATTTCTCTGCTCGCTGCGGGGCCGCTCACAGGACACAGGGCCAGAGACATTTGGCCTTGGAAGCTCTGCAGAAATGGGCCCTCAGCTCTCAGCCTCAAAGCTCTCACAACATTCTCTGCACCTGCAGTCTTCTCAAACCGCCTTAGTTTACCACCACTCTCATTATCATTCAAACACATTTTGCAAGCAGGAAGTAATTCTGGTTCTGTGAAAACAGAGCAAAACAGCCGGGAACCCTTTAGCAATCCTGGGGGATTTGGTCATGATTTCAAACGCAACTGCTCTGTTTGGGATTGCACAACAGAGCAAACACGCACAAACATTGCTCAGATGATCCCTGTCATGGGCTGTC
This sequence comes from Aphelocoma coerulescens, assembly GCF_041296385.1. Lineage (NCBI taxonomy): Eukaryota > Metazoa > Chordata > Aves > Passeriformes > Corvidae > Aphelocoma > Aphelocoma coerulescens. The sequence goes on along the minus strand of NW_027184061.1, from coordinate 1,584,773 downwards.
ACTGACACCAGACCCAAACACAGCTGCAGGGTTTAGGAGAGAGTTTTGCTCTGCACATCCATCTTCTCATTCCTCTCCCTCTCTCTGGGAACAGCTGCAGTAGGACTAAAACCCCAAACTGATCCCAAGAAGGATCTCTCCTTAATTAGGTCTTGAGGTATCCTTTGAAGATGAAACGCAGGATGGAAAAACTGCTAAACAGTGTTCCTGTCCAAGGCTGGGATGAAGATAAATTAGGCCTCAGCCTCCACCAGCTGATGCACTGATGTTTTCAGATATGAAGACCAAGCCAGCGTGTCCTGCTCTGACAGACACCACTGCCCTCCTTGCATTCCTTTGGGCACTTCAGAAGGCTCAAGTCTGTCCCATCCATGCTCTGCAGGCTGACACTGCTGTGCCTTCAGAGGAACAGCCTGTGCAGGAAAGCTCTGCTGGCCCCCCAAAGCTGCAGCCACAGCTCCCAGCAGAGGGGAAAGCCCTCGAGAGCTGCCCGACGCGCTGGACGTGGTGACACTGACCTCTCCTCCAGTGGCCCTGTCGAGTCCTTTATAAACGGTTCCGAAAGCCCTGGAGACAGAACAGCAGAGAAGAAAGAAGCAGCGCTTTAGGCCCTGGGAGTGAAAGCCAGCCCAGACAGGAGATCTCTGCTGCCTGCAGCGTTTACAAAACACCTGGGTGCATCGACCCTTCAAACAGCAGCGCAGCAGCCACCAGCCCTGTGCCACACAAGGTGTGCGAGAGAAAACTCAGGCCCAACACGAAGGAAAAGGGCTGGAGCAAATCCCAAATGTCCACACTGAATTACTTTAGTCCAAAACCTAGGGTGGGAGCAGGTGTCTAAAGAACTGGAAAAGAATGTATTTCATCCTTTTCCATTTCCTGCCTACGAGCTGCAGGATCCACAAGGGCCCTGCCATCAGGCAGCTGATGCATTTTCCCCTCAAGTGCAGCAGCTCTGTGTCTGTTACTGAATGTACGGGGCTTACTACCTGTGCTGAAAAAGGCACTTATTAGTTCATCTCTGGTTTCTGTTTCTAAACTGTTACGTTGATAATCCTGACCAGTGGATATTTTTGGAAGCAAACAATTTGAAAGGAATCTTCTTGAGAACTGTTTTCTGACAGGCACCAGATGGTGAGCTGCTCTTTCAGGCAATCAAATTCCAGGGACAGAAGATCTTCCAGGTCCTGCTCCTTGCTGCAGCAGGACACTGCCAGCCTCAGGGGCCTCTGACGGTGCCTTCTGACCACAGTTACCAATTCTGATCAGGACTGAGAGACAGCAGGATCGTGGCCCAGTGTCTGAAGCTGTTTGCAGCTTGCCTGGCTTCTCACTTGATCCTGCACCAGCAAATACCTGGCCCCTGCTTGTGCAGAAGTAACTGCCGTGCACTTACCCTTGGCCAACCTGCTCCAGTTCCAGGTATTTCTCGGCAGGCTCCCCCACGCTCACGGTGCTCCCTGAAAGAAACCACATGGAAGACGCTCCCTCCCAGATGGAGACCCCGCCTTGCAGCAGGGCCAAAATGCAGCCCCACTCCCTGGGGCCGGGAGCCCCTTGCTCTCAGCTGGGCAAGGACAATAAATGACTCTGTGACATTCAGCTGCACAGCAAGCCTGGGTGCAGCTGATGCTGAGACACACACGCAGCACCCTGCTCTGGCACACAGCAGCACAGCAGACGTACTCAGCTGCATCAGGCACCACTCCTCTCTGCCCTCTGGCTGCAGGGCTGTGCTGCTGTCAGAATGTTCAGCCCAGGATCCCGCAGCAGAGGGAGGTTCAGTGTCCTCTTCCCAAGCAGAGGGCGGTTCCCCATCCTCTTCCCAAAATGCAGCAGGTTCCTGGTCCTCTTTCCAAGCCATGGGACGTTTACTGTCCTCTTCCCATGCCGGGAGAATTGCAGCCTCCTCTTCCCAAATCACAGGATGTCCTCTGTCCTCATCCCACGCTGGGAGATGTCCGTCGTCCTTGTCCCATGGCACTGGAGCCTTGTTGTCCTCGTCCCACACTGGGTCATGTCCACCATCCTCGCCCCACACCACAGGAGCTTCACTGTTGTATTCCCAAACCGTGGGATGTTTGCCCTCATCTCCCGGGACAGAGGGAGGTTCACTGTGGTCTCCCGGGACGGAGGGAAGTTCACCATCATCCCCCAGAATAGCGGGAAGTTCACTGCTGTCTTCCTCCTCTTTGGAAGCACAGGGAACCAGAGGAGGAGCTGATGCTGCTTTTGTGCCCTGTGGACAGATGGTAGTGTGAGGGACGGGAAGTTCTATCTCAGTTATCGCCTTATTTATCCTCAGCTACACATCCAGCCGCACTAAGCAGAAATGGGATTCAGAGCTGTTCAAACTAGGAAGGGGCTAAAGTCGACATTGCCACTTATTGCTGGGCATTCCATATTCCACCGTGGCTAAAGCCAGCAAGCAATCTTCTGCCTGCAAAACCAGACCTGCAGCTCTTCAAAAGCTCTTCAGCAGAGAAGGAGAAAAGTGCCAGGGATCCCTTTGCTGCTGCGGCTGCTGCTGCAAAGACACTGGCAGGAACTTTCCTTCAGCCTCCCAGGCTGGCACTCGACTGCCACACGCCAAGCTCACAACTCTCTGCACAATTCCCACCACCAAAGGTTCCTTTCCCACTCACCGAAGGAGGAGCTGCTCGGGATCCACGCGTGAGGTGCCCTGCAACGGGACAGGGAGCATGAACCAGATGCTGTTAGGAAAAACCTGCCCGTGGTGGGAACTCCCACGGAGCAAGGACACCCCGAGAGAGCATTTTGCTTCCACAACATCCCTCCAGGAGCCACAGTCCCTTCGCACAGCAAGCAAGAGAACAGCACAGAATCCTGGGCTGTGTCAGCTCTTGGCTGCAGCAGCCAACGCAGGGAGTTCCAGGCTCTGCTGGCACAGACTCTGCGCTTGAGGGAACAGAACCCCCCCGGCTCCATTGCAAATGCTGTGCACGCCCCGCTGGCTGCAGACACCCCCTTTTTCAGCTGCAGCTGCTGGCAGGAGCTCTCCCAAACCAGCGGTGTCTTAATGGCAATTTGGTTACAAAGGCAGCTCAGTTCCACTGGGAGAACAGAAAGCACACAGCAAGCCCGAAGGCACCGACGCTGCAGCCAGGGAAAACCTCGACTTACGTGCCAAGTGGGCTAAAAAATACCCCGAATAAGCCACAGAGTACAGAGTGCAAACTGCAGCAACCGCTTGCTGGATCATTTTGGCCGTGCTGCACACGTGGCAGACTGTACCCCTGCAAGCACAGAAGGACACCCGGCAGGGGCTGGGCTGGCTGCTGAGAATGCCTCGGGCAGGAGGATCCTCCGGCAACCAGCGGGCGCCCAGAGCCGCTCTGGACACTGAGGGCTCCGTGCCCACAGCAACGGGAACACGGCGAGGACGCGGCAGCGTTCCCGTGACATCACAGCAGCAGCTCCCGCAAGAACCGCCTGGAAGGTTCTCCTCTGTCACAAAGGAGCACAAAGGATCCTCCCGGGGCACAGCCTGTTGCTCAAAGCATCCAAGAGGAACCCAGAAAATGCAGCAGACCAGGACAGCCCAGAGCCGAGCCTGAACAACGAAATCAAAGCCATGCACTGATGCTCCGAATTAGGGGCGGGAGTCGGGAGGCTGCAGGGCTTCCCAAGGAGCCAGAGGCAGCCAACACGCAGGGCTGGGCAAGTCGGGCCGGGAGCAGCGGAGAGCTTTGTTTCCCTTCCCAGCTGAATGGCGGCTCGGGCCGGGCCCGTTCCAGGGCTGTTCCTCAGCTGCGGCTTTCCCCTCACGCAGCCCGGGGGGCGCTGGGAGCGCGGGGCGAGGCTGGGCCGTGTGCAGAGCCCGCCCCTCGCTGCGATTGGGCGGTGCTGCCGTCAGTCGTGGTTCTGGCGCGCTGATTGGTCGGAGCGGGGAGCAGCCCGGGCCCGGAGCCGCCGGCAGGGCGGCCGTGGCGCAGCAGAGGCGCCATTGGCGGAGCGTCTGTGCGGGCCCGGGAGCGGCGGCGGCGGCCGGAGCCCGGTGAGGCGGCGGCGGAGCTCGGAGGCGGCCCCAGCGCAGGTGGGAGCCGCGCTCGGTTCTGGCGGGGCTCGGCGCTGGCTGCGGGCGGAGGGGGCGGCAGGGGGCTGGGGCGGGTTCGTTGTGCCGTGTGGGCGCCGTGTTCGCCCTGGCGTGAGGGCGCTGCGGGAGCGGCTGCCCGCGCTCTCCTTGCCGCTGCTGCCTCGGCAGGAGCCGGTGCCGGAGCAGCGCTGGCTCGTCCCGGCTGCTGTGGGTAGGACAGAGGTGGCTGCCCCGTCGGCGGGAGTGTGCGGGAAAGTTCCCGTGGCCAGAGGTTTGTGTCCCCAGAGGAGCCGGAGGAGTCCTGTAAAAGGAACTTTATTCCTGGACCAAGGGAGATGCCACGGGGCATTTCCCGTGGGGTCTGTCCAAGTGTTGGAGGACGCAGCCTCCTTTTTATGCCGATTTCCCGGCCGCATCTCCGTGTCCCTTTCCCCCGTGGCTGAGGTCCTTGGAAGGTACAGACTTCCCGATGCGCCTGCTGCATGTGCCCCTTAATGTGCACCCCCACTTTGTATAACATCCGATATTCATGGCTCTGTTAAGGCTTTGTTCTTCTTCGGGAAGTTCAGGAATTTCACAAGAGCTTGGCTGAGCAGCAGTTCGTGTCAATTAGTAACATTTTCTGAAATTTATGGTTTCTGTCTTAGTTCCTTATCTCCAAGTCCCTGTCCCTATCTCCAATGGGATTCACAGCATCTGTTTGTAAAGACACGTTCATTTTTTTCCTTTGAATCCCCCCCTTCTTATTTTTTCAGTGCTTCTCTTTACAAACTTTAAAAATGCCTTAATCTGTTTTTCCTGGGCCTTCTTTGGTTTTGGGATTATTCTCAGTGACCTCATTCTGTGTCCTTTTGTAGCCGTTTCTGGGTCAGGAGGCCTGGCTGCCACCTGCATGCCCTTGATCCCCTGCTGAATGAGCTGCACTGAGCAAGGTGTGGTGCATGGTAAAAAGATGAGAGTTGCTGTAGCACCTGAGAGGAGAAACAGCATTGGTTTAATGCATGGTCTGCCAGGGAACCACGAAAATGTGTCCCATACCCACCCTTTCCTCGTTTGGAGCAGTACATGAGCTGCTTTCTTCTTTCCTTTGTTCTCTGTTTCACCACTTTTCCTTGGCCATCTCTTTGCCAAGAGCAGTTTGAGTCCTTTAATTTTCCCCAACCTCCTGGTCCTTCTGCTGAAAGAGGATCTGATGCCATCCCAGGGTGAAATGTGGCGTTGCTCATGGGAGTGGATTGGTGGGTGAGAAGGTCAGGAGCTGGAGCTGTGTGCTTGGTTCTGATTTGGAGGACAGCTTGTAATCTAATGATGCACTGAAATGATCAGTGGGTTCTCTGGCACCTGGTATGAATTCGTTTGCGTTCCCAGGGGCTGCTCCATGGTGTTGTAGGATTTGTTCTGGTGGCCGTTCATCTTTTCCCCATTTTTGGGCGCTCCCAGAAATGCCAGGGATGCATCAATTGACCTCTTTTCTCTGATTAAATCATCACATCCTTGGATTCCCAAGTGATTTCGCTGACCTTGTGTCAGCAAAAGCAGCCCAGTGGTCAAACCCACCCTGTATAACACAGACAGTGCCAGCAGATGTTGGAGTGGGGAGAGGGATGATTCCCCCCCGCTTTTGTGAGTGAAGTTCTCCCAACATTCTCCGTTTGCTGTTTTCCTTTGCAGCTTCAGGGATTTCTGTGGCAGAGTCAGAGATGCTCAGTGTGGGCTCTGCCTTTAGCAATGCAAATTCCGTCTGTGCAGGGAGGCAGAGCTTGGGGTGAGGGGCAGAGGGAATCAGCCCAATTCCTCTGGCAGGCAAGGAGAGCCTGGCACATTGTGCACACTTCCCCCAGCAGAGATAATTTGCATTTCTAAAGCTCCTCTGCTGGCTGCCTGGAAGGAAGCTTCTCTTCCAGGGCAGCCATCAGGTGACTCACAAGTGGGCCCCCCCAAAAGCGGCGCTTTCCCCCCCCTTTTTTTTTTTTCATATTTTTAAACTGTTTATGAGGGAAAGGGTCAGTTTTAAAGCTCTTCCGGTTTTGCAAAATGCAACCTACAGGTGAATATTGAAAAACCCATTCCAAAATTCTGCCATCACTAACAGCCACGCACACACATACACAAAAAAGCCCCAAAGCAATAAAGATTTTTGCTACTTCTTGTCCTAAGACTAAAAATTGACTCTCAAACCTTTGGCCCAAATCCAACTGACAATATCAAAGTAGGATTATTAAGAAAACGCCTTCTAATGATGTAATCTTGTCACCAAAACTGTGGGAAGAACAAAAACTCTCCAACAACCTTTTAAGTGTATGAGGATCAAGGCTGAAGAAAATGAATGCAGAAGCTAAGTTTTTAGTAATATAACATTGAACATTTATTAGTAGAACAAGGGCAAATCACAGCCTGGGGCGCTTGGCAATGTTGCCAGAGGCGCCCTCCATTCATTTTACTGTGGGCTTAAGTACTCTCCTGAACTGTTACATATTCATTAACCCAGAAAGGAATTTACACTTCCCTCCCCTGTCCCGTTTCTGCCCCTTCCCCCAGCAGGACACTGCCTCAGTCCTCTGGATCGCTTCAGAACTGCAGACAGGCCCCCTCTCTCCGGTGCCTCCGCAGTCTCCAGCCTCATTTGCAGCTGCCAGTTCCCTTGGGCGGTGTGAGCTCTGATGAGGTAACAATCTTCCTGGGATGCATGCGGTTTATCTTCTTTGTTTCTCTAAGATGTCTTGGTTCCTGGCTCTGTAGTTTCTCAGCTCAAAAGACATGTATTACCATGTGTTTATTAATACATTTCTTAACATACTACAACTATTTCAAAGTTACAATTTACCTTAATCTTGTTTCTACTTAAATACATTTTACCTTAACACTATTTCTACACAATCCATCATCACTTGTAAGTGTTAAAATCATATCTGTGAAAGACAACATTTATCATTCACTCATTTATCACACCAGGGTAAGGAATTCACTCATTTATCACACCACGGTAAGGAATTCCAAACATGAATTCCGGGGGAGATAATTGAATATCTGGCCTGGGTCTGGCTCTTCTTCCTGCCAAAGCCAATGGCAGCAGCTGTACCCGTGGCATCTTGGTTTCTCTCAGCAGCTTCAGAAGGTGTTTCTTTATTTCCCCATTCATTCTTTCCACCTGACCCGAACTCTGGGGGTGCCAGGGCGTTTGGAGGTCCCACTGTGTTCCTAAAGCAGCCAGAATGGCCTGAAGGATCTTTCCTGTAAAATGAGTCCCCCTGTCTGTGTCTATTGCTTCCACAATCCCATCTCTTGGAATTGTTTGTTCCAAACATGCCTTAAGAACTGATGCAGGGATTGCTGAAGCAGTTGGAAATGCTTCTGCCCTGCTGTGAGCTGCCATGCTGTTAGCAGAAGATATTGAAGCCTTCCTGCTCAGGGCATTTCAGTGCCAGGCTCTTCCAGGCACCCCAAGCTGGGCCCTTTGAGCTGAGCATGCGGGCGCTGAGCTGCGCTTTGTCTCCTTCCCTTTGCTTAAGAGCAGCGTGTCTTGTCACTCTTTTCCCTTCTGCTGCCCTTGCAGCCCCATCCCTAAACACCTTTTCTCCCTCAGGCCAGGGAATGTCTGGTAAATCTCTCCTAGGCCGGCTCTGGAGCTCTGTCACTTGACTGCAGCCATGGGTTTCATGCCAGCCCCGTGTCCAGGGCCGTTCAAACAGGAGGCTGGGTTCAACCCTTGCCCTGTCCTCAACTCTGAATCCTCCTGTTCCATCCAACAAGTTTCATTCTGTAAGAACCCAGCGCTGCTCATCCATTTAGAGGCTCCTTTGGTTAACAAAGCTTTACCTTGATGCCAGGCTTGAACAATGAGAGATTCTGCTGCTGTCAGTTTTCAGGCCTCAGTTCCCATTAAAGCCGGGGCTGCACAATTCTGCAGACAATGAGGCCACTCTCTGGCCACTGGGTGAAACATTTGAGCCCAGGAATTCCTTTGGCATGGCCCTGATTAACATCCACATGCAATTCAAATGGTTTTTCCCTGTCTGGGAGGGCCAGGGCAGGAGGCTCAGTTAATCTGCTTTTGAAGCCTTGAAAATTGTGCTTTCCTTCTGGTGTCCATGATGGGGTTTCTTGCCTGGCAGGAGAGGAGAGTTGTAGGGAGAGATGCCTGGCTCCAGAAGCGCTGCCTTTAGCAGGGACTCAGTAAGAGGCTGTAACCCCTTCCTTGCCTCCCTTGGAACAGGGTATTGCTTTTAGACACCACTTGTCCTGGATGCTCCAGAGGAATTTGGAGAGGCTCCATATCTGATTTTCCCTATTTCCGTGGGGCTGCCCACACTTCTGGGTTCCCTTCAGCAGAGGCCTTTGCAGACATTTGACACCAAGGTCCAGCAGCATTAGCCTCTGTATCTCCTTTGACAATATGAATTTGCATTCCCACTTCAGCCACCAAATGCCTTCCCAGTAAATTATAATCACAATTAGGAACAAACAGAAATTGATGCGCTTCAAACCCATCCCCCACATCTACTCATAGTGGTTGAATAAAACACCCCTGCTCATCTTTCCCACTTATTCCCTGGATAATGAAAGAACTTCTTGACAATTTCCCCCCTTAGGTCTCAGATTCGGAGTGGATCGAGAGGCCCCTGTGTCCATCAGGAGCGGCCTCGTCTCGATCCAGACGTGCCCTGAATGTTCTCAAGGGCTCTGGTGCGGTGGGTCCCTGGTCTGCTGGGAGCTCTGCCAGCCCTGACAATCCATGTCCATGTGGGGTGGACTTGCTGGTGCTGAGGGTGCTGCTGTCTGTGCTTGCAGTGTCCTTCTGGCCTGCAGATGGACCCCTGATTCCTTGCCAGGGGCTGTTTGGGTGGGCTCTGCCGTGCCGAGGAGGGCAATGCCTGTGCCAGGTGCTTGTGGCCGCCGCCGTCCCCTGGGTGCTGGGACCCCCTTGGGCCCTGCGGTTCATCCCTGGGGGGCTGTAGAAACTCTGCCATGGCCTTTGCCTTCACCTTGGCCTTTTGCTCATCCCTTCTTGCATTGCCCTGCTGAGCCTTTCTGGCCAAGTGCTGCAGGGGCTTCTTGTGCCTCTCCTGCAGCCCCCTCAGTGCCTGTGGGTGCTCATCCTCTGACAGCTGCTGAGCTTTCTGCAAAATCATTCGTTTCTCCAGTGACCCAAACAAGATCGATAAAAGAAAATCCTGATCCTTCCACATCCCGCAGCCTCCTGGGGGCCGGGGGCCACTGCCGGCCCTGCCCGGGGGGTGTTGGGGTCAGGCAGTGCCCGGCGCTGAGCCCCGGCTGCCCCACAGCCCCAGCCCGGCCCCACAGCTCCCCACAGGCCCCCAGCCCGTGCTGCCCTGTCCTGCTGCTCCCCACCACAGAGAAACACCCTGAAATACTGACCTCCTTGTTTCCCTGTCCCGGAAACCGGGGATACAAAGAGATGTAGCTGGCCCTGAGGATTAGAGGGTTTTGGCCCTTTTTGAGGGTAAGATCGGGAATGGTGCTGTAAACATTCCTGTTCTCACTATTTTTCTCTTCCTCCTCTTTTCCATCTTCCTTTTCCTTTCTTACCACATAGATTCCTCCTGCTGCTGTTTGCCTTAACCATATTCCTGCACACTCCCTTCAACCAATCCCTTCCCAGCACACCAACACCATCCGTCCCCTGTTGCTGAGACTCCTTCTCGACTTCCCTTTTTACTCCTGCCAGGTGTTCATGTCCTTAATTAGCTCTGGGAGAATGTGCAAACTGCCTCAACATTGTCCCCTTTTGTTTGGGAAACGATGTCCATGGCTCTGTTCAGGCTTTGTTGTTGTTCTGGAAGTTGAGGAATTGAGCAGGAGCTTGGCTGAGCAGCAGTGTGTGTCAGTCAGTGCCATTTTGTGGAGCTGCTGGTTTGTGCTGTCACTTGCTTGTGTGCAAGTGCGTGTGGCTGTGTCCGAGCAGATTCAGAGCATGTGTTTGTAAGGAGCCGTTCCTGTTCTTCCTTCCATGGGGGTCTCCTGTGTGCCGGTTTCCTCAAATTTAGAAATACATCCTCTGAGAGAAGGCACAACCACCCCTCACCCACCAGGTTCAGGAAAAAATGAATTTTCCTCAAAGGAAACTGAAAGAGATAAAACCTATTTATTTAACAAACAAATAATGAAAGGATAATAATGCTAAATAATAAAACCTCTTGATCTGCTGAGAGAAACCTGGGAAAATTTCAGAGTCCTTCCGTAGATCTCTCTCTCCCCCTCCTTGGAGCTGGGACAGGGTGGTGGGCCCACCTCCAGGGCCAAGGCCTCTGTGGAAAGTCCTCCCAATGTATCCTGATGTTGAAACTGTCCAGCAGAGAGAAAAGGGAAAAAAGAAAAAAGTCCCAGAAAAAACAAACATTCAAAAAACTGAGGAAAAAAACTGCTGAAAGGTGGCTGGAAAGAAAAGCAAGCCGGGTGCTTCCCTTCCCTCTCGCTCTCCTGCCGCAGCTGAAAAAGTAATCTCTATCTCTCTGTGACCTTGAACAAGCTGCAAACTGCTTTGGGAAGTTTTGCTCAGTTTTTCCTTCCCCCTCTCAGAGGGCATAGAAAGTGTCTTGGGGTGACCTTATGATGTGTATCCCATATCACTGCCTATGCCCAGAAATTAATTTTTTGTGCCTTTCTGTGCCTCTAAACTGAGCCTGAGAGGGGGAAGGAAAAAAAAACTGAGCAAAACTTTCTCAAAGCAGTTTGCAGCTTGTTCAAGGTCACATAAAGATAGGAGGTTGTTTTTTTTTCCCCAGCTGCGGCAGGGGAGCGAGGAAGCACCCGGCTTGCTGTGTTCCAGTCAGCTTTTGGCCAGTTGTTTTCAGTTTCTGGTTCTCCGGAGAGAGAGACTGAGAGTTGGATTTTACTTTTCCTTCTCTAGAATTCTGGATTTTCTCCCTTTGCTACTGCACTGCTTTCAACCTCAGAGCACATCGGGAGGACTTTTCATCGGGCACAGAGGGCCTGGCCCTGGGCCAAGCCCCAGCTCCAAGGAGACCAAAGGGAGGACTCTAACACTTTCCCAGGTTTCTCCTCCACAGCGAAAGATTTTACCATTTAACCTCATTTTCCTTTCCCGTGTGTTTGTTAAATAAATAGTTTTATCTTCTTCACTTTCCTTCGAGGAAAATTTTTTTTTTCCTGAACCTGGTGGGGGAGGGGTGGTTGTGCCTTCTCTCAGAATATATATTTCTAAATTTGGCCAAACCGGTACAGAAAGGCACAAGAATTAATTTCTGGGCAGAGGGCAGCGATATGGGATACACATCATAAAGTCACCCCAAGACGGGGGGATTTTGACACTCTCAGACCCCCAAAATTCCAGGAAAAGGGGGGTTGAGCACTCCCAGAGCCTCAAAAAGGTGGAAAAAAGGAGTTTGAGTACCCTCAGTCTCTAAAACTCCTGGGATCAGGGGGGGTCTGGGCACTCTCAGCACCCTCCAAAATCCTGGGAACAGGGCAGTTGAGGAAAACCCAGAGCCCTAAAATCATGGGAAAAGAGGAGTTTGGCTACTGCAAACACCCGGTTGCGTTAAACTCTGAAATCCCACAGAAAAAGTCCCCCCAAAAGAGCTCCCACCTCACCCTCCACTGGTGCATCCACACCGGGGAGAGGCCCTACGAGTGTCCCCAGTGTGGGAAGAGCTTCTCCAGCAGCTCTGCCTTGACCCAACACCAACGGAGGCACCGCTAAGGGAAGCCCTGCGAGTGCCCCGAGTGCGGGAAGAGCTTCGTGCGCTGCTCCAGCTCCATCCCCCGTGGGAGGATCGGCGTTGGATGATCCCCAGTGACCCCCGTGGGGCAGAGCCCTGGTGACCCCCGTTCCGGGTGATCCGTGCTGGGTGGGGGGAAGGTGTTGGAGAGATTTCTTTGCCTTCTCCTTGTGCTGCTGGGATTTGGTTGGGAATAAATTCCCTCCCTGTGCCCAGGCTGGCTCTGTTGTGCCCATGCCGGTGCTCGGGGCGGGATCTCTCCTGCTCCTTCTCTCAGCTCCTGGGCCTTTCCTTGTATTTCCTGTCCCTGTGCAGTAGCAGAGGGCAGGGACAGAGCGGTTTTGGTGTCTCCCGGCATCCAGGCAGGGCCAGCCCAGCCCCGGGGGTTGTGAGGGGCTTGTGGGGGTCCCCCGTTTGCGGGATGTCCCCGCTGGAGGAGGGTGTGCCCCCCATTGCTGCTGCCCCAGCCCTCAGGCAGCGCTCAGCCAAGCAGAGAATGCCCTCAGCTGAGGCCTCATTTTTGGCACAGCTGAGCCCCTGGACATCTTCATCCCCATCTTGGAGTGCACCTGAGCTCCTGGATATCTGGGACTGAGCAACTCCAGGAGTTAAAATGCTGGAAAAGGGGATTTGGGGCACTGCCACCACTGAAAATCCCAGGAACAGGGGGGTTGGGGAACACATAAAGCCCAAAATCCAGGGAACCAGAGGGGTTAGGGAACACCAAAACCCCCGAAATCCTGGAAGAAGATGAGTTTGGGCATCCTCAACCTCCCAAAATCCTGGAAAAAGAGGATGTGGGAACATCCAGTTCCCCAAATCCTGGACATATGGGGGTTTTTAGACTCCCAGACCCCCAAAATGTCAGGAAAAGGAGGGTTTGAGCACTCCCAGACCCCAAAGTGGTGGAAAAGGAGGAGTTTGAGTACTGTCAGTCTCTAAAAATCCTGGAATTGGGGGGTGGGGGGGCACTCCCAGCACCATCCAAAATCCTGGGAACAGGGCAGTTGAGGAAAACCCAGAGCCCTAAAATCATGGGAAAAGAGGAGTTTGGCCACTGCAAACCCCAAAAATTGCGGGAAAGGAGAACAACCCTGAAAAAAGAGGAGATTGGGACAACACCCTTCCCCCAAAAAATCCCCAGATGATGAGGAAGGAGCGGGAGAAGGGCCCGGAGAGAGGAGGAGAAGGAGGCGGGATTAGGAAGGAGGAGGAGCGGGAGGAGAGATGGAGGAGGAGGCGGGGGAGGTGGAGCCGGAGGAAGAGGAGCGAGAGAGGCAGAGGAGGAGCAGGAAGAGGAAAAGCAGCAGGGGAAGCGCGGGGTCGGAGCCCGCTCTGTCCGCTGCAGCCCCGGGAGCATCCCGCAGGTGAGCGGGGAGGGGGAGCTCGCCCCAAATCTCTCGGGGGCTCTGTAAGAGACGGTCCGAAGATCCCTCATCTGCCTCACGATCATCGCCAGGGACAGAGACTGAACACAGGAGGCCTGGCCTGGCTGAGGTGGAGTGTCTGGAAATTGATGCAGGTCACAATGGACTGCGCCGTTCTCGCTGCCCAGGCGGGAAGGACTGCGCTGAAGCGGAAAGGAATGACCTGTCCTGTACACCTGTCCTGTACCTGCTTCCCAAAGCAACGGGCCCCATAACAACGGCTGTAGGTTTCCCCAGCTCTTGGCCAGCTGCCCCTTACTTCTGAAAAGGGCTATAAAGGGACTTTCTAAATTAACCGAGACGAGATCTCCCCACGGAAAGAAGACAAATCTATTGGCAGGAGACCACGAGGACTTCGTCTCATCCGTTGGTAGCTATTCCCCCCCACCCCCTTCCTCTCTACTCTTTTTACTTTGTTTTCTTTATCTCTCTCCCTTTCTCTCCTCTATCACATTACCGTGCTGTGGGCACTTAATAAAGGTGCACTGTTCTGATTAAAACTGAAATCCCTTGTGTCCTTTTACACTCTGAGATCGATAAATGAACCATCACAACCCCCGCTTGTATTAGCAGATCGTGACGGGGTCCCCGAGTGGCGTTTTCTCTTGGGGGGTGTTTGGAGCTCACAGCTTCTGGAATGGAGCCCCAAATCTCTTTGTGGGTCCCTGGGAGGGTTTCATTTTGGGGCGGGGGAGGGGGGGGGCGATGTTTGGATCCTGCAGGACCCCAAAGCTGAGCCGCAAATGCCCCTTCGGGGGATATTTTGGGGGCTCCGTCCCGGTGCTGGGGTGGGAGGGGGAAATCGGTCTTGGGCCCCCCCCAGGAGAGCGGTGGAGGGGAACGCCAGGAGCCCGGGGTGGGGTGAGGGGAGAGGGGCAATTCCAGAGCTGGGGCACCCCCGGCAGCCTGGAGAGGGGGTGAGGCTGGATAAGGGGGGACCCCTGAGATTGCTGTAAGCCTGGAGCAGAGAATCAGGGGAGAAGGGACCCCTGGGACCCCTAAAATCCCTGGATCATCCCTGAGCAGGACCCCAGAGAGGGGAGAAACCCAGGAACCAAGGGACCCCAATGAGGCCAGGGAAAGGAGAGCCCCAGAACACCAAAGTGGAGAGATCAGAGAGGGGGAAGTGCTGGGAGGGTTTTTTGGGCTGAATTGTGGTGGTTTGGGGTTTTTACAGACACAAAAGCCCTGGAGACTCCTAGAGATGGACCTGGGCAGGAGGAACCCCCAGCCCAAGGCACTCACCCCTTGTTTTTCCCCCCAATCCAGGATTTGTCATTCCCAAGGCGTGGCCGGATGGAGGAGGAGGAAAAGGCCCAGAGATGCCGCACGAGGTGGGGCTGCAAACGCAGCCCAGAGAGATCCAAGGAGGAAAGAGCCCCCCTATGCCGGGAAGGCAGCCGGAGATCCAGGCGGAGCTCGGAGCTGGGGGAGAAGCTTCAGTGTGGGGAGAAGCCCCACAAGTGCTTGGAATGTGGGAAGGGCTTCAGCTACAAATCTCAGCTGAGGGCACACCAGAGGATCCACACTGGGGAAAAGCCCTATGAGTGTGGGGAATGTGGGAAGAGCTTTAGGCAGAGATCCCACCTGGTCATCCACCAAAGGATCCACACTGGGGAGAGGCCCTATGAGTGTGGGGAATGCAGGATGAGCTTCAGAGACAGCTCCCAGCTGAGGGAACACCAGAGGATCCACACTGGGGAAAAGCCCTACGAGTGTGGGAAATGTGGGAAGAGCTTCAGGCAGAGGCCCCACCTGATGAAACACCAGGTGATCCACACCTTGGGACGACCACATGAATGTGGGGAATGTGGGAAGAGCTTCTGGTGGAGCTCCAACCTGATTGAACATCAGATGATCCACACCGGGGAGAGGCCCTACGAGTGTTCTGAGTGTGGGAAGAGGTTTCACACCAGCTCCAATCTCCTTGTGCACCAGCGGATTCACAGAGAGGAGAGGCCCTTCCGCTGCCCCGACTGTGGGAAGGGCTTCAAACGCAACTCCACCCTCATCACCCACCAGCGCATCCACACTGGGGAGAGGCCCTATGAGTGTCCCCAGTGTGGGAAGAGCTTCTCCAGCAGCTCTGCCTTGACCCAACACCAAGGGAGGCACCGCTAAGGGAAGCCCTGCGAGTGCCCCGAGTGCAGGAAGAGCTTCGTGCGCTGCTCCAGCTCCATCCCCCGTGGGAGGATCGGCGTTGGATGATCCCCAGTGACCCCCGTGGGGCAGAGCCCTGGTGACCCCCGTTCCGGGTGATCCCCGCTGGGTAGGGGAAAGGTGTTGGAGAGATTTCTTTGCCTTCTCCTTGTGCTGCTGGGATTTGGTTGGGAATAAATTCCCTCCCTGTGCCCAGGCTGGCTCTGTTGTGCCCATGCCGGTGCTCGGGGCGGGATCTCTCCTGCTCCTTCTCTCAGCTCCTGGGCCTTTCCTTGTATTTCCTGTCCCTGTGCAGTAGCAGAGGGCAGGGACAGAGCGGTTTTGGTGTCTCCCGGCATCCAGGCAGGGCCAGCCCAGTCCTGGGGGTTGTGAGGGGATCGTGGGGGTTCCCTGTTTGTGGGACATCCCTGCTAGAGGAGGTAAAACTGGAAGGAGGGAGGTGTGGGGGAAAGGTGTTTTTAAAAGTCTTCTTCTCATTATCCTACTCTGAGTTTGTTAGCAATAAATTCAATTCATATCTCCAGTTTTGAGCCTATTTTTCCTGTGACGGTGTTTGATGAGGGATCTCTCCCAGTCCTCATCTCAGCTCATGAGCCCTTGGTTAAATTTTCTGTCCCCTGTCTGGCTGTGGAGGGCAGGGAGAGAGCGGCTGTGGTGGGTGCCTGGCATCGGGCCAGAGTCCCCCCACTCCAATGGGACACGTTCCTGTGTGGCCCTGGGCTATGGTGCCACGGTTGCTGTTGCTTTTGTCTTCCTTATGATTTTATCTTTTGCATGCAATGCTTGTGAAGTGCCCCCGCTGTCCCTTGTGTCCCCTGGGCACCGACAGCCCCGGCCCTTGCCCTGCTCCCCCTCCCACGTTCCATCCCGGCTGGCGGAGCCTTGGAGCTGCCGTGGGGCTGCCCCGGGGGCTGCGGCCCGAGCCGGGGCCCCTTCCCAGTGCTCCCAGTCTGCCCATCCCGCCTGGAGCAGCCAGCGAGGGCTTCAGCTGGGGCGGCAGAGAGGCGCTGCTGGGGGGTCCCACCTCCGCTTGGCTTGGGTTGTTCTTCCTAAGCTGGGTATAAACGACTTTGGGAGTTTTGTGCCACAAATCTCTCCCCTCGTGCACTCAGCCAAAGGGGTTTTGGGGCGGTTTTCCCCTTTTCGGGGAAATTAAAGCCATGCACTGATGCTCCGAATTAGGGGCGGGAGTCGGGAGGCTGCAGGGCTTCCCAAGGAGCCGGAGGCAGCCAACACGCAGGGCTGGGCAAGTCGGGCCGGGAGCAGCGGAGAGCTTTGTTTCCCTTCCCAGCTGAATGGCGGCTCGGGCCGGGCCCGTTCCAGGGCTGTTCCTCAGCTGCGGCTTTCCCCTCACGCAGCCCGGGGGGCGCTGGGAGCGCGGGGCGAGGCTGGGCCGTGTGCAGAGCCCGCCCCTCGCTGCGATTGGGCGGTGCTGCCGTCAGTCGTGGTTCTGGCGCGCTGATTGGTCGGAGCGGGGAGCAGCCCGGGCCCGGAGCCGCCGGCAGGGCGGCCGTGGCGCAGCAGAGGCGCCATTGGCGGAGCGTCTGTGCGGGCCCGGGAGCGGCGGCGGCGGCCGGAGCCCGGTGAGGCGGCGGCGGAGCTCGGAGGCGGCCCCAGCGCAGGTGGGAGCCGCGCTCGGTTCTGGCGGGGCTCGGCGCTGGCTGCGGGCGGAGGGGGCGGCAGGGGGCTGGGGCGGGTTCGTTGTGCCGTGTGGGCGCCGTGTTCGCCCTGGCGTGAGGGCGCTGCGGGAGCGGCTGCCCGCGCTCTCCTTGCCGCTGCTGCCTCGGCAGGAGCCGGTGCCGGAGCAGCGCTGGCTCGTCCCGGCTGCTGTGGGTAGGACAGAGGTGGCTGCCCCGTCGGCGGGAGTGTGCGGGAAAGTTCCCGTGGCCAGAGGTTTGTGTCCCCAGAGGAGCCGGAGGAGTCCTGTAAAAGGAACTTTATTCCTTGTGAGGAACGAGACAACTCTTTGTAGAAATTAAAACAATTTATTAAAACAAAAAAAAAATTGAAAAATTGCAAAAAAAAACTAACAAAATATAAAAATTTGGGATCCAGATGGCTCGAGAGATATGCCCCAGGAGCGCAGGGATTCAGGAACTTTAGGCTTAAGACAGCTCTGAACCTCAGGTAGAGAAAAAAAATAAACTTGCAGTTTAGGCTGGTCAAAAAGAAATCTATTTCTAAAAAGCCCCTAGAAAGGGGTAGGCTTCTCCAGCACTGCCTTAGCAAGCTGGAGAGGAAGGGACAATGAGAGTGGGCGTGTCTTCTCTTACACTTTTATAGCTTTTGCTCCGCCCACAGTCCGCCCACAGTCCGCCCACAGCCCACCCCCCTGGTTCAAGGCGGTTGGTGTTTTCCCCTTGACAGACCACCTCTGTCCACCAATGGCTCCTCCTGGTCAGAGGGGTGATATTAGTTGAGATAAGGGTCATGTGCTTATGGGGCTGAGCTGTTTGTTGCAACTGGGGTTTTTAAAATCTGCCTTGAAACCAAGATACAAGTAAAACATAAAAAAATACATCCAACACATCTTAAAACACTTGTAAAAGTATACAGTAAACACAGGAAGACCATAAAAGCTTGATTATTGTACCTGGACTGATGGATTGATTTTAACATTCAATTTAAAAATATTAAGCTCAAATTAATTAAGGCACTTAATATGCAAAGACCAAGCACAAATAGGGATTTCATGTATGACAAGTCCCCCCTTTTTCTCTTATGCTCACATCTTTGGTCTTTGCATTTAAGTGGAGGTGGATAACTCTTCAGGGATAGATTCAAGCTCTTTAAAACTGTCCCACACTTGCTGGGCAATTTTTCTCTCCTTTCTAGTTTTCTTATTGTTACTATTATTGATATGCATAATCTTTTGAGCGAATGGTGGACGCTGCTGTTGTCCTTGAAGATCCTGGATCAGTGGCATGCTTTGGACGACAGTGGTGATTAGACGGATGAAACAAGGGATTAAACAAGGGAGAAAAATAAGTCCTGTAAGGGAAAGTCCAACAATAATTAAGGCTTTCTTCCACCATTGTCCTTGGAAAATATTTTCCCACCATTCAGAAGTGATCAAGGGCTGCCATTTCTGCACTGGAACATGGGCTAGTTTCCTGATGTTTTGGGTAATCTTGGTGATGGCTTCGCCGTGATCATCAATATGGATGCAGCAGTCTGAGGTGTTAAACTTGCCACATACTCCACCTTCTTCAGCTAGTAAATAGTCCAATGCCAGCCTATTTTGGTACACGGCTGCTCGAGTTTGCCCTTGCTGTGTGTTAAGTAGTTCAAGAGCAAGAGAGGTCTCATTAGTGATTACCTCAATTAGTGCTTGCAGTCTGATGATCCGGTTTAGCATGTAGATGGGAGTTCGGTACCCCCAGCTCCCATCCTGTGCCCATGTTGCAGGTCCATAAGTCTCTAGGATCCTCTCAGGTGGCCACTCTTCTTCTCCCCATCTCTGGGTCCCTCCTATTACATGTCTCTTAGTACGGAAAAGTTCATCATAAAGGGAGATTCCAAGGTGGGCTCCAGCGTTTTCAGCAAGTAGGAAGAAGTTTGGTTGAATGGCTCCAAGAGTGCAGCTCCCTTTCCAGCGAGGTGGTAAGTTGGAATAAGCTCGGTTACCACAGATCCAGTAGAGGTCTTGTGGTGCTTCCCAGAAGTGGGGTTGTATACTTGCTGCTGTAATCCAGTACTTGGAAATTTGTGGCAGGACAGAATATGGATTTCCTTGATCCCAGCACTGCCAGAGTTTTTTAACAGGATTCAAAATGCAATTTTTGTTTTTAACCTTTTCTGCAGACCAGAATACATCTGGTTCTTGAGGTATCCACCAATGTTTTTGCCCATCAGTTACCAGGTACCTTTTGCATATTGTCTCACCAACTTCTTTTAAAAATTTTCTTCCTTTCCTCCAGATGCATTCTTCTCCAATAACAGTATTGCTTAGCAGCCAGGTTTCATTGTCATGTCTGGTTGTGGGGGAGAGATTACTCACTCGGAGTAAATCG
Organism: Aphelocoma coerulescens; assembly: GCF_041296385.1. Lineage (NCBI taxonomy): Eukaryota > Metazoa > Chordata > Aves > Passeriformes > Corvidae > Aphelocoma > Aphelocoma coerulescens. The sequence continues at coordinate 1,565,416 of NW_027184061.1, read as the reverse complement.
GGGGGTCCAAGACTGACTCCCCGCCAAGGCCAACTCTCCGATTCTAAAGTTCCTCCGCACACCCAGCAATTTGTTAAATTTAGCTGCTGTCCAATCCTTTCTGCCAGGTCAATAAACAAGTTTTTCCTTGACATCAAAGGATTGTTTTCTTTTTGTTTTTCCTTTTCTTCTATGACCACCTCTTGGATCAGATCAGTGTCATAGGTCTTTCTTTTTAACAAATCTTCTGTCTTGGTTATGTATCTAAAATTGAAACAGAGCCAATCGTCTTGGGAGGGACACTCTCCCTTCTGCTTATGTATTTGGGTGCCAATGTTTTTGCCAATCCAGTACTTGTGACCTTTTTCTGAGCAGATACTCAACCTTGTTATGTTGTAACAAGATGGATTAACATAAGTATGTGCTCGGAAAAAGTGTCGAATTTGAAATGAGCCTCCTTCTGCCTGGTACACAGTCTTGTAACATCTGTTACAGCGGCTGTCGGCTGCTTGTGTAAAGGGAGGCCAGAGGACCCAGAGACAGATGACACTCAGTAGCAGGATGTTGCTCACTTTCCCCTTTAGGCATACCCGAGAGGAGCTGTCAGCATTTGGGTTGCCTCTGCTGGTGGGGGTTGTCATCTTTGCTTCTTTTGTCCTTTCTTTAGGCATCTCACCTTCAGATGGTTCTTCAGTGACCTCAGGCTTCTGGAAACTCATGGTTATTTTAGGGTTGGCCTTGTCAAAGATTAGAGTTATCGTGCCCATAATTTTGGAGTCTGATTGGACTGTTATTGGAAGAGAATGCTGGCTTCAAATGGAGCCTTACTATACAGTTGATGTGACAATATGGTTGTGTGAAGGCAGAATCTGTAAAAGGGAATAACAAAGAACAGAATTAACAGCAAAATATTTTCAACTTAGTTTAACAACTTGTAGCTAGCACTTATTACTGAGGTATAACTGGGGAAGAACTGGGAGTACAGGATTTTATTAACTTGGAGTGAGGGATGCTGAGTGGAGCTTTCAAACAGGGTGTTTAGTTTGATGGTTTGTCTGGAGGTTTCTTCTCTTCAATTGGTGGTGTTACTGGACCCTTCACCCTCTTGACATGCGTCCAGCCCTTTTCAAATGTCCGGACAGCTGTTTCAGTGGTTAGCTGGACCTGAAATGGACCTTCCCAGGATGGGGTTAATGACTTTTCTTTCCAGGATTTTATTAACACCCAGTCACCTGGATTGATGTGATGTAAATTAAAATCAAGTGGGGGAGTTTGTGGTAGAAAACCTCTTTCCCTTAGCAACTCTAGATTTTTGGCAATTATCTGTACATATTGTTGTACATTGGTATTTCCACACTCTTTCACATTCAACTCTTGTGGTGTAGCAAGGTAGGGTAATCCATACAACATCTCATATGGTGAACAACCCAAATCAGATCTTGGCTGTGTCCTAATTCTAAGAAGAGCAAGTGGAAGGCATTTTACCCAGGTCCATTTTGTTTCCAGCATTAATTTTGTGAGGGTGTTCTTGATTGCCTGGTTCATCCGTTCCACTCTCCCAGAGCTCTGTGGATGCCACGGGGTGTGTAATCTCCAATTTGTTCCTAATTGCTGAGCCAATTGTTGTACAATTTGAGAGGTAAAATGAGTACCTCGATCTGAATCTATGCGGTGGACTATCCCATAACGGGGGATAATTTGCTCGAGGATCACCTTACTCACTGTCTGGGCTGTTGCATTGACAGTTGGAATAGCTTCCACCCAGTGAGTAAGGTGATCAACGATTACCAATAGGTATTTCCACCTCTGGACAGGAGGCATTTCTGTAAAGTCAATTTGAATGTTTTGGAAAGGCCTGATTGCTAATTCAATTCCTCCACCAGTGTTCTTTTTCATTACCTTTTTGTTAACCTTTTGACAGATTACACAGTCCCGGGTTATTTGGTTGGCTATTTCATAAACACCAGTGCATCCAAAGGTTCTGAGATAGTGATCCGCCAGAGCCTTTGAACCCCAATGATTGCTTTGGTGGATATTTTGTAGAATTTCTCGGGTTAAATTTTTGTTTAAAATTTGGCGTTTATCTGGTAAATACCAGCGACCTTGAGAATCCTCATTAGCTCCAATTAAAACTAATTTCTGTTTTTCCTGATCAGTAAAAATGGGCGTGGGTAAAATGTTAGTTTGTGGAATAGTGTCAGATGTGGTGGTGTTAGTTGGAAGTTGGTTTACTTCCATCACTTTTACCTCTTCTTCCACTGCTGCTTCTTTTGCTGCCAAGTCTGCTAGGTTGTTCCCCCGAGCTTCTTTTGTGGTTCCCGATTGATGACCTGGAATATGCACCACTGAGATCACCTGAGGCAGTTGCAGTGCTTTTAGAATTTTTAGGATTAATTCCTTATGTAGGATATCTTTCCCTTTGGTGTTTAGGAACCCCCTTTCGGACCAGATTTTTCCAAAGGTGTGGACTACGCCATAAGCGTATCTCGAGTCAGTGTAAATGGTCCCAATGCTTCCAGCTAGTCGGTGGAGTGCTTTTTCTAGGGCATAGAGCTCACAGACCTGAGCTGACCAGGTCGGTGGCAATCTGCCCTTTTCTAGCACACACATTTGGTGTCCATCGACCACTGAATAGCCAGAGCATCGTTTTCCATCCACCACTCGAGATGACCCGTCAATGAAGAGGATTTCCCCTTCATTGAGGGGACAGTCCACCAGGTCCTCTCTGACTTTTGTTTGGATGTCAATTATTTCAATGCAATTGTGTTCAATTTCTTTTTCTGATGGGGTCCCATAAAGAAATTGAGCTGGATTTTGGTGTGTACACACAACTAACCTCAGGTGGTCCGAGTGCATGAGAATGGCTTCATATTTGACTATTCTTGGATCAGTTAACCACTCTGCAGCCCTGTGAGCTAAAATGGTTTTGATTGAGTGTGGTGTATGCACTGTCAAGTCTCCACCAAAAATGAGTTTTTGACTCTCCGAGACCAGAACAGCTGCTGCGGCGATGGACTGGATGCAAACGGGCCATCCTCTGGACACTGGATCCAGTAATTTGGAAAGAAAAGCAACCGGCTTCCTGACTCCTCCCCACTCCTGGGTCAAGACGCCATAGGCAACTCCCTTCTCCACATTAACAAATAGATCGAAGGGTTTTTCTAGTGAAGGAAGGCTTAAAACAGGTGCTTTTGTTAATTTCTCTTTCAGATTTTGTAATTTTTGTGTGTCTGAATTAGTCCAATTAAAAGGTTCTTCTTCTATTAGTTTTTCATATAAAAATTTGGCAGATTGTGAATACTGATCAATCCACAGTCTGCAGTATCCAAATAGGCCTAATAATTGCCGGATTTCTCGTTTTGAAGTTGGAGGTGGTAGATTTAGGATTCCTTCTACTCTTTCAGCACTGAGTTTTTTTGTGCCATGGCCAATTAGATGTCCCAAATACTTCACCTCCTGTAGCACAAATTGTAATTTAGGTTTTGACACCCTCAGCCCGTTCCTCCCTAGAAAATTCAGTAACTGAATTGTAGCAGTTCTTACCATAGACTCCTGTTCCCCAGAGAGGAGTAGGTCGTCTACGTACTGAGTTACCTGAATCCCTTCGGGTGGAGAAAAGGAACTTAGCAAATCTTCTAGCGCTTGGCCAAAGAGTGTGGGTGCCTCGGTGTACCCTTGAGGCAGGCGAGTCCAGCGCAGCTGCTGCCTCCGTCCAGTGTCTGGATCCTCCCAGGTAAATGCAAAGATGTCTCTGCAATGAGAATCTAGAGGACATGACCAGAAAGCATCTTTAAGGTCAATAACAGAGAACCAGGCATGTGCTGGGGGTACCCGACTCAGGAGTGTATAGGGGTCCTGCACCAGTGGATACCTGGTTTGGACTCTCTTATTGACCTCACGCAGATCTTGTACAAGCCGGAATGACTTATCTGGTTTCTGGACAGCCAAAATTGGAGTGTTGTAACTGGATTTGCAGGTCTCAAGAATTCCATCTTGTAATAAGTCCATGATAACAGGCTTCAGGCCCTTTCTTTTGTCCTTGGAGAGGGGATATTGTGGTACACGTACTGGCTGGCTATTTGGGAGCAACTCAATTGTTAGAGGTGTGATGTCCATTTTTCCCCGGTTGCCAGGTTTGGCCCACACTACCGGGTCAATGTGTTGCTCATCTACTAAAGATAAAACAAACAATTTAGTGGTCATTTTTCCACCCTGCGGTACCACCCCAACCCTCAGAGGTATTTGGAAGTCACGTCCTAAAAGATTGATCCCAGCTTGAGGTAGGTATAGCACATCCCCTGTATGGGTACGTCCTTGTATGGAAAGGATTACATTTTTAATTACAGGAACAGCAAAGCTTTCACCATTAGCACCATATATATCTAATGTATCTTGAGAAATAAAACATCCTGGAGGTGTTTCAGTGACACAGGTTCTTTCAGCACCTGTGTCCACTAAAAACTCCACTTGTTGTCTCTGGGGTCCAGCTTCTAATTTTATCAAGGGCTCTTTAAGATGTTTTTGCCCCAGAGAATAAAGCCCCTGACCCCTTCAGTTGTTCAAAATTTGTCCCTCCATTTGAAGGACTCCTTGATCTCTCTGCTTTTTAAAACAGTACCACTGCCCGTGGCCTGGTTTATTACAGTATGTGCAAATTAACCTCTCAGGTCTTTGAACAATTGGGTTAGGTTGTTTATTGCAAACACAAACCTGTGGCTGTTGCTGAGAGCAGATTTGGGTTTGCTGTTGTGGGATGCCCCTTTGGGAAGTTCTTTGTGTAGGAGGGTTGTGGATTGGAGCATTAGTACTGTTATTCATTATTCGGCTTTTAGCCTTCATCCTCTCTTCATCCCTCCTAACAAAGACTTTTTGGGCTTCCTCCAGTAATTCATCTAGTTCCCTCTCTGGCCATTTTTCCAATTTTTCTAATTTTTTTCTGATGTCAGGCCAGGAGTGAAGCACAAAATGTACCTTTAGCATAGTTTTGCCTCCCTCACTGTCTAAGTCAATGACAGAATAAAGTTGAATGTTATTCCTTAACCGAGCCATCCAAGCTGTTGGGGACTCATCCTTTTCCTGTTCCCCACAAAATGCTTTTTTCATATTATTAACTCGAGGAACAGCTTCTCTAATCCCTTTTATAATTAAATTTCTGTAGTCTTTCATGTTCCTCCTGCCCTCTTCTGAATTTGGGTTCCAGTCAGGGTCTGTCAGTGGTAATTTTTGTTCTCCAATTGGGCCCTGATTAGAATTATTTTCTCTGTCCCAGACTGTCACTCCTGCAGCTCTAATCAATTTTCTTTCCTCAATGGTGAATAAGGAGTGAAGGATGGATTGTATCTCTCCCCAATTATAAATATTAGGGCCGAGGAATTGATCAAATTGGTCAGCTAGACCAATGGGGTCAGCCATCAGGCTTTTCATTTCTTTTTTAAATTCCCGTACCTCAGATGAAGCTAGAGGTACAACTACATAACCAATTCCTCCTTGAGCATTTCCCATGGGTACCTCCCTAAGAGGTAAAATTTTAGACTCATGGGGAGTGCTCAGGCAGGTGGGACAGTCAGGTGTTTTAAATGATTTCTTTCTAGTGCAAGATGCTGGGCCATCCTGGCTAGAAGAAATCCTTTGTCCGGTTGTCTTTTTGTGAGAGCAGGAAGGAACAGAATTTTCTTTTTCACTTTCATTCTCATTTTCTGAGTCCCTTTCGATTGGGTGGCTTGATGAAGGAAGGACCCTTTCTTGTTCAATTTGGACCCTCCTTTCTGGAGGAGTTACTGGAGGAAGGTAGTCTAGGGGGTCCCACTTTGGTTTATTTAATTTAGGTTTTTGTTTTTCTTTCTGTTTGTGTTCTTCTGCAATGGAAAAAATTTGGTTTGAATTTTTATTAAGTCCAATTGAATTAGATTTAGTTTCCTCTTCCAATTCTATTTTTTTGCTTTGGTCTTCATTTTGTTTTTGCCAATAATTTAACCAAATTTTAGCATAGTCTAATTCATCAGAATGTTTTGGAGCTTTGTAATGTACATAAGAATGCAAAGCCTCACAAAGCCATTTTTCAGAAGACCCATACTTGGGCCATCTGAGACCATCTTTGTTAATTCTATGTTTTGGCCACTTAAAAACACAGTACCTAATCATTTGACACTGGTCTTTTTCTTTAGTTAAAAGATTTTCTTCCCACTTTAGGAGCATTTGCCCTAACGGACTGTCTGGGAAGATTTTGTATTTCTTCATTAGGTCTTTCTTTTTGCTATTCGCTTGTCCCATTTTGTTACTGGGAAGCAAACAAGTAGCTAGTGCAGAAGAAAATTTTTTTTTTTTTTTTTTTTTCTAATTAAATAAACCAAAGTATTGTATTATACAAAACAATTAAAATATTGCATAAGGAAATAATATTACAAAATAACCTAAATTCAATACACTATCACAATAAAAAAATGATAATAAAGTTATAAGCATAAAATACAATACAACTAATGTAGAGAAAAGCAAGCAGGGTTAGTAGATATATAAGGGAATAAATGATGGCGAATCTGTGGGAAAAAAATTAGATATGGCAGGCTGGTGAGAAACAAATATGTTGCAAGAAAAATTAATTTTAATTATAAAAAGAATAATTAGTGAATATTTAAATTGGTTAAAGTATAACTGAAATTTAGATAGTTTTATACATATATACTTAAAATTTAAGAAACAAGAGTTGTCTTTATTAGCAAAGGAGAGATAAATTTAAAATATTTATAACCAAATTAAAGGAAAAAGATTATAATGAATAACACAAACAGTAATTCAAAATATCAAAGTAGTGTCTTATGATTAAAGCAGATAAAGCAAATTACAACTACAATCCAATAACCCAAACACTCCAAACTAACAGGAAGTATAAAGGTGCTAGATAGCACTGACCACAAGAGTGCAGCTAAAACAAGTTCACACATGCACTTAAAACGGCAAAGGGGTGCAGTTCAAATTAAAAGGACACAAAATGGCGGCCGACCACGTGGCGGCCCGAAATTTCAAAATGGCGGCCGACCACGCGGCGGCGCGAAATTTCAAAATGGCGGCCGACCACGCGGCAGCCCGAAATTTCAAAATGGCGGCCGACCACGCGGCGGCGCGAAATTTCAAAATGGCCGCCGACCACGCGGCGGCCCGAAATTTCAAAATGGCCGCCGACCACGCGGCGAAAAAGGAAAAGAGAGGGGTTTAAAATGAGGTTTCTCCTCAGTTCTAGACCCGAGGAGACTGAGACACTAATAAAAATGAATTTGGGGCTGCGCACACCCCTAAAACGTGGAAACCTCCCCCCAGAAAGGCTGATCACCACACTCGATCTTCCCCTCTGTGTCTCTAAAGGGGTGATCCCTCGTGGTGCCCTTAAAAATGAACCCTTTCAAGCACACTCACACACACACTGGGGGCGGCCAACCCCCCCACACACTCTCTCACAAAAGGAATTCCACTCGGAGGTTCCCCAAAAACTAATAGCCCTTAAAAAGGGTAAGTCCCTAACTAAGTTCCCTTTAAGAAGGGTTCAAGCCTTACCACAAGTCTTTCTCCACCGGAGGTGTCCTTTCTCTGCTGCAGTAATCCTTGTGGGAGCCCAGAAAATCCAAGGAGAAAAAAAACAAAAAAATCGCAAAAATTCAAAAATAGTAAAATTAACCAAAATACCTGGATTTTAGGGCAAAAATAGGATCCCGGAGAGCCCCCAAAAGAGTTGTGAGGAACGAGACAACTCTTTGTAGAAATTAAAACAATTTATTAAAACAAAAAAAAAAATTGAAAAATTGCAAAAAAAACCTAACAAAATATAAAAATTTGGGATCCAGATGGCTCGAGAGATATGCCCCAGGAGCGCAGGGATTCAGGAACTTTAGGCTTAAGACAGCTCTGAACCTCAGGTAGAGAAAAAAAATAAACTTGCAGTTTAGGCTGGTCAAAAAGAAATCTATTTCTAAAAAGCCCCTAGAAAGGGGTAGGCTTCTCCAGCACTGCCTTAGCAAGCTGGAGAGGAAGGGACAATGAGAGTGGGCGTGTCTTCTCTTACACTTTTATAGCTTTTGCTCCGCCCACAGTCCGCCCACAGTCCGCCCACAGCCCACCCCCCTGGTTCAAGGCGGTTGGTGTTTTCCCCTTGACAGACCACCTCTGTCCACCAATGGCTCCTCCTGGTCAGAGGGGTGATATTAGTTCAGATAAGGGTCATGTGCTTATGGGGCTGAGCTGTTTGTTGCAACTGGGGTTTTTAAAATCTGCCTTGAAACCAAGATACAAGTAAAACATAAAAAAATACATCCAACACATCTTAAAACACTTGTAAAAGTATACAGTAAACACAGGAAGACCATAAAAGCTTGATTATTGTACCTGGACTGATGGATTGATTTTAACATTCAATTTAAAAATATTAAGCTCAAATTAATTAAGGCACTTAATATGCAAAGACCAAGCACAAATAGGGATTTCATGTATGACATTCCTGGAGCAAGGGAGAGGCCACGGGGCATTTCCCGTGGGGTCTGTCCAAGTGTTGGAGGACGCAGCCTCCTTTTTATGCCGATTTCGCCGGCCGCATCTCCGTGTCCCTTTCCCCCGTGGCTGAGGTCCTTGGAAGGTACAGACTTCCCGATGCGCCTGCTGCATGTGCCCCTTAATGTGCACCCCCACTTTGTATAACATCCGATATTCATGGCTCTGTGAAGGCTTTGTTCTTCTTGGGGAAGTTCAGGAATTTCGCAGGACCATGGCTGAGCAGCAGTTCGTGTCAGCTAGTAACACTTTTCTGAAATTTTATGGTTTCTCTTGTTACATCCTTACCTCCAAGTCCCTGGCCCTATCTCCAATGGGATTCACAGCATCTGTTTGTAAAGACACGTTCATTTTCTTCCTTTTAGTTCCCCACTTCTTCTTTTCTCAGTCTTTCTCTTTACAAACTTTAAAAATGCCTTAATCTGTTCTTCCTGGGCCTTCTTTGGTTTTGGGATTATTCTCAGTGACCTCATTCTGTGTCCTTTTGCAGCCGTTTCTGGGTCAGGAGGCCTGGCTGCCACCTGCATGCCCTTGATCCCCTGCTGAATGAGCTGCACTGAGCAAGGTGTGGTGTATGGTAAAAAGATGAGAGTTGCTGCAGCACCTGAGAGGAGAAACAGCATTGGTTTAACCCATGGTCTGCCAGGGAACCACGAAAACGTTTCCCATTCCCGTCCTTTCCATGTTTGGACAGTACATGAGCTGCTTTCTTTCCTTTGTTCTCTGTTTCACCACTTTTCCTTGGCCATCTCTTTGCCAAGAGCACTTTGAGTCCTTTAATTTTTCACAACCTCCTGGTCCTTCTGCTGAAAGAGGATCTGATGCCATCCCAGGGTGAAATGTGGCGTTGCTCATGGGAGTGGATTGGTGGGTGAGAAGGTCAGGAGCTGGAGCTGTGTGCTTGGTTATGATTTGGAGGACAGCTTGTAATCTAATGATGCCTTGAAATGATCAATGGCTTCTCTGGCACCTGGTATGAATTTGTTTGGGTTCCCAGGGGCTGCTCCATGGTGTTGTAGGATTTGTTCTGGTGGCCGTTCATCTTTTCCCCATTTTTGGGTGCTCCCAAAAATGCCAGGGATGCATGAATTGACCTCTTTTCTCTGATTAAATCATCACATCCTTGGATTCCCAAGTGATTTCGCTGACCTTGTGGCAGCAAAAGCAGCCCAGTGGTCAAACCCACCCTGTATAACCCAGACAGTGCCAGCAGATGTTGGAGTGGGGAGAGGGATGATTCCCCCCCGCTTTTGTGAGTGAAGTTCTCCCAACATTCTCCGTTTGCTGTTTTCCTTTGCAGCTTCAGGGATTTCTGTTGCAGAGTCCGAGATGCTCAGTGTGGGCTCTGCCTTTAGCGATGCAAATTCCGTCTGTGCAGGGAGGCAGAGCTTGGGGTGAGGGGCAGAGGGAATCAGGCCAATTCCTCTGGCAGGCAAGGAGAGCCTGGGACATTGTGCACACTTCCCCCAGCAGAGATAATTTGCATTTCTAAATCTCTTTTGCTGGCTGCTTGGAAGGAAGTTTCTCCTCCAGCTCAGCCATCCCAGGAGTTGCATGTGCCCCTCCCCCCTCCGCTCCCTTTTTTTTTTTTCCCTTTTTTTAAAATGGTGTTTCATTAACTGTTAATGAGTTAAAGGGTCACCTTTAAAGCTCTTCCAGTTTTCAAAATGCAACCTAAAGGTGAACCTCGAAAAACCCATTCCAAAATTCTGCCATCACTAACAGCCACGCACACACATACACAGAAAAATCCAAAGCAATAAAGATTTTTCTACTTCTTCCCCTAAGTCTAAAAATTGTTTCTCACACCCCTGGCCCAAACCCAGCTGACAATGTCAGAGTAGGATTATGAAATAAAAAACATTTTAATTGTGTAGTCTTGTCAGTGAAACTGCGGGAAGAACAAAAACTCTCCAAGAACCTTTTTAGTGTGAGAGGATCAAGGCATTACTTTATTCTGGCCAGGATGTGCAACAGAAATCATTTCATGCACACAGAGCCCGGGTATGCAGAGAAAATCATCCCATGGCACACGAGTTTTACTCAAATTTTCCTCACCTTGATGCAGTCTAAACCCATAGAAATCCGTAGGTTTAATGTTCATTGGTTCCAAGTTGGGTAGTTCTTAGTGTTTGGTTTCCTATTGGCCCCGGATTGCTTGGCCTCTGATGTTCATTAGGTCCACACTCCTTGATTTCCTTCTCAGCCTTTTCCAGAGCAGGGGTCTCCAGCTGTGCCGGGGGCAGTGTCTGGGGTAGCTGTTCCTTGATGTTTGCTGATGGGCGTTGATGTTCTGTTGATGGGCGTTATCTTTTGGGTATCTTTTGGGCTGTTCCCAGTCTGTTGAGATGTTAAGCTCATCTCTGCTGAGCGGTGTAACATCCCTTAAGAAACACTTTAAAATTCCTTTCGCCGAGGCAGAGGCAAAGCAAGCCTGAGTAGAGAAATAAAATTTTAAAACAATTCTGAACTTGGTCTATTTTCCAGCAATCGAATCCCGCCGAGCCCAGAGTGTGAGTGTAACTGAGAGCCAGAGTGGAATTCTCCCGCTGTCTCCCGCAGCAGCTGTGGCGAGTGCAGGCACAGAAAGCTCTGAAGCTCGCCCGGTGCCAGCGAGGATTGGCCCCCAGTGCCTGGAGATGCCAGAGGAGGTGCCCAGCCAGACAATTTCAGCAGAGGATCTGTGGGCAGCCCCCGGGGCTTGCCCCGCTGTGGAGCCCTGGCTGCTGCTGCGGCCCCTTCTGTGCAGGGGCAGTGGTGGCCTCGCCTGCTCCTCCTGCAGCCGGGGAGTGCAAATCCGCGGGGCTTCCGAGAGCTTGAGGCGAGGCTGAGGGGTCCCCCCGTGTTCAGCTGTGCTGGCGGCTGTTTCTGTGCTCGGGGACACTTGGAATGGGCCACGCCCTTGGCCACCAGTGGTGCTTCTTTGCAGCCCTCAGGCAGGACCTGATGTCCTGGTTGGATGTTGTGGGCAGCAAAGTCCCAAGGCAGGGTCTGTGCCAGCCAAGCTTCCTGTGGAAGAGCTTTCACAAGAGACAGGATTCTGGCCACAGACTGCTTGAAACAGACATCCCTTATCTCCATCCCCCACTAGGTCGAGAATTCCCAGGGTGAGGAATTGAAACATCAGTTCCAGGGGAGATAATTGAATATCTGCCCTGGGTCTGGCTCTTCTTCTTGCCAAAGCCAATGGCAGCAGCCGTACCCGTGGCATCTTGGTTTCTCTCAGCAGCTTCAGAAGGTGTTTCTTTATTTCCCCATTCATTCTTTCCACCCGACCCGAACTCTGGGGGTGCCAGGGCATTTGGAGGTCCCACTGAGTTCCTAAAGCAGCCAGAACAGCCTGAAGGATCTTTCCTGTAAAATGAGTTCCCCTATCTGAGTCCATTGCTTCCACAATCCCATCTCTTGGAATTGTTTGTTCCAAACATGCCTTAAGAACTGATGCAGGGATTGCTGAAGCAGTTGGAAATGCTTCTGCCCCGCTGTGAGCTGCCATGCTGTTAGCAGAAGATATTGAAGCCTTCCTGCTCAGGGCATTTCAGTGCCAGGCTCTTCCAGGCACCCCCAGCTCGGCCCTTTGAGCTGAGCATGCGGGCGCTGAGCTGCGCTTTGTCTCCTTCCCTTTCCTTAAGAGCAGCGTGTCTTGTCACTCTTTTCCCTTCTGCTGCCCTTGCAGACCCATCCCTAAACACCTTTTCTCCCTCAGGCCAGGGAATGTCTGGTCAATCTCTCCTAGGCCGGCTCTGGAGCTCTGTCACTTGACTGCAGCCATGGGTTTCTTGCCAGCCCCGTGTCCAGGGCCGTTCAAACAGGAGGCTGGGTTCAACCCTTGCCCTGTCCTCAACTCTGAATCCTCCTGTTCCATCCAACAAGTTTCATTCTGTAAGAACCCAGCGCTGCTCATCCATTTAGAGGCTCCTTTGGTTAACAAAGCTTTACCTTGATGCCAGGCTTGAACAATGAGAGATTCTGCTGCTGTCAGTTTTCAGGCCTCAGTTCCCATTAAAGCCGGGGCTGCACAATTCTGCAGACAATGAGGCCACTCTCTGGCCACTGGGTGAAACATTTGAGCCCAGGAATTCCTTTGGCATGGCCCTGTTTAACATCCACATGCAATTCAAATGGTTTTTCCCTGTCTGGGAGGGCCAGGGCAGGAGGCTCAGTTAATCTGCTTTTGAAGCCTTGAAAATTGTGCTTTCCTTCTGGTGTCCATGATGGGGTTTCTTGCCTGGCAGAAGAGGAGTGTTGTAGGGAGAGATGCCTGGCTCCAGAAGCGCTGCCTTTAGCAGGGACTCAGTAAGAGGCTGTAACCCCTTCCTTGCCTCCCTTGGAACAGGGTATTGCTTTTAGACACCACTTGTCCTGGATGCTTCAGAGGAATTTGGAGAGGCTCCATATCTGATTTTCCCTATTTCCGTGGGGCTGCCCACACTTCTGGGTTCCCTTCAGCAGAGGCCTTTGCAGACATTTGACACAAAGGTACAGCAGCATTAGCCTCTGTATCTCCTTTGACAATGTGAATTTGCATTCCCACTTCAGCCACCAAATCCCTTCCCAGTAAATTACAATCACAATTAGGAACAAACAGAAATTGATGCATTTCAAACCCATCCCCCACATCTACTAATAGTGGTTGAATAAAGCACACCTGCTCATCTTTCCCACTTATTCCCTGAATAATCAAAGAAATTTTGAGGATAAGATTGTGCTATAAGGCATCCCTGTCCTCACTTTTTTCTCTTCCTCCTCTTTTCCATCTTCCTTTTCCTTTCTTACCACATAGATTCCTCCTGCTGCTGTTTGCCTTAACCATATTCCTGCACACTCCCTTCAACCAATCCCTTCCCAGCACACCAACACCATCCGTCCCCTGTTGCTGAGACCCCTTCTCCACTTCCCTTTTTACCCCTGCTGGGTGTCCATGTCCTTAATTAGCTCTGGGAGAATGTGCAAACTGCCTCAACATTGTCCCCTTTTGTTTGGGAAACGATGTCCATGGTTCTGTTCAGGCTTTGTTGTTGTTCTGGAAGTTGAGGAATTGAGCAGGAGCTTGGCTGAGCAGCAGTGTGTGTCAGTCAGTGCCATTTTGTGGAGCTGCTGGTTTGTGCTGTCACTTGCTTGTGTGCAAGTGCGTGTGGCTGTGTCCGAGCAGATTCAGAGCATGTGTTTGTAAGGAGGCGTTGGTGTTGTTGGTTCGCTGGGGGTGCCCGGTTTTCGGGACATCCCCCCTGGAGCAGGGTGTCCCCCCTTGGTGCAGGCGCGGCCCTCAGGCAGCGCTCAGCCAATCAGAAGGCGCGGCGCTGGTGACTCAGCAGTTGCCAGGCAGAGCCGCAGCGCCCGGCGCTCCCCAGCTGGAGCCCACGTGTGGCCCGGCCTTGGCGCCCCCCGCCAGGGGAATTTGGGGAGGTGGGAGGGGGGGAGCGCCAAGGCCGGGCCGGGCCGTGCTGTGCTGGCAGAAGTGGCTGCGGCGGGGGCCGAGTGCGGGCAGGAGCGGCCGAGAGCCCAGCGCTGCCCCAGCCCGAGCTGCCGCAGCTGCATCGCTGCTCGTGCTGTGCGATCCGAGAGCTCTGGGGGGCAGAGCGAGCCAGGGCTGGGTGCTGGGCCTGGGGGGAGCAGGAGAAAGGCTGGAGGAGCAGGGCTGGAGACCAGAATGGTGAAACGATGGCCGTGGGAGCAGCAGGTGGGATTCTGCAGGAGAAGGAGTAGTGTGAGGAAGAGGAGTGTGAGGAAGAGTAGGGACACAGGAGGAGGATCAGGAAGAGGAGGCACCCCAAGGTTCCAGCACTCGCTGTATCTGCAGCCTCCCCCCAGCCCCAGGAGCGTTGCCTCCCCCCATCCAGCAGGTGATCAGGGAGGGGGATCCACGATTTTCCCGAGGGTGAATCTTGGTGTTTCTGAGGTTTCTTGGGCTCCATGTTGGTGCTTTGGTTTTTTTGTGGGGGCTGAATGTGTTTATATTCTGGAGGGTGTTTTGTCTGAATCTTGATGTTTTGGGAGTTTTGGGTCTGTGTCTTGATGTTTAGGGGCATTTTGTGCTGAATCTTGGTGTTTTGGAGGTCTTTGTGGACACAAGATGCCCGGTGATGGACCTGGGCAGGAGGAACCCCCAGCCCAAGGCACTCACCCCTTGTTTTTTCCCCAATCCAGGATTTGTCATTCCCACGGCGTGGCCGGATGGAGGAGGAGGAAAAGCCCCAGAGATGCCACACGAGGAGGGGCTGCAAACACAGCCCAGACAGATCCAAGGAGGAAAGAGCCCCCCTTGGCCAGGAAGGCAGCCGGAGATCCAGGCAGAGCTCAGAGCTGGGGGAAAAGCCTCAGGGCAGGGAGAAGCCCCACAAGTGCTTGGAATGTGGGATGGGCTTCAGATGGAGCTCCAACCTGATCAGGCACCAGAGGATCCACACTGGGGAGAGGCCCTACAAGTGTGGGAAATGTGGGAAGAGCTTCACCAACAGCTCTAAGCTGATCCAGCACCAGGTGATCCACACCGGGGAACGGCCCTATCAGTGCTTAGCATGTGGGAAGAGCTTCCGCCAGAGCTCCAGCCTGTGGACACACCAGCGCATCCACACTGGGGAGAGGCCCTACGAGTGTTCTGAGTGTGGGAAGAGGTTTCCGACCAGCTCCGATCTCCTGAAACATCAGCGCATTCACACGGATGAGAGGCCCTTCCGCTGCCCCGACTGCGGGAAGGGCTTCAAACGCAACTCCCACCTCATCAGACACCGGCGCATCCACACCGGGGAGAGGCCCTACGAGTGTCCCCAGTGTGGGAAGAGCTTCTCCAGCAGCTCTACCTTGACCCAACACCAACGGAGGCACCGCTAAGGGAAGCCCTGCGAGTGCCCCGAGTGCGGGAAGAGCTTCGTGCGCTGCTCCAGCTCCATCCCCCGTGGCAGGATCGGCGTTGGATGATCCCCAGTGACCCCCGTGGGGCAGAGCCCTGGTGACCCCCGTTCCGGGTGATCCCTGCTGGGTGCGGGGAAGGTGTTGGAGAGATTTCTTTGCCTTCTCCTTGTGCTGCTGTGATGTGGTTGGTAATAAATTCCCTCCCTGTGCCCAGGCTGGGTCTGTTGGATCTGGAAGCTTCCTCCATGTCTGGCAGAGCCAATCCCTGGCGGCTCTAAAGATGGAGGTTGTGGGAATCCCGGAGGGGGAACCAAGGCCAACCAGAGCGCTCTCCCGGAAACGTGCCCTTATATAGCAAGAGCCTCCCTCAGCAGGAGGCGGGGCGAGCCCAGGGGGAAGGAGCAGCCCAATCCTAAGGGAAAGGGGCGGGGTAGGAGCCTGGGGAAAAAGCTCCGGAGCCTGGCAGTATCCAGTCAGTCGACTTCCGGCTCTGAGTCGGACTATAGCTGGAGCGAGTGGCTTGACGAGTGGTCCGTAACCGACTCCGACTCTGACAAAGATGATTTCAGAACAGATAAAAGCTATAACCACCGCGCTCCTACTCGGGCCAAGGGGAAATTTGAAAAAGAACGTACTCCGCTTACAGACTGGAGAAAGATAAAAACAGCCTGTGCTGAATGGGCCCCTTCAGCCACGCTAGCTTTCCCGGTCCGAGTAGGAGGGCAAGCCGGAATCCAGAGGACTTACTCACCGATAAATCCTAAAGATGTACAAGCAATTGTTAAAGCAATTGCAGACAAAGGGATTAATTCGGCTATGGTTTCCACCCTTATTGACAGCCTTTTTGGAGGGGATGACCTGCTCCCATTTGACATTAAACAAACCTGCAGATTAATTTTTGATGGGGCAGGGATGATTGTTTTCAAACAAGAGTGGGAAGACAATTGCGCAAAGCAGCTAGCCCTAGTAACTGGGGCAGACCACCCCCTCCACGGCTCCAGCCTGCAGCGGCTAATGGGCACGGACCCGACCATGATCACCCCCCAGGCGCAGGCCGAGGGCCTACGGGCCCATGAAGTCACGGTAACTACCCGTGCCGCTAGAGAAGCTATCCGCTCTGCTTCCAGAGTTATTGCTAGACCATCGCCATGGTCCACAATAAAGCAGAGCGAGAGTGAAAGTTTCACACAGTTTGTGGACCGCATCCAGGCAGCTGTCCGCACTGCGATAATCAGTGTAATGCCATGCTTTAAGTGTGGCCAGGCAGGCCACGTTGTAATGAATTGCCCCCAATTAGAGCCTCCATCAACAGCAGTTCCCCCACGCCAGACGCGACCTAGAGGGCCATGCTGGGCATGTGGGAAAAAGGGACATTTTTGCCAGAGAATGCAGATCCAAGCTCCAGGGAAACAGGAGGGGGAGGGGGCATCCGGGCCGCACACAGCTCCCTCCCACTCGGGACATGAAGCGGCCCAGCTATGCCAATCCTCAATGGGCCACGGAGCTCCCGCACCCACTGCCCCCCCGGGAAATGACCAATTCCACAGCTCAACCGATGGCTCAGTTAAACCTGTCTGCGCTCCAGGCACAGCAGGAACAACCCCCTGGGAGCGAGATCCCTGGGTGGCTTTGGCCATGAAAGTGGGCAGCCACCCGCCGATAGTGTGGGGAGTTTGCTGTCTCCATAACAACCCAGGTGACTCTGCTATTCGTCTCCCCTTTTTGATTGATACGGGATCAGATGTTACCGTCGTCCCAGAAACGTACTGTCCTATACATTGGGAACTGGAGGAGGCCCCCATGGTGGGCGGAGTTGGGGGACTATCTCGGGCCCAAAAAAGCACCCAACTGATAGCGATAACGCTCCGCACCGAAAGAGGACCAGAGAAAACTATCACCCTTTTCCCATATGTTATGCCAAAATGTCCACCGTTGTTGGGGAGGGATGCCCTTGCCCTACTGAAAGTCAGGGTGACAAATTTATTCTAAGGGCCACTGCCGCATACCCACCGCTGTCCATCAAACTGGTATGGAAATCGGTCGACCCAGTGTGGATCGAGCAGTGGCCCTTGTCAAAGCCTCGAATGACCGCCCTCCTCGAGCTCGTTAGCCGCGAGCTACAGCGGAACCACATAGAGCCCTCCACAAGCCCATGGAACACCCTGGTTTTCGTAATACCCAAACGATCTGGCGAGGGCTTCCACCTCCTGCCCGCTCTGCAGGAGGTGAACAAGAAAATCCAACCAGTGGGTCCAGTCTAAACTTTGCTGCCCATGAACTCGATGATACCAAAAGGGCAGCCCTGCGCGGTGCTTGACATTAAAGACTGTTTCTTTTCCATACCCCTGCATGATGAAGACAAAGAGCGGTTTGCCTTTTCCATCGTCTTCCCGAACAGTCAACGGCCTAACCTGCGCTTCCAGTGGAAGGTGTTGCCCCAAGGGATGGTCAACTCCCCCACCATCTGCCAAATCACGGTAGACCGAGCACTAGCACCAGTCCGCCACAGCGACCCAGCCACGACCATTATTCAGTACATGGATGACATCCTGATTGCCGCACCATCAGCAAGCCAGGACTGGATCTTTGGACGCCTCCGTGACCCATACATCCCAGTGCGCGAAGAAAGCGACAAGTCATCGAGCAGCCCAACAGCGCCCGAGAGTCCTACACCAGTGAAATCCAAACAACAACGGTATCTTTGCGTAATTTTGCTTTTGCAGCTTCTTGGCAGAGGGCAAGCCAATGCAGAACATCATCCTCACCAGCCATTCAGGTGGGTCCTACGCCACCTTTCGGGCGACAACGCAATCAAAGAAACCATCACACCAGGCAGCCCATCGTTCGATTTTAAGCTAAAAGAGATTTTTCCCTCGTATCTACAATTCCCTAGTTTTGGTGATTCCTCACTGTACCAAACCTATTGGTGTCCTGCTTCAAACCCAGGTAAAAGCTACTGTAACTATCCAGGGTACGGACATTGTGGGTATTGGGGGTGTGAGACTATCGTGACAAGCGATAGATGGCAACCACAGCAACCTGATGAGTTCCTCCAAGTCAAGTATGCACCCCAAGGCTGTCGCGAACCAAAATTCTCACTTGACAAGCGAATATGCCTGCCCCAAGATGGGAGTAGACACACTTGCAAACACTACAGAATGACAATTCTACAGCCGGCCCATAAGAGTTGGGCCTCGGGTAGAGCATGGACAGTGTATGTTCGCGCCCCTACCAGCTATTGGGTGAACGTACAAATTGTCAAGCTCCTACCGTCAGAATCCCGACCAGTTGGGCCTAATCAGATTCTTACGGTAAATAGAAATCCCATCTTCTCCCCACCTGGCCCATTAGCTACCCACCAAACACCTAAGTCAGCTCCTTACGATCAGTTTCTCAGCGTACTAAACGCTACCTTTTTGTCATTGAATCAATCAAACCCAAACTTTACGGAATCATGCTGGCTGTGTTATGTTTGTGAAGGCATTGCACTTAATGTTCCTTTTGGCTACTCAGCAGCACAAAATCCACACCAGTGCAGGTGGGACGCCCCCTGAAGAGGAGTTACTCTGAGTCAGATCACAGGCCAAGGCAAGTGCTTTGGCAATGCAGCCTTAGCAAAACGAATAGGCAATGTCTGTACTGAATTTGTCAAACTTGACAAAACGATCAAAAAGTGGGTGGTCCCATCTGCATCAGGAATGTTTGTTTGCCAGCAATCCGGAATAAGCCCCTGTGTGCTTCTTGATAAATTCGATAACTCTGCTGATTTTTGTGTCCAAGTTTGAATTGTTCCTAGAGTCCTGTATCACCAAGAAGAAGAAGTGTACCACCTTCTTGAAGAACCTACCCGGCTCCACAAGAGAGAAGCAATAACAGGCATAACCATCGCAATGCTGCTCGGCCTTGGAGCCACCGGCGCGGCCACAGGTGTTTCAGCCCTCGTGACCCAACACCAGGGACTTTCTCAGCTGCAGATGACTATTGATGAAGACTTACAAAGAATTGAAAAATCCATCTCCTTTCTAGAGAAATCTGTCTCCTCTCTCTCAGAAGTTGTCCTGCAGAACAGGCGAGGACTGGACCTCCTGCTCATGCAGCAAGGAGGCCTGTGTGCCGCCTTGAAAGAGGAATGCTGCTTTTATGCAGACCACACCGGAGTCGTACGGGACTCAATGACCGAACTTAAGGAAAGGCTAGCCCAGAGGAAAAGAGAAAGAGAAGCCCAACAAGGATGGTTCGAGTCATGGTTTAACCAGTCTCCATGGCTGACCAACCTTGTTTCCACTCTAATAGGCCCCCTCACTATGTTACTCCTAACGTTGATTTTCGGGCCTTGCATACTAAACAAATTGGTGTCATTTGTTAAAAGCCAGTTAGAAAAGGTTAACATTCTATTTGTTGACCGCCAACAATTGCTCTAGAGCGCATCTATTTTGTGAATGTTATATCACTTTTTATAACTTGTTATGTAGGTTTTACTAGTTCTTGAAATTTTATACCATTTATACTTTGTATGTTTCTTAATCAATCATGGGGGGGAGGAAATGTGGGTAATTCAGGATAGAGGGGGGGAAATGTAGGTGTTTAGGGACAGGCGTTCGGAAGATATCGCGCTGTACGGGACAGGTAAAACCCCTCCCCTCTACAGGTAATAGGTGAGCAGAAGGAAGTGACGTGGCAAACCCAGGTTATTTAACCCTATGTAATCCATGAATAAATGCCATTTGCCATCCACCACATTGGTGTCTGTGAGCTGATGGTCCAAACAACCTGAGGTGGTCGTCGTGCCCTTCCTGAACCAGGTCGCTACGCCTCAGAGAGGCAACACGGGACAATCTCCCCGGACCGGTCACCTCTCCCTGGGTCAGAGCTACTGACCCCACCACCAGCTGTAATAGTGCTCTTCCACAGATCTGAGTCGGCCACAATGGCAATAAAACCCTGGGCTTAAGGATGTACTTAAAAACATCAGAGAGGGTCCCTGTGCTTTTATAGGTAAAAGAGATCAAATGTTACATGAAAACAGTCAGGACTTCAATGCACTCAGAAAGGCCCTTCATGAATATCAGGCAAGAGGACAGAAATTAGAAAACACCTTCAGCCAAGTAAAACTGGCTTCATTTACTGAAACTACAGTAACCACCTGCTTTTGTTGCCTCTGTGCTCTTACAATACTGTCCAGAATTACCATGTTCAGAGAAAGTGTCCACGGGGGGGGGGGGAAGGAAAGGATTATTTACAGCAGTTCTACAGCCCTCCTTTTACTCTCATGCTCTATTTAAATATTCTGGCTGTTTCAAGGGCTGGGTAAAACTGGCTTTTGTAGACTGAACACAGAAAACAAACAGCAGAAAAATGCAGCATTTCCCCCCTCAGCCAGAACACAGCGAGAGCGCAGTGGTTAAGCAAAGGCAGAGTAAGCTGATTACCAAGTACACAGCTGCTCCTACCTGGCAGAAAGCAAAGGGAAAAAAAAACATATGAGTCATCAAATGTATGGGAACCTAGAATGCAGAGAATATTTCTCTGCCTGTTTTGAAAGGTTTTACCCCCCTGGACAGTACAGGCTTTGACCTTTGTCCACGGGAAAATTTGCCTAGCCTCTGGGAAGAACTTGAATCTGCAATGGTGTGAATTAGGTGACAGAATACTGCGTGATATTAGCACAGGGTGAAAAATTTAGTTTTTAGGTCTATTTGCATAGCAAAGAGATAGAAGTAGAAAACCTCAAAATGCAGAATAAGTTGTAGTTAAAAGCTTCTTTCTCCTTCTTCACTAACGCCATATTTTGCAGCAATAGTGGTTTGGGATGATTGGATACAGAATTCCGCAGTTCCTGTCTACGTGATTTAGGAACTTGTTGGACATGGGTAAAAAAGTGAAAATACCTTGTGTTTTAAGCTTTCATTGGGTAATTTACCTGTAAAAAGGCTGTGAAATCTTGATAAGTTGTCTTCTTGCTGGATTGTCTGCTCTGTGCTATGTCTAAGCCATGCCAGGGGCTTCTACTCGTTAGATAACAATTAATAAACACCTACCAAGAGGCTGAGAAGCATGAAGTCACATTCGCCTTGTTTTTTCTCCTAGAAAAAATTTGAACGTCTCCCTCATCAGGGAAGAACACAATTAATGACAAGGACAGTGTTAGAGCACCGGCACGGGCACAACAGAGCCAGCCTGGGCACAGGGAGGGAATTTATTCCCAACCAAATCCCAGCAGCACAAGGAGAAGGCAAAGAAATCTCTCCAACACCTTCCCCCCACCCAGCAGGGATCACCCGGAACGGGGGTCACCAGGGCTCTGCCCCACGGGGGTCACTGGGGATCATCCAACGCCGATCCTCCCACGGGGGATGGAGCTGGAGCAGCGCACGAAGCTCTTCCCGCACTCGGGGCACTCGCAGGGCTTCCCTTAGTGGTGCCTCCATTGGTGTTGGGTCAAGGTGGAGCTGTGTGAGAAGCTCTTCCCACACTGGGGACACTCGTAGGGCCTCTCCCCGGTGTGGATGCGCCGGTGGGTGATGAGGGTGGAGTTGCGTTGGAAGCCCTTCCCACAGTCAGGGCAGCGGAAGGGCCTCTCATCCGTGTGAATGCGCTGATGTAGGAGGAGGTGGGAGCTGGTATGAAACCTCTTCCCACACTCAGAACACTCATACAGCCTCTCCCCGGTGTGGGTGCGCTGGTGGATGATGAGGTGGGAGTTTTGATTGAAGCCCTTCCTGCAGTCGGGGCAGCGGAAGGGCCTCTCATGCATGTGAATGGGCTCATGTCTGAGGAGATCGGAGCTCCTCCGAAACCTCTTCCCACACTCAGAACACTCGTAGGGCCTCTCCCCGGTGTGGATGCGCTGGTGTGCCCTCAGGCTGGAGCTCTGCCCAAAGCTCTCCCCACACTGGGGACACTTGTAGGGCCTTTCCCCAGTGTGGATGCGCTGGTGCCTGATGAGGGTGAAGTTGTATTTGAAGCCCTTCCCGCAGTCGGGGCAGCGGAAGGGCCTCTCATCCGTGTGAATGCGCTGATGTTTGAGGAGATCGGAGCTGGTCTGAAACCTCTTCCCACACTCAGAACACTCGTAGGGCCTCTCCCCAGTGTGGATGCGCTGGTGTGCCCTCAGGGTGGAGCTCCACCCGAAGCTCTTCCCACATTTGAAGCACTGATAGGGCCTCTCCCCCGTGTGGATCCTCTGGTGTATCCTCAGATGGGATTTGTAGCTGAAGCCCTTCCCACATTCCAGGCACTTGTGGGGCTTCTCCCCACCCTGAGGCTTTTCCCCCAGCTCCGAGCTCCCCCTGGATCTCCGGCTGCCTTCCCGGAACAGGGGGGCTCTTTCCTCCTTGGATCTCTCTGGGCTGCGTTTGCAGCCCCTCCTCGTGCACCATCTCTGGGCCTTTTCCTCCTCCTCCATACGGCCACGCCTTGGGAATGACAAATCCTGGTTTGGGGGGAAAAAACAAGGGGTGAGCGCCTTGGGCTGGGGGTTCCACCTGCCCTTGTCCATCGCCACGCATCTTGTGTCTGTAAAAACCTCCAAAACACCAAGATTCAGACCAAAAGTCCCCCAGACGTCAACACACAGAAAAAAAACTCCCACAAACGTCAAGATTCAGACAAAACCACCTCCAAAATATAAATATTCAGCCCCCACAAAAATACCAAAGCACCAACATGGAGCCCAAGAAACCTCAGAAACACCAAGATTCACCCACGGGAAAATCGTGGATCCCCCTCCCTGATCACCTGCTGGATGGGGGGGGCAACGCTCCTGGGGCTGGGGGGAGGCTGCAGATACAGCGAGTGCTGGAACCTTGGGGTGCCTCCTCTTCCTGATCCTCCTCCTCCTCCTGTATCCCTACTCTTCCTCATATGCCTCTTCCTCACACTCCTCCTTCTCCTGCAGAATCCCACCTGCTGCTCCCACGTCCATCGTTTCACCATTCTGGTCTCCAGCCCTGCTCCTCCAGCCTTTCTCCTGCTCCCCCCAGGCCCAGCACCCAGCCCTGGCTCGCTCTGCCCCCCAGAGCTCTCGGATCCCACAGCACGAGCAGCGATGCAGCTGCGGCAGCTCGGGCTGGGGCAGCGCTGGGCTCTCGGCCGCTCCTGCCCGCACTCGGCCCCCGCCGCAGCCACTTCTGCCAGCACAGCACGGCCCGGCCCGGCCTTGGCGCTCCCCCCCTCCCACCTCCCCAAATTCCCCTGGCGGGGGGCGCCAAGGCCGGGCCACACGTGGGCTCCAGCTGGGGAGCGCCGGGCGCTGCGGCTCTGCCTGGCAACTGCTGAGTCACCAGCGCCGCGCCTTCTGATTGGCTGAGCGCTGCCTGAGGGCCGCGCCTGCACCAAGGGGGGACACCCTGCTCCAGGGGGGATGTCCCGAAAACCGGGCACCCCCAGCGAACCAACAACACCAACGCCTCCTTACAAACACATGCTCTGAATCTGCTCGGACACAGCCACACGCACTTGCACACAAGCAAGTGACAGCACAAACCAGCAGCTCCACAAAATGGCACTGACTGACACACACTGCTGCTCAGCCAAGCTCCTGCTCAATTCCTCAACTTCCAGAACAACAACAAAGCCTGAACAGAACCATGGACATCGTGTCCTATACAAAAGGGGACAATGTTGAGGCAGTTTGCACATTCTCCCAGAGCTAATTAAGGACATGGACAGCCAGCAGGGGGAAAAAGGGAAGTCGAGAAGGGGTCTCAGCAACAGGGGACGGATGGTGTTGGTGTGCTGGGAAGGGATTGGCTGAAGGGAGTGTGCAGGAACATGGTTAGGGCAAACAGCAGCAGGAGGAATCTATGTGGTAAGAAAGGAAAAGGAAGATGGAAAAGAGGAGGAAGAGAAAAATACTGAGAATTTGAATGTTTTCCAGTACCTTCCCTTATCTTATCCTCCAAAAGGGCCAAAACCCTCTTATCCTCACAGCCAGCTCCAGCTCCTTTATATACCCTGCTTTCCAGGACAGGAAAGAAAAAGGAGCTCAGTATTTCAGGTGTTTCTCTGTGGTGGGGAGCTGCAGGACAGGGCAGCACGGGCTGGGGGCCTGTGGGGAGCTGTGGGGCCGGGCTGGGGCTGTGGGGCAGCCGGGGCTCAGCGCCGGGCACTGCCTGACCCCAACACCCCCCGGGCAGGGCCGGCAGTGGCCCCCGGCCCCCAGGAGGCTGTGGGATGTGGAAGGATCAGGATTTTCTTTCATTGATCTTGTTTGGGTCACTGGAGAAACGAATGATTTTGCAGAAAGCTCAGCAGCTGTCAGAGGATGAGCACCCACAGGCACTGAGGGGGCTGCAGGAGAGGCACAAGAAGCCCCTGCAGCACTTGGCCAGAAAGGCTCAGCAGGGCAATGCAAGAAGGGATGAGCAAAAGGCCAAGGTGAAGGCAAAGGCCATGGCAGAGTTTCTACAGCCCCCCAGGGATGAACCGCAGGGCCCAAGGGGGCCCCAGCACCCAGGGGACGGCGGCGGCCACAAGCACCTGGCACAGGCATTGCCCTCCTCGGCACGGCAGAGCCCACCCAAACAGCCCCTGGCAAGGAATCAGGGGTCCATCTGCAGGCCAGAAGGACACTGCAAGCACAGACAGCAGCACCCTCAGCACCAGCAAGTCCACCCCACATGGACATGGATTGTCAGGGCTGGCAGAGCTCCCAGCAGACCAGGGACCCACCGCACCAGAGCCCTTGAGAACATTCAGGGCACGTCTGGATCGAGACGAGGCCGCTCCTGATGGACACAGGGGCCTCTCGATCCACTCCGAATCTGAGACCTAAGGGGGGAAATGGTCAAGAAGTTCTTCCATTATTCAGGCAATAAGTGGGAAAGATAAGCAGGTGTGTTTTATTCAACCACTATCAGTAGATGTGGGGGATGGGTTTGAAAGGCATCAATTTCTGTTTGCTCCTAATTGTGATTGTAATTTACTGGGAAGGGATTTGATGGCTGAAGTGGGAATGCAAATTCATATTGTAAAAGGAGATACAGAGGCTAATGCTGCTGGACCTTGGTGTCAAATGTCTGCAAAGGCCTCTGCTGAAGGGAACCCAGAAGTGTGGGCAGCCCCAGGGAAATAGGGAAAATCAGATATGGAGCCTCTCCAAATTCCTCTGAAGCATCCAGGACAAGTGGTGTCTAAAAGCAATACCCTGTTCCAAGGGAGGCAAGGAAGGGGTTACAGCCTCTTACTGAGTTCCTGCTAAAGGCAGCGCTTCTGGAGCCAGGCATCTCTCCCTACAACTCTCCTCTCCTGCCAGGCAAGAAACCCCATCATGGACACCAGAAGGAAAGCACAATTGTCAAGGCTTCAAAAGCAGATTAACTGAGCCTCCTGCCCTGGCCCTCCCACACAGGGAAAAACCATTTGAATTGCATGTGGATGTTAATCAGGGCCATGCCAAAGGAATTCCTGGGCTCAAATGTTCAACCCAGTGGCCAGAGAGTGGCCTCATTGTCTGCAGAATTGTGCAGCCCCGGCTTTAATGGGAACTGAGGCCTGAAAACTGACAGCAGCAGAATCTCTCATTGTTTAAGCCTGGCATCAAGGTAAAGCTTTGTTAACCAAAGGAGCCTCTAAATGGATGAGCAGCGCTGGGTTCTTACAGAATGAAACTTGTTGGATGGAACAGGAGGATTCAGAGTTGAGGACAGGGCAAGGGTTGAACCCAGCCTCCTGTTTGAACGGCCCTGGACACGGGGCTGGCAAGAAACCCATGGCTGCAGTCAAGTGACAGAGCTCCAGAGCCGGCCTAGGAGAGATTGACCAGACATTCCCTGGCCTGAGGGAGAAAAGGTGTTTAGGGATGGGTCTGCAAGGGCAGCAGAAGGGAAAAGAGTGACAAGACACGCTGCTCTTAAGCAAAGGGAAGGAGACAAAGCGCAGCTCAGCGCCCGCATGCTCAGCTCAAAGGGCCCAGCTTGGGGTGCCTGGAAGAGCCTGGCACTGAAATGCCCTGAGCAGGAAGGCTTCAATATCTTCTGCTAACAGCATGGCAGCTCACAGCGGGGCAGAAGCATTTCCAACTGCTTCAGCAATCCCTGCCTCAGTTCTTAAGGCATGTTTGGAACAAACAATTCCAAGAGATGGGATTGTGGAAGCAATAGACTCAGACAGAGGAACTCATTTTACAGGAAAGATCCTTCAGGCTGTTCTGGCTGCTTTAGGAACACAGTGGGACCTCCAAACGCCCTGGCACCCCCAGAGTTCGTGTCGGGTGGAAAGAATGAATGGGGAAATAAAGAAACACCTTCTGAAGCTGCTGAGAGAAACCAAGATGCCACGGGTACGGCTGCTGCCATTGGCTTTGGCAAGAAGAAGAGCCAGACCCAGGGCAGATATTCAATTATCTCCCCTGGAATCCATGTTTGGAATTCGTTACCCTGGTGTGATAAATGAGTGAATTCCTTACCCTGGTGTGATAAATGAGTGAATGATAAATGTTGTCTTTCACAGATATGATTTTAACACTTACAAGTGATGATGGATTATGTAGAAATAGTGTTAAAGTAAAATGTAGTTAAGTACAAACGAGATTAAGGTAAATTGTAACTTCGAAATAGTTGTAGTATGTTAAGAAATGTCTTAATAAACACACGGTAATAAATGTCTTTTGAGCTGAGAAACTACAGAGCCAGGAACCAAGACATCTTAGAGAAACAAAGAAGATAAACCGCATGCATCCCAGGAAGATTGTTACCTCATCAGAGCTCACACCGCCCAAGGGAACTGGCAGCTGCAAATGAGGCTGGAGACTGCGGAGGCACCGGAGAGAGGGGGCCTGTCTGCAGTTCTGAAGCGATCCAGAGGACTGAGGCGGTGTCCTGCTGGGGGAAGGGGCAGAAACGGGACAGGGGGAAAGGGGAGGGAAGTGTAAATTCCTTTCTGGGTTAATGAATATGTAACAGTTCAGGAGAGTACTTAAGCCCACAGTAAAATGAATGGAGGGCGCCTCTGGCAACATTGCCAAGCGCCCCAGGCTGTGATTTGCCTTTGTTCTACTAATAAATATTCAATGTTATATTGCTAAAAATTTAGCTTCTGCATTCATTTTCTTCAGCCTTGATCCTCTAACACTAAAAAGGTTGTTGGAGAGTTTTTGTTCCCCCCCCCCCGCAGTTTTGGTGACAAGATTACATCATTAGAAGGTTTTTTCTTAATAATCCTACTTTGACATTGTAAGTTGGGTCTGGGCCAGGGGTGTGAGAGTCAATTTATAGTCTCAGGAAAAGAAATAGCGAAAATCTTTATTAGTTTATGGGGTTTTTTATGTATGTGTGTGCGTAGCTGTTAGTGATGGACGAATTTTGCAATGGGTTTTTCGATGTTCACCTGTAGGTTACATTTTGCAAAACTGGAAGATCTTTAAAGGAGACCCTTTAACTCATAAACAGTTAAAAAAAAAACATGAAAAAAAAAAAAGGGAAAGGAGCAGCTTATGGGGGGGGGGGGAGGAGGGCCCATAGGTGAGTCACCTGATGGCTGCCCTGGAAGAGAAGCTTCCTTCCAAGCAGCCAGCAGAGGAGCTTTAGAAATGCAAATTAACTCTGCTGCGGGAAAGGTGCACAATGTCCCAGGCTCTCCTTGCCTGCCACAGGAATTGGGCTGATTCCCTCTGCCCCTCACCCCAAGCTCTGCCTCCCTGCACAGACGGAATTTGCGTCGCTAAAGGCAGAGCCCGCACTGAGCATCTCGGACTCTGCAACAGAAATCCCTGAAGCTGCAAAGGAAAACAGCAAACGGAGAATGTTGGGAGAACTTCACTCAAAAAAGTGGGGGGGAATCATCCCTCTCCCCACTCCAACATCTGCTGGCACTGTCTGTGTTATACAGGGTGGGTTTGACCACTGGGCTGCTTTTGCTGCCACAAGTTCAGCGAAATCACTTGGGAATCCAAGGATGTGATGATTTAATCAGAGAAAAGAGGTCAATTCATGCATCCCTGGCATTTTTGGGAGCACCCAAAAATGGGGAAAAGATGAACGGCCACCAGAACAAATCCTACAACACCATGGAGCAGCCCCTGGGAACCCAAACAAATTCATACCAGGTGCCAGAGAACCCAGTGATCATTTCAATGCATCATTAGATTACAAGCTGTCCTCCAAATCATAACCAAGCCCACAGCTCCAGCTCCTGACCTTCTCACCCACCAATCCACTCCCATGAGCAACGCACCATTTCACCCTAGGATGGCATCAGATCCTCTCTCAGCAGAAGGACCAGGAGGTTGTGGAAAATTAAAGGACTCAAAGTGCTCTTGGCAAAGAGTTGGCCAAGGAAAAGTGGTGAAACAGAGAACAAAGGAAACAAAGACTTAACAGAGCCATGAATACCGGATGTTATACAAAGTGGGGGTGCACATTAAGGGGCACATGCAGCAGGCGCATCGGGAAGTCTGTACCTTCGAAGGACCTCAGGCACGGGGAAAAGGGACACGGAGATGCGGCCGGGAAATCGGCATAAAAAGGAGGCTGCGTCCTCCAACACTTGCACAGAGCCCACGGGAAATGCCCCGTGGCCTCTCCCTTGCTCCAGGAATAAAGTTCCTTTTACAGAACTCCTCCGGCTCCTCTGGGGACACAAACCTCTGGCCACGGGAACTTTCCCGCACACTCCCGCCGACGGGGCAGCCACCTCTGTCCTACCCACAGCAGCCGGGACGAGCCAGCGCTGCTCCGGCACCGGCTCCTGCCGAGGCAGCAGCGGCAAGGAGAGCGCGGGCAGCCGCTCCCGCAGCGCCCTCACGCCAGGGCGAACACGGCGCCCACACGGCACAACGAACCCGCCCCAGCCCCCTGCCGCCCCCTCCGCCCGCAGCCAGCGCCGAGCCCCGCCAGAACCGAGCGCGGCTCCCACCTGCGCTGGGGCCGCCTCCGAGCTCCGCCGCCGCCTCACCGGGCTCCGGCCGCCGCCGCCGCTCCCGGGCCCGCACAGACGCTCCGCCAATGGCGCCTCTGCTGCGCCACGGCCGCCCTGCCGGCGGCTCCGGGCCCGGGCTGCTCCCCGCTCCGACCAATCAGCGCGCCAGAACCACGACTGACGGCAGCACCGCCCAATCGCAGCGAGGGGCGGGCTCTGCACACGGCCCAGCCTCGCCCCGCGCTCCCAGCGCCCCCCGGGCTGCGTGAGGGGAAAGCCGCAGCTGAGGAACAGCCCTGGAACGGGCCCGGCCCGAGCCGCCATTCAGCTGGGAAGGGAAACAAAGCTCTCCGCTGCTCCCGGCCCGACTTGCCCAGCCCTGCGTGTTGGCTGCCTCCGGCTCCTTGGGAAGCCCTGCAGCCTCCCAACTCCCGCCCCTAATTCGGAGCATCAGTGCATGGCTTTGATTTCGTTGTTCAGGCTCGGCTCTGGGCTGTCCTGGTCTGCTGCATTTTCTGGGTTCCTCTTGGATGCTTTGAGCAACAGGCTGTGCCCCGGGAGGATCCTTTGTGCTCCTTTGTGACAGAGGAGAACCTTCCAGGCGGTTCTTGCGGGAGCTGCTGCTGTGATGTCACGGGAACGCTGCCGCGTCCTCGCCGTGTTCCCGCTGCTGTGGGCACGGAGCCCTCAGTGTCCAGAGCGGCTCTGGGCGCCCGCTGGTTGCCGGAGGATCCTCCTGCCCGAGGCATTCTCAGCAGCCAGCCCAGCCCCTGCCGGGTGTCCTTCTGTGCTTGCAGGGGTACAGTCTGCCACGTGTGCAGCACGGCCAAAATGATCCAGCAAGCGGTTGCTGCAGTTTGCACTCTGTACTCTGTGGCTTATTCGGGGTATTTTTTAGCCCACTTGGCACGTAAGTCGAGGTTTTCCCTGGCTGCAGCGTCGGTGCCTTCGGGCTTGCTGTGTGCTTTCTGTTCTCCCACTGGAACTGAGCTGCCTTTGTAACCAAATTGCCATTAAGACACCGCTGGTTTGGGAGAGCTCCTGCCAGCAGCTGCAGCTGAAAAAGGGGGTGTCTGCAGCCAGCGGGGCGTGCACAGCATTTGCAATGGAGCCGGGGGGGTTCTGTTCCCTCAAGCGCAGAGTCTGTGCCAGCGGAGCCTGGAACTCCCTGCGTTGGCTGCTGCAGCCAAGAGCTGACACAGCCCAGGATTCTGTGCTGTTCTCTTGCTTGCTGTGCGAAGGGACTGTGGCTCCTGGAGGGATGTTGTGGAAGCAAAATGCTCTCTCTCGGGGTGTCCTTGCTCCGTGGGAGTTCCCACCACGGGCAGGTTTTTCCTAACAGCATCTGGTTCGTGTTGCCTGTCCCGTTGCAGGGCACCTCACGCGTGGATCCCGAGCAGCTCCTCCTTCGGTGAGTGGGAAAGGAACCTTTGGTGGTCGGAATTGTGCAGAGAGTTGTGAGCTTGGCATGTGGCAGTCGAGCGCCAGCCTGGGAGGCTGAAGGAAAGTTCCTGCCAGTGTCTTTGCAGCAGCAGCCGCAGCAGCAGCAGCAAAGGGATCCCTGGCACTTTTCTCCTTCTCTGCCGAAGAGCTTTTGAAGAGCTGCAGGTCTGGTTTTGCAGGCAGAAGATTGCTTGCTGGCTTTAGCCACGGTGGAATATGGAATGCCCAGCAATAAGTGGCAATGTCGACTTTAGCCCATTCCTAGTCTGAACAGCTCTGAATCCCATTTCTGCTTAGTGCAGCTGGATGTGTAGCTGAGGATAAATAAGGCGATAACTGAGATAGAACTTCCTGTCCCTCACGCTACCATCTGTCCACAGGGCACAAAAGCAGCATCAGCTCCTCCTCTGGCTCCCTGTGCTTCCAAAGAGGAGGCCAAAGAGGAGGAAGACAGCAGTGAACTTCCCCCTGTTCTGGGGGATGATGGTGAACTTCCCTCTGTCCCGGGAGATGAGGGCAAACATCCCACGGTTTGGGAATACAACAGTGAAGCTCCTGTGGTGTGGGGCGAGGATGGTGGACATCACCCGGTGTGGGACGAGGACAGCGAGGCTCCAGTGCCATGGGACAAGGACGACGGACATCTCCCCGCGTGGGACGAGGAGAGAGGACATCGTGGGACTTGGGAAGAGGACGGTGCAATTCTCCCAGCATGGGAAGAGGACAGGAAATGTCCCATGGCTTGGAAAGAAGACCAGGAACCTGCTGAATTTTGGGAAGAGGATGGGGAACCTCCCTCTGCTTGGGAAGAGGACACTGAACCTCCCTCTGCTGCGGGATCCTGGGCTGAACATTCTGACAGCAGCACAGCCCTCCAGCCAGAGGGCAGAGAGGAGTGGTGCCTGATGCAGCTGAGTACGTCTGCTGTGCTGCTGTGTGCCAGAGCAGGGTGCTGCGTGTGTGTCTCAGCATCAGCTGCACCCAGGCTTGCTGTGCAGCTGAATGTCACAGAGTCATTTATTGTCCTTGCCCAGCTGAGAGCAAGGGGCTCCCGGCCCCAGGGAGTGGGGCTGCATTTTGGCCCTGCTGCAAGGCGGGGTCTCCATCTGGGAGGGAGCGTCTTCCATGTGGTTTCTTTCAGGGAGCACCGTGAGCGTGGGGGAGCCTGCCGAGAAATACCTGGAACTGGAGCAGGTTGGCCAAGGGTAAGTGCCCGGCAGTTACTTCTGCACAAGCAGGGGCCAGGTATTTGCTGGTGCAGGATCAAGTGAGAAGCCAGGCAAGCTGCAAACAGCTTCAGACACTGGGCCACGATCCTGCTGTCTCTCAGTCCTGATCAGAATTGGTAACTGTGGTCAGAAGGCACCGTCAGAGGCCCCTGAGGCCGGCAGTGTCCTGCCTGCAGCAAGGAGCAGGACCTGGAAGATCTTCTGTACCTGGAATTTGATTGCCTGAAAGAGCAGCTCACCATCTGGTGACTGTCAGAAAACAGTTCTCAAGAAGATTCCTTTCAAATATTTTGCTTCCAAAAATATCCACCGGTCAGGATTATCAACATAACAGTTTAGAAACAGAAACCAGAGATGAACTGATAAGTGCTCTTTTCAGCACAGGTAGTAAGCCCCGTACATTCAGTAACAGACACAGAGCTGCTGCACTCGAGGGGAAAATGCATCAGCTGCCTGATGGCAGGGCCCTTGTGGATCCTGCAGCTCATAGGCAGGAAATGGAAAAGGATGAAATACATTCTTTTCCAGTTCTTTAGATACCCGCTCCCACCCTAGGTTTTGGACTAAAGTAATTCAGTGTGGACATTTGGGATTTGCTCCAGCCCTTTTCCTTCATGTTGGGCCCCAGTTTTCTTTCGCACACCTTGCGAGGCACAGGGCTGGTGGCTGCTGCGCTGCTGTTTGAAGGGTCGATGCACCCAGGTGTTTTGTAAACGCTGCAGGCAGCAGAGATCTCCTGTCTGGGCTGGCTTTCACTCCCAGGGCCTAAAGCGCTGCTTCTTTCTTCTCTGCTGTTCTGTCTCCAGGGCTTTCGGAACCGTTTATAAAGGACTCGACAGGGCCACTGGAGGAGAGGTCAGTGTCACCACGCCCAGCGTGTCGGGCAGCTCTCGAGGGCTTTCCCCTCTGCTGGGAGCTGTGGCTGCAGCTTTGGGGGGCCAGCAGAGCTTTCCTGCACAGGCTGTTCCACTGAGGGCACAGCAGTGCCAGCCTGCAGAGCACGGCTGGGACAGACTTGAGCCTTCTGAAGTGCCCAAAGGAATGCAAGGAGGGCAGCGGTGTCTGTCAGAGCAGGACACGCTGGCTTGGTCTTCATATCTGAAAACATCAGTGCATCAGCTGGTGGAGGCTGAGGCCTAATTTATCTTCATCCCAGCCTCGGACAGGAACACTGTTTAGCAGTTTTTCCATCCTGCGTTTCATCTTCCAAGAGTACCTCAAGACCTAATGAGGGAGTGATCCTGCTTGGGATCAGTTTGGGGTTTTAGTCCTACTGCAGCTGTTCCCAGAGAGAGGGAGAGGAATGAGAAGATGGATGTGCAGAGCAAAGCTCTCTCCTAAACCCTGCAGCTGTGTTTGGGTCTGGTGTCAGTGACAGCCCGTGACAGGGATCATCTGAGCAATGTTTGTGCGTGTTTGCTCTGTTGTGCAATCCCAAACAGAGCAGTTGCGTTTGAAATCATGACCAAAGCCCCCAGGATTGCTAAAGGGTTCCCGGCTGTTTTGCTCTGTTTTCACAGAACCAGAATTACTTCCTGCTTGCAAAATGTGTTTGAATGATAATGAGCGTGGTGGTAAACTAAGGTGGTTTGAGAAGACTGCAGGTGCAGAGAATGCTGTGAGAGCTTTGAGGCTGAGAGCTGAGGGCCCATTTCTGCAGAGCTTCCAAGGCCAAATGTCTCTGGCCCTGTGTCCTGTAAGCGGCCCCGCAGCGAGCAGAGAAATGGGCTGTGGGAATGTCACTTGCTGAGCCCGGGTGTCCCATCCCAAGGCAGTTTGGCACAGCCCGGCTCCGTCGCTCCGCAAAGACTCGCTCCGTGTTTGCTGCGGCCTCCTGCCCCAGACTCCTGCAGTTCAAGGGCTGCAATGTCCTTTCAGGTGGCCATAAAGAAAATGAGTCTCAGAGGGCAGAACAGGGAACGAGCTGTGAATGAGATCCTGGTCCTGAAGGACAAGAAGAACCCCAACATTGTCAGCTCTTTGGACAGGTGAGTGCTTCAGCTCTTATCCCGTGCACGGGCCCTGCGTTAATCTCTCCTGGCATCCGCAGTCTGTAGCCTGTTTTAAAAAAGCCTCACCCGGCCGTAGCTTCCCAAAACAACAGCCTGTCAGTTCACTCCCTCTGTGTGCTTTTGTTGCTTTGGTTTGGTTTTTCCTTCAAGCTGACCCAGTTTTCTGGGTCTTATGACAAGTGCTGATAAACCCTGTCAGAAATTATTTCCCTTGGCTTCTCCTTCCCAACTCTTTTCCATTGCTGCAGATGCCAGGAAGACCAGGTTCTTGTTTCCAGAAATGTCTCATGTGCCCATTTTGCAATGGCCTTGCCTGTTTCTGAAGGGACTTTCTGCAAGGTTTTCCAAACACTTGACCACTTTGTCCTAAGTGCTGCACGGCCTCCTGCCCTGGATAACGCTGGAAGTTGTGTTGCCTTGTTCTGGAGGGAACGGTGGAAATGCTGAGTTCAGATGCTGAACCAGCTGGGGGCAAGTGTTGTGATTCCACATTGATCTGGGCTGTTGCTAAACTGCATTTTTCACTTGCTTGCCATCTAAGGCCTCTCCTTTCCCACAGGCGTCTCCTTCTCCTTTAGACTGTGCAGATCCCAAGGACTGTGCAGCCCAGCAGGAATGTCTCTGCATCGGATTCTGTCCTCATTTACAAGTGACCTGGAAACAAAACTCCACTCAAGGCTTTTCCATCAGGGAATTGAGCAGTGCATGTTCATCTCCACGCCATTGTTTGCCTCTTCCAGCTTCCTTGTTGATGAAGATCTCTGGCTGGTGATGGAATACATGGATGGAGGAACTTTGCAGGACATTGTCAGACAGACACGCATGGCTGAAGGAGAGATGGCAGCTGTCAGTCGGGAGGTGAGGGATCCTGCTCGTGCTTCCCATGGCTTGGACACAATGCTCCTTCCAAGCAGGGCCTGAGAACAGGAGTGGCTCCATGCTCAGAGCTTTGTTTCTGTGTTGTTTTTATGAGCTGGAGAAGAAAGAGCCTCTGAAGTGAACGGCCTGCCAGTGTCACTGCACTTCCACTCTGCTCTTGTCCTCTTTCCTGCTCTTTGTGGGACTCTCTGTCTTTTTTGATTTGATTTGCTGTTCTCAGCTTTGCCTTGAACCATTTGCCCGGAGCTTGTCTGCACTGCGCTCCTGGCCTGGCACAGCAAAGCTGCTGCTGGCAGAATTCTAAACTGTCCTTTCTTGTGTGATTGTGTATTCCGGCCATGGATTTCCACCCTCGTGTTTCTTGCTCTCTCTCAGTGTCTGCAGGGCCTGGATTTCCTCCACTCAAACCGGGTGATCCACAGAGATCTGAAGAGCTCCAACATCCTTCTGGCAATGGACGGCTCTGTCAAGCTGGGTGGGTGTTCCTGGTCAGGCACGGCGCTCCCGGGCTGCGGGTGTGGGGCTGCTTCCCAGTGACGGCCAGAGCCCCACAAGTGCTGCTGGTGGCGGTGCCCGGCCCCTGCTGCCAGCTGAGAGCGGCTGCCCCATGCAGAGAGCTCAGGAGAGGAGCAGGGTGTCAGCAGTGGCTTTGCTCTGGGTGTGGCCCTTGCAGAGGGGCGGGAGTTGGAATCTGAAGCTTCAAGGGAATCACTAAAAGCCACTGCATGAAAGCTGAGAGTTCCTTTAAGGGTCCACTTCCATCTTGCCTTGGTTACAGCCCTGCGGACTTTTCCAGCTGGATTCAGCAGTGCATTCTCAGACTGAGAGTGGGCAATCTTTGTGCTTGGTTTCCTCATTCCAGCTGCCTTTGACAGTGTTTGTTTCTGTCCTCAGCTGATTTTGGCCTCTGCGCTCAGCTCAGCCCTGAGCAGGAGCAGTGCAGCTCCATGGTGGGCACTGCTCACTGGATGGCCCCAGAGGTTGTGACCAGTTCTCCTTATGGCCCCAAGGTGGACATCTGGTCCTTGGGCATTGTGACCATCGAGATGGTGGAAGGAGAACCTCCTTACTTCGAGCACACGGCAGCCATGGTAAGAGGCAAATTTCCCAGAGTTTGCAGAGGCCGGAGAGCACAGTGGGACCCCGCCCTGGGAGGAGCAGCTGGAGGGCTCTGCCCATCGGGAAGGGAATTCCCAGAGGATTCGAGCCTGAGCACAGACAAATATTCTGCAGTCTCCAGAATTTGCTTTGGGTTTTAAGTTGTTGCAGCTCTTCTGTCGGTGAGGATGACCTGAAAACATGAAGCCAGAGCATCAGCTCTAATCTTATCTTGCAGAAAACCCCAGACCAACCCCAAAACCCACACCCAAACCCAACAAGTTTTCTGAAGGAGTTTCTGAAAGAGGTTCTGCGAGATGAACTCCCCCTGACTCTCCTCACTGGGAAACTTGTCTAAAACATGAAGATGATTGTTTAACATCCCCATAGTCTAACATATTTCTTTCCTAGCCCAAGCTACTTTCTCCATGTCACCAAGGCTGAGCTTTCAGCAACCCAAACCTCGGGTTCCTTGCCTGGCAGTTTCTGGGATGGAACATCTTGAATGCATTTACTTGAGTGTCAGTGGCACTGCAGGGATGCATTTGATGTAAGAATCCTTGGAAATACCACAGGCAGACCACAGTGACTCTTGCAAATGGCCTGTAAAGCTGGTGTCCGTATTTGGAGAAGCAAAATGGGTTATTTCTGATGGAGGTTCCAACTAACAAAGTCAGCCAATGACATTGGCTCTCAAGGCAAGATCATGTGGATGTTGGAATGGCTGTGGCTGCAGCAGCATTTGGCTTTTTTGGTTGGCATAGAAAAATGAGCTCTGAGCAGCATCTCTGCCAGGGAGGAAAGTGTCCCTGGAGACTGGGGCTGAGAAACCGGGGTCGCTGTGAGCACTCGTGGGTGTGAAGGAAGCTGTCAGAGCTTTTTCAGAAGTGTTTGCTTTTCGCGCAGGCTCGCTGTCTGATCCGGCAGAACGGGACCCCGCAGCTGCAGGAGCCCAGGCGCCTGTCGGCTCTGCTGCGGGACTTCCTGGAGTGCAGCCTGGAGCCGGACGAGGAGCGGCGCTGGTCTGCCCAGGAGCTGCTGCAGGTGGATGCGAAGCGGCTGCAAGGGAAAGAGCAGCGCGAGGGAGGGGTTTTCTCGTGGGGCCCCCTCCAATAGTGTCCAGTCTCGCTGCTTTTCACATGCAAAGCCAGCAGAATCCTCGCCTGGTTTGGCTTGGCAGGGTCCTTTGCAGGTCGTCTGGACCAGGTGCCCTGCACGGAGCAGGGACATCTTCAAGCAGATCAGGTGGCCCTGAGCCCTGCCTGACCTGAGCCTGGATGTTTCCAGGGAGGAGGCACCTCCCACATCTCTGGGCACCCTCTGCCAGTGTTTCCCCATGCTTCTGATAAAAAAATTCTGCCTCAGATCTAATCTGAGCCTGCTTCCCTCTCCTGAGTTTCAAACCATTCCCCTTTGTCCTGATGCAACAGAGCCTGTGAGGAACTTGACTTGGGAAAGTAACAGTTGATTTCTTTCTTTTTCATCCTTTGGGCAGCACCCATTTTTATCATCAGCCAAGCCTCTCTCCAGCCTGAGCCCTCTGATCGCTGCAGCAAAGCAATTGAAGGAGCAGCGGAGGACCTGAAGCACCTGGGGCCAGCTTTTTGTTATAGTAGTTAGGACAAGTGGATAGTTACGGTAGTTAGCACTGCTAGTTAGTTATGGTGGTTAGGACAGCCTGGTAGTTATGGCAGTTTTTTGAATAAAAACTCTGTTAAACCTCAAGTCCCTTGACGTGTCCCTTCCTTGTTCCCCCATGACTCAGCTGCCCGGAGCAATGCGAGGGGAGAGCGGGCCCAGCCTTGCCCAGAGCTGAGCCCCAGCAGAGCCCCGGCAGAGCCCAGAGCAGCCTCAGCATCGGCAGAGTCAGCCTGGAAGGAGGCGCCTGGAGCCTTCTCGACTGCAGCTGACTCTTGTTTACAAACCGCGTGGGGTGGGAAATGCCACTGGTTCTGCAAGAGGGCAGAGGGGGCCCGGGGAAGGCCCAAGTGCTCCAGGCGAGGCAAAAACCCGCCCAGTGCTGGAGAAAAACCACGCCTTTTTCCCCTCCTACGTCGGCCAAAATATTGAATCCTAAACGAAGTCAAACGGGGCAGGGGAGGAGCCCAGGCCCTTCCACCCCTGCAAACCAAAGCGTCCCTTGCACGGCTCTGAGCCCCGGTGGCCCCGCGGGCGTTGGTTTCTGTCGGGCTCGCTGCCGCCAGCCCAGGGCCAGCCCGGGACAGGGCAGGCGCTGGAGGCTGCGGGCGGGGAGATGCGATCCCGGGACACGCATCCGGTGGCACCTGCGAGCGCAAGCAGGGGAGGGGCTCCGGCAGTGACAGGGGGAAAGGAATAAGGTGAATGTGACTTAAACAAGCCAAGCCCGTGAATCTGCTTTAGATAGGGCCAGGGAGCTGTAGGTAGGAAGGAGTGAAAAAAACTATCACTTCCAGAAAATGTTACTGATTGCCATGAACTGCAGCTCAGCCAAGGCCGTGTGAAATTCCTGAACTTAGAGAAGAAGAACAAAGACTCAATGGAGTTATTAATATTGCTTTGTTTTACTGAAACAAACAAAACGGGTGTGTGCATATTGGAGGGCAGATCGGGAAGTCTGAACCTTCCAAGGAACAGTCCCGGGGACAGAGCAGCCACCTCTGTCCTACCCACAGCAGCCGGGACGAGCCAGCGCTGCTCCGGCACCGGCTCCTGCCGAGGCATCAGCGGCAAGGAGAGCGCGGGCAGCCGCTCCCGCAGCGCCCTCACGCCAGGG
Source organism: Aphelocoma coerulescens (assembly GCF_041296385.1). Taxonomy (NCBI): domain Eukaryota; kingdom Metazoa; phylum Chordata; class Aves; order Passeriformes; family Corvidae; genus Aphelocoma; species Aphelocoma coerulescens. The sequence continues at coordinate 1,526,777 of NW_027184061.1, read as the reverse complement.
CGAACACGGCGCCCACACGGCACAACGAACCCGCCCCAGCCCCCTGCCGCCCCCTCCGCCCGCAGCCAGCGCCGAGCCCCGCCAGAACCGAGCGCGGCTCCCACCTGCGCTGGGGCCGCCTCCGAGCTTCGCCGCCGCCTCAGCCGGTGTTCGCAGTCACCCCCAGTATGATCCCAGTCACTCCCAGCATCATCCTGGTCGCTTACAGTCACTCCCACTGTGTTTTCAGTATGGTCCCAGTTCCTCCCAATACGATCCCAATTGCCCACAGCGTGGTCCCAGTGGCTCCAGTTACACCCAGTATGGTTCATTTCACTCTCAGTAAGAGTCCAGTGTGGCTCCAGTCACTTTCAGTATGAACCCAGTCCCTCCCTGTATGATTGTATTTGCCCCCACTGTGGTCCCAGTTGCTCCCAGTGTCTTGGTTTGAAAGACAGGTGTCTGCCAAGGAAGGCAGGAGTCTCTCCTGAAATGGAAGAAAAAAAAAATTGCAATCCCCTTCCCTCCGAATCGTTATAATTTTGAAATGACGAAGCTTTCAGGCAAAGATATGAGGAACAGGAATAACAGTTCTTGACTATTATGTATCTTTATGTGTATAACCAGTCAAACAAACAGCAATAACTATGGCAGTAACAGCAAACAATCCCAAACCCAGTCCCAGCCTTCTCGGCTGTCAGGCCCTTTCCCCTCGGGTGCAGTTCCGCTCGCAGCCGGCAGGGGCGCTGGCGGCTCCCGGTGAGCAGGGCAGGTGCGATGGTTCCCCCGCGGCTGCAGGGGGCGCTCCGGAGCGAGCTCGGGGAGCACGCGGCACTGGTGGCCTGGGATCCCGGGAAGGGATGGAACAAAGATTTCAAAAACCCCCTGGACAGCCGATCTCGGTGTCCAGCTGGACCCTCGGGAACAGCAGGCTGGAATGGCAGGGACGAGCACAAATCCCGGGTGTCAGACGAGATGTATCGAACTCCGGAGCTGTGGTGGGAACCCCTGGAGGTCATGGCAGGCAGGGAGAGCGGGCCTACAAAATAGCGAAGGCTCAAAGCAACGGCACGGGCGGGGCGGCCGCAGCCTGGCTCCCAGTGGGGCAGGGAAGGTGGGCTTGGGATCCCCAGGTCTCTCCGGTAGAAGGAAAGCAGCCGAAGAAGCAGCCTCTCTCTCTCTGTCCAAACGCCGGGATCTGACTGCCCACAAACTTAGGTGAAAGAGATGCACCCTTCCGTCTATGGCCAGGTCCTTTGATTTCCTTAAGCATCCAGTAATTTGTCCCCCTGGCAACATCTATGAGGAAAATTCCTTTAAGAGAAAAAGAAAATAGGAGGAGAATTAAATCCCCAACATTATCCACCCCAAATTTTTCCCATACTAACATGTTACATGAAACTTAACCCTTTTAACCATACACATACATGCATCACCTGAATTATATACATATATACATGCAGATACTGATACAAGTCCAGAGCCATGGGTAGTTCACCCTTAAAACAAGTTCCCTTGAGGTATGCATCGGGTCTCTCCATCTTTTGCATCACCCACCAGGTGCAACCTGGTTCCTGAGCGAAGGCAACCCCACGGATGTGTTTGTCTTTGCTCAAGGCAGACTTTACCCAAACAGTTTTTCCAAGCATACCTCTCATGTGCACCACTGGAACCTTATCCCCGTTTGTTGTTTGTAGGGGTTCGGATTGGGCAGGGCCAGTTAACTAACCTGGTGACTCTTGCTAAATGCACCTCCCAGTTTTTGAAAGTCCCCCCACCCAGTGCCTTCAAGGTGGTTTTAAGCAGTCCATTACACCGCTCAACCTTCCCAGCTGCTGGTGCATGGTAAGGGATGTGGTACACCCACTCAATGCCATGTTCCCTAGCCCAGGTGTTTATAAGGCTGTTCTTGAAATGAGTCCCATTGTCAGACTCAATTCTCTCAGGGGTGCCATGCCTCCAAAGGACTTGCTTTTCAAGGCCCAGGATGGTGTTCCGGGCAGTAGCGTGAGGCACAGGGTAGGTCTCCAGCCATCCAGTGGTGGCTTCTACCATTGTGAGCACATGGCGCTTGCCTTGGCAGGTTTGAGGCAGTGTGATGTAATCAATCTGCCAGGCCTCCCCATACTTGTATTTGGACCATTGCCCACCATACCACAGGGGCTTCACCCGCTTGACCTGCTTGACCACAGCACATGTTTCACAGTCATGGATAACCTGGGAGATACTGTCCATGGTTAGATCCACCCCTCAATCTCGTTCTCCCCTATAGGTGGCATCTCTGCCCTGATGGCCTGAGGCATCATGGGCCCATTGAGCTAGGAACAACTCCCCTTTATGTTGCCAATCCAAGTCTATCTGGGACACCTCTATTTTTGCAGCCTGATCTACCTGTTTGTTGTTACGATTTTCTTCATTATCCTGGCTCTTGGGGACGTGCATATCTACATGGCGGACTTTCACGGATAGCTTCTCTACCCGAGTGGCAATGCCTTTCCACTCCTCAGCAGCCCAGACTGGTTTTCCACTGTGCTGCCAGTTTGCCTTCTTCCACCTTTCCAGCCAACCCCACAGAGCATTGGCTACCATCCATGAATCAGGGTAGAGGTAGAGCTTTGGCCACTTCTCTCTTTCAGCAATGTCAGGAGCTAATTGGACAGCTTTGAGTTCAGCAAATTGGCTCAATCCACCTTCTCCTTCAGTAGCTTGTGCAACTTGTCATGTGGGACTCCATACAGCAGCAGCTTTCCATTTCCAGCCAGCGCCTACAATTCGGCAGGAACCATCAGTGAAGAGGGCGTATTGTCTTTCACTCTCTGGTAGCTCGTTATATCGTGGGGCTTCTTGGGCACGTGTCACTTGCTCCTCTTCTTCTTCAGAAGATAACCTAAAAGTCTCACCTTCCGGCCAGTTTGTAATTATTTCCAAGATGCCAGGGCGATTCGGGTTTCCAATTCAGATGCCCTGGATGATGAGGGCAATCCATTTGCTCCAAGTAGCGTCGGTGGCGTGATGTGTGGAAGGAACCTTTCCTTTGAACATCCACCCCAGCACCGGTAGTCAGGGTGCCAGGAGGAGTTGTGCCTCTGTGCCGATTACTTCTGAGGCAGCTTGGACTCCTTCATAAGCTGCCAAGATCTCTTTCTCTGTGGGAGTGTAGTTGGCTTCGGACCCTCTGTAACTTCAGCTCCAGAATCCCAGTGGTCAGCCCCAAGTCTCACCAGGCACCTTCTGCCAGAGGCTCCAGGACAGGCCATTGTTCCTGGCTGCAGAGTAGAGCACGTTCTTCACCTCTGGTCCTGTCCTGACTGGGCCAAGGGCTACGGTGTGAGCGATTTCCTGCTTGATCTGGGCGAAGGCTTGCTGCTGTTCAGGGCCCCAGTGGAAATCGTTCTTCTTGAGGGTAACCAGGTAGAGAGGGCTCACGATCTGACTGTACTCAGGAATGTGCATTCTCCAAAAACCTATGGCGCTTAGGAAAGCTTGTGTTTCTTCTTGTTGGTTGGTGGAGACATTGCAGTCATCTTATTGATGACCTCTGTGGGAATCTGATGTCGACCATCTTGCCACTGAAACCAGCTTCCAGGACAATTTCGATGATCGTCTCTCCCTTCTCAGACACCTCCGATGCCGTGTTCCCCCACACAATGATGTCATCAATGTACTGCAGATGTTCTGGAGCCTCACCCTCTTCCAGTGCAGCCTGGATCAGTCCATGGCAGATGGTGGGACTGCGCTTCCACCCCTGGGGCAGTCAGTTCCAGGTGTATTGCACGCCCCTCCAGGTGAAGGCAAACTGAGGCCTGCACTCTGCTGCCAGAGGAATGGAGAAAAAAGCATTAGCAATGTCAATAGTGGCATACCACTTCGCTGCTTTGGACTCCAGCTCGTACTGGAGCTCCAAAATGTCCGGCACAGCAGCGCTCAATGGTGGAGTCACTTCATTCAAGCCACGATAGTCCACAATCTCCATTCCCCATCAGACTTGCGCACAGGCCAGATGGGGCTGTTGAAGGGTGAGTGGGTCTTGCTGACCACCCCTTGGCTCTCCAGCTCATGGATCATCTTGTGGATGGGAATCACAGCATCTCAATTTGTCCGATACTGCCAGCGGTGCACTGTCGAGGTGGCAATTGGCACTCGTTGCTCTTCCACTTTCAGGAGACGAACTGCAGAGGGATTTTCTGATAGTCCAGGCAGGGTGTTCAATTGCCTAATGCCCTCTGCCTCCACAGCAGCAATCCCAAATGCCCACCTGAGTCCTTTCGGGTCTTTGTAATAGCCATTCCGAAGGAAGTCTATGCTCAGAATACACGGGGCCTCTGGGCCAGTCACAATCGGATGCTTTTGCCACTCCTTCCCAGTCAGGCTCACCTCAGCTTCCAACAGCGTCTAATTGTGAGATCCCCCGGTCACCCCAGCGATGGATACAGGTTCTGCCCCCACATGTCCCGATGGCATTAAAGTACACTGTGCTCCAGTATCAACCAATGCATCATATTTTTGTTGCTCTGATGTGCCAGGCCATGGGATCTACACCGTCCAGAAAACGCGGCTTTCCCGTACCTCCTCCTGGCTAGAGGCAGGGCCCCTCTAGCCCTGGTTATCATTCCTTTCCTGGGCATACATGCTAGAGGTCCCTTCAAGGGGATCCAACATATCATCCTCCCTTCTGTAGTTCCTGGCAGCTCGGTCACGGGAGGCTGTGGCTACTTTCACCTTAGCAGAATCCCCTCGGTTAGTGCCTCCCTCCTTGAGTTCACGCACCTGCACTGACAGGACAGAAGTGGGTTTCCCATCCCACTTTCTCATGTCTTCCCCATGCACGCAGAGAAAAAAACACAGCTCAGCTCGTGGGGTGTACCCTCTCTCTCTAGCAGGGGAACGACGGGCTCTGACTTGGGGGCCTGTGACTCACACTGGTGCCACACTGACCTTCCTCATCTCCTCCCTCATCTCCTCCCTCAATTCCTTAATCTCCTCTTTGAGGTCCTGGACCACAGCAGAGACATGAGCTTTCAGCGGACCATTGACCATACTGTCATAATTCCTGTGCTTGTTGGCGACAGAGCCCACTGTTTCTCAGTTATTGTCAGCATCAGTCGTTGCAATGAAGATGGTGTATTGCGGTGGCCCTAGTCTTGCCAGGTTCCACATCATCTGTCCTGTGCACCTGACCTTATCGGGGTCATTATCATGCTGACCATCCCTCCCACAGAGTACCTCTAATACTGCCCCCTCTCTTAGCTGCTGGATCCCTTCCTCGAGTGTCTTCCACTGCATTCTATGATGGTACTTCTGCATTCTTTCTTTGTGAATGAACCTTTCTCTCACACTCATTAAGAGCCACTCCCAGAGAGAAAGGGGTCCTGGCTCCCTCACAAATACCTGGTCCATGCCTGGGTCCTGGGTCAGCGATCCCAGATACCTTGCCTCACCACTATCCAGTTGCACACTTGTGCCCATAAGGTCCCAAACCCGAAGCAGCCAGGTTGTATAAGGCTCACGCCCCCTTCGCACAATGTCTTTTCGCATATTACAGAGACTGTCGTATGACAGGGACTCATTGATGATTTCTGGCTCTGGCTCTCCTGCTGGTTGTGAGGGCCCTGGTTCCCCATCATCATTAACTGGTCGTACTGATTTGGTCTTCTACTTCCTCCTCTGCACAGGGGCGACTGCTGCTGGCTGTGATTGTCCTTGTGATTCAGCTGGAGCCTGGAGGAGGTGTATTCCGTTAGCATCTGGCATATTTCCTGGCACATCTCCTACATCCCCTTCACCAGTACCCTCACCCAGTTTGGGTAGTCCATTTCTGAGGTGGGCTATTGGGCAGTATGAGTCTGTGGGGCTGGGTCAGGCTCTGGGGCTGGATCTCTAGTGTCTGGGGCTGTGTCAGGTTCTGGGGCAGGATCAGTCCCTGGGGTAGGATCTCTAGTCTCTGAGGCCAGTGTCTGGGTAGTTATCCAAGCAAATCTCAACTTACCTCTGAGGGCTAAATAGAGTAGGCCTATCAGCACCAGTTGGTTAGTACCCAGAGGAAATCTAAACCCTTTGAAAATTGGTGGGGTGGGCCCAAAGAACTGGTTGAGGGGTTGGGGAAAAACTTCCCCCGGTGTCATTTCCTCACAGAAGGTACCATTTTTAACACAACCCCAAAAACATGCACTCAGTGTGTGATAGCCCTTTATCCATGTGCCCACATTCCGGAGGAAGTTAAAAGCCCATGAATCCCTCACCTTCTCAACCCTTAGGGCAAACTGGGTAACAGCAATGGTAGCCTTAGTCAGAGGACCCATGTTTAGGTAAGGAGCTGCAAAGGGGAAGAACGACCACCTGCCACCTGAACCAGGGTAAACTAGACCACATAGTGCTGCCTAACAAGGTTCCTATATCCAGCACACAAAATTAAGTTACCCAGGAACTGTTATTGCTTTTTCACCCCTTTCTCTTAATGCCCTCAGGCAGCATGTTGGACGCCAAGATCTGTCTCGGTTTGAAAGGCAGGTGTCTGCTAAGGAAGGCAGAAGCCTCCCTCGGAATGGCAGATGCAACCCCCTTCCCTCTGAGTTATTATAATTTGGAAATCAAGGGGCTTTCTGGCAAAGATGTGGGAAATAGGAATAATAGTTCTTTACTATTATATATCTATACGTGTGTATAACCAGTCAAACAAACAGCAATAACTATGGCAGTAACAGCAAACAATCACAAACCCAGTCCCAGCCTTCTTGGCTGTCAGGCCCTTTCCCCTCGGGTGCAGTTCCGCTTGCAGCCGGCAGGGGCGCTGGCGGCTCCCGGTGAGCAGGGCAGGTGCGATGGTTCCCCCGCGGCTGCAGGGGGCGCTCCGGAGCGAGCTCAGGGAGCACGCGGCACTGGTGGCCTGGGATCCCGGGAAGGGATGGAACAAAGATTTCAAAAACCCCCTGGACAGCCAATCCCGGTGTCTGGCTGGAGCCTCGGGAACAGCAGGCTGGAAAGGCAGGCTGGAACGGCAGGGATGAGCACAAATCCCGGGTTTCAGACGAGATGTATCAAAATTCTGGAGCTGCGGTGGGAACCCCCAGAGGTCTCAGCAGGCAGGGAGAGCGGGCCTACAGAGTAGCAAAGGCTTGAAGCAATGGCAGGGGCAGGGTGGCCACAACTTGGCTCCCAGCGGGGCAGGGAAGGCGGGCTTGGGAATCCCGGGGTCTCTCCGGTAGAAGGAAAGCAGCCAGAGAAGCAGCCTCTCTCTCCGTCATCCAAAATGCCAGGGACTGACTGCCCACACAGCCAGGTGAAAAAAAGAGTAGCAAGATGCACCCCTCAGTCTATGGCCAGGACTGTTGTTTTTCTTAAGCACCCAGTAATTTGTCCCCGTGGCAACATGTATGGGGAAAATTCCTTTAACAGAAAAAAACCCCAGGAGAACTCCTAAAACACCAACATTCTGTTACGAGCTTCCTGCAGATTGTTCCATCTCTGCTCACCATATGGAAAGATACAAAGATCCCTTTTGGTTCACACAGTTAAATGTCTGATGGGTCACACGGTGGTGCCTGTACAGATACACGTCTGGAGAGAAAGCCAAACATCCATCGCACTCTCTCAACACCCACAGAGCCTCAACCAAACTCTACAAGGCCACGCAGCTTTACACAGAAATTCATACATCGATAAAACTGTACAACGGGATGCAGGTTTACACAGAAACTGATACACAGGAAAACACAACAATCTGTGCTGTGTGAATACACTGACTTCTGTATAAAAATGGCTCCACGCAGCAGGAACCGATCCAGAACTGTGCGATTACCAAAGGACCCATCGACACTTCCATTCCCTTGGAACTAAAGACACAGGACTGTAGAGCTCTCCAACTGCGTACATTCCTGTCTGGGGGTGACTTTATGATGTGTATCCCCTATCGCTGCTCTCTGCCCAGAAATCAGTCCTGTGCCTTTCTGTGCCTTTAAACTGAGCCCGACGGGCGAGAGAGAAAACACCGAGCAAACTTTTCAAAGCGGTTGTTCAAGGACACAGACACACACTCCTCTGCGTTCTGCTGCGGCAGCGAGAAGAGCGGAGGGAGCGCCCTGCTTGCTTTCCAGCGCGCTTTCGGCTCCTTTTCTCCGGAGGGAGACGGAGAGTTGAAGTTTGTTTTCCTGGGACTTGGGCTTTTTCCCTTCTCTTCTGGACTGTTTCAACATCAGAACACACCGGGAGAATTTTCCACCAAGGCCCTGGAGGACACCAACCCAGCTCCAAGGAGGAGGAGAGAGAGCACACCTACAGAAGGACTCTGAAATCTTCCCAGGTTTCTCTCCACAGCGAGAGCTTTTAGTATTCAGCATTATTATCCTTTTGCTGTGTGTTTCTTAAATAAATAGGTTCTTTTTCACTTTCCTCAGAGGAAAATATTTTTTCCCAGACCTGGTGGGAGAGGGCTGGTTGTAACCTGCCTTCTGTCAGAGGATATTTTCCTCCAAATTTGTCCAAAGCAGCACACTAAAATAAGTCAGTATTTATTTTGAGGGAAAATGATTTCTAGTGGCATTTGAGGGTCAACAAATACAAAGATAATAATAAGGATAAATACAAAGAAATAAATACAAAGAAATACAAAGAAAATACAAAGAGGTGAAAGAGGACAGGAGCTCACTGGACTGGTCCTTGGCAGTGCCCGGGCAGACCCTGCATGAATTTGGCTGCCTGAATGCAGCTCTTGCCCGGGCCCCCTCTGGGTGTCTCTCCCAGCACCACAGGGATGCTCCTGCCCCTTCCCTGTGGCCCCAGGGTTCTGCAAGCGCCTTCTGGGGCCATTCAGACACCTCCCTGGGCCTCTGGAGGCCCCATGGCATGGTGCAGACAGGGACTGAATTGTGAGGAATGAGACAACTCTTAGTTAAAATTAAAATAATTTATTAAAAATGGAAAAATTGAAAAATTACAAAAATTAACAAAATATAAAAATTTGGGATCCTATGGCTCGGTAGATGGTATGCCCCAGGAGTGCAGGGATTTTAGATCTTCTAGCTGCAACAGCACTAGACCTCAGGTAGAGAAAAAGGGCTTGCCATGCTAGGCTGGCTTCTGGCTGGTCCAAAAGCCAAAACAAAATTACTAAAAGTTCCTTGATAGGAGTACACCTTCCTAGCACTCAACTCCACCTCAAGGCTGGAGAGAAGGGGCGTGCCTTTCTCTGGCTCCTTGTTTTATAGTGCCTTTGCTCTGCCCACAGCCCGCCCACAGCCCGCCCCTTCGGTTCAAGGTGATTGGTGTTTTCCCTTTGACAGATTATCTCTGTCCACCAATGGCT